>NW_025814047.1:17202500-17802500 GCF_018902025.1 Drosophila willistoni
ACTTAAGTATTGGCTTACATAGGGCCTCCGCGCAAAACCTTAATACGCAGCCTGGTATTCCATTAGGGCCAGGTGCATATGTTGGTTTGACGGAACTGAGCACGCTAAGAACCGAACTTTCATCAAACACAGGGTCTAGAATGCAATTAGACGATTGCAAGTGATGAGGATAAGGAGGATTTGCTTGATAAATCGAAGAGGAATAAGTTGTTTTGAAAAAATCAGCAAACATGTCGGCAATTGCCTGATCATTGTCAGCTTTATTGTTTTCAAAAGACAAGTAAGACGAGTGCACTGATGTTTTTTGTTTTACATTGACAAAGTTATAAAATTGCCTAGGATCTCGAGAACAACTAAGTTTACATCGCTGAAGATAATCCTTATAGCATTGTGAATTCAGCATCATAAAGTTTGATCGAGCAACAACATATAGGGAAAAATCCGATGCTTTACCGGATTTTTTAAATCTTTTATAACATCTCGATTTTACGTTCTTCAAGTTACATAACTCACGTGAGAACCAAAGAGGTCTATCAGACCATCTTAGAGTCACACGCGGGACACAATTATCAAAGAACGACTCAAGAGTTTTATAGAAGACAGAAATGGCAGAGTCCATATCCGTGCAAGTATACAGATATGTCCAATCATTAGTTAACAAGAGTTTTTTAAGTTTAGTAAAGTTTGTCTTGCGAAAACATCGGGTTGGAGGCATCGAGTTATTATGTCAAGACATAACACCAAAAGGAAGGTCAATGGTTATATCCAGAGTTGGATGAAAGTTCTTCGGGGATAACTAAGGGATCAGTCCTGGAAACATCGCAGTTGGAAGAATCCAACACAAATACCAGATCTAGTAATCTGTTACGACTATTCCGGACAGTATTTTTTTGAGTTAGGGACAACTCAAGCAGACCATCTATGAAACAATGTGACAAGGAGGGCAACAGTAATAAAGAGTCAAATGAAAGGGTCCAGGCAATCTCAGGTAAATTAAAATCTCCCAGAACAACGAGCAAGTCTTTGTCAGAGAGATATGAGGAAATAAGTTGAATAGCTTCCAAATGGTGAGTGTATACTGCCAAGTCGGACTGTGGTGGAATATACGAACAAGTAATAAAGGCAGAAAAAGAATTAAACGAAATTTTAACACAAACAAATTCAATCTCCTGATTGGAGGACTGGACAATTTCAGACGAGAACGCCGAGTCAACAGCGATCAAAACGCCACCACCTTTACGGATAGTCCGATCATGTCTATAAATTAAATATTTTAAGGGGAAAATTGAAGCATCGGCAATATCAGGCTCCAGCCAAGTCTCAGTAAAGGCAAGAATATGAAAGTCAAAAGCTAGACTATCTACATAGAGTTTAGACAGTTTAGTCTTTAGTCCCCGTACGTTCTGATAGGCCAGAGTTAGGGACGAAATTAGTTTTTAGACTCGCCAACAGGTGCAGACGAGCCGGAAGGAACGTTATTCACAGAGGCAGGTAGCAAGCTAATCGGAGGCCGATTCTTCTTTTTTATTGTATACTCTTTTACAACAAGGTGTTCCGGCCAAAAATCTTTATGACATATTTGGCCAAAAAGATCTGGGGAGACACCTATTTTAAAGGACGAAATGTCCCGAGTATATAAAAAACGGAACTTTTCCACAGCAATGTTTGGTGCTTGAACTTTGCCCTGGATGTAGGCTATGACTTCTTCAGAAGTAGTATTGGGATCAAGCCTCGAAATAAAAATTTGCTTTTTGGGTGGAACTACAGCAAGGGAACTAGGAATACTAGGCACAGCAGTAGCGGCTACAGTAGATGCATCAGCAGCTGAGGCAGCCAGCACTTTACTAGCTCCCCTTGTAACTACTTTATTGGCAATATTCCTGGAAACGGATGTTTGCCCGGATGGTTCGGGAACTACAACCGATATCGTGTTAGTAGGTGGGATACTGTCTCCAGGGTAAATGGGAAGAGACTCCACACCTGCCAAAGCCGGACTCCTAAACGATATCAGCTGCTGTACATTTGGTGACATAGGGTCAATGTCAAAAACCAGAACTGGTAGAGACGAATGTACCGACGGACTGAGGGACGCGCCCTGAAACCTGGCCCTCTTTCGCGTCAGAGATTCAATCAAAAGTTTAAAACTTCTGAATTGAACCTCCATCGCCAAAAGCTCCTCTTGGAGCTTATGAACGCCAGCTGACAGGGTTTTAAATGCATCCCCAGTCCGTTCCATAAAACTTCGCATCTCGAGCTCCAAGCCACGACACGAATCACAGCCCCATTTAAGGCCACCACCCTGTGCAATACTATCCCGCACCTTGACTGTGTAACCAGCACATTTAAAGTGCATTACATTGTCACACAGCCAACAGTAAAGAAAGTCTTTACTGGTCTTGCTGGGATTATTGCAATTATATTTGCAACAGACAGACATTATTAAATAATTGATTTATACAAAAACAAATTATAAATCAATATGTAAATAAACTGGGAAAAATGTATATATATGTTAAGAGAGACGTATACAAAGCAAGGCAAAAGCTAACTGCAATATGCAAATTAGAAAGAGAAAACAAAAAGAGGGAATATTTGTACTTATCTGTAATAAAACACACAACAACAAAAACTTGTCACCAGCGCGAAGTTAACGGCCGAATAGAGAGCACCAACACCACACAAACAAAAACAAACTATGAACTGTAAATTGAGAGCGCGGGTGGGAGCAAAAAATAGAACGAAATCAAAAACTAAGCAGCGCAACAACAAAATTATATTTGCGTTTGTGAAAGTTTTGATAATAAATTTATATAAATGTTTGTAAATTTAACGCAAACTTCGCGATGAGTATAGCGATTTATTAAGAATTAGTAAGGCAATGAATTTAAATTGAATATTATAAATTAGCTTCACGAAAGAATGAAAGACAAAAATTAAACGAGAGCGCAAAAAAAACACGACCGACTTCGATGAGTGACAATATGCAAAGTTATGTTAAAATTTTTGCAAAGTTCTATTAGTATTGAATTCATATATTCTGTTCCCATGTCTGTTAGAATTGTTTTCACTGAACCGTAAATTAAAATGAATTTTTCAAATATTGCCTTTGCAACCGCTTTTGCACTTTTGTTTGGTATTGGTATTGATATGAGATATTTGGACAGATCTCAGATAATAGTAACTGCGTATTCATTACCGTTCATTGTTTTTGGTAATGGTCCAATTGTATCTATTATTATTGTGTCAAAAGTGGTTGCAGGGGTTGGTGTTATGACCAATGGGGAGTGGTTGTGTCTGGTTACTTTGGCTAGTTTGCACTTTTCGCAATTTTTGATGTATGTTGCAACATCCCGAGACATATTTTTCCAAAAGAAATCTCTTTTTATTTTTCCTAGTGTTCTGTTTACCCCGCAGTAACCTCCCTCTATTGGGTCATTATGATATTTATTTAATGTATTTCTTATTTCTTCTTTATTTGTTATTACTTTTACTTGAGGTAGAACTGCTATTTCTAAATGTTTTAATGTGTCTTTTCCTTTTTGTTTTAGTTCATTAGGTGTAAGTGACCTAAATAGTTTTTCTGACATGTCTATCTTCAGTTTTTGAGCACCGGCTTCTTTTTCAAGCCTTGGAAGGAATCGATCTAGATCTAGTGATGTAAATTTGGGTCGAAATTTCGATGTCGATGTTCATCCATGTTTGCAAAATTATAAATCGATGTTGTGGGAAACATCGGCTATAAACATCGGCATGTGGCACTGAAACATACATATGTTCTGCAATGTTGTGAAATTTAACACCCAATGTTTTGTCAATAATCGATGCATCGATAAACATCGGTATGTCACAAAACATCGAAAAACATCGGAAAACACTGCCCAAAAATCATCGATGTTCGATGCATCGATGTTTTTTTACATCACTATCTAGATCTATTCTTCCACTAATGATCAAATCGCCTATGTTGAAGGAGAGTAATTTTTCTTTATTTTTGGTAATAAAACATTTGCATTTTTTGAATTTAATTTGCGCGTATTTGGCTTCGCTAGGATTTATTATTTCATATATTCTTGGTGTTTCTGTTCTGCTATTGTTAATTTTGTTTTCCTTATGTATTAATTTTTTTGTTTCTGATCTTGTTGCTACTTTAAGTATTTTATTAGTTTCCATGTTTTTTATATTTTCAAATTCAATTCTGGAGAGAGCATCCGCTGCGAAATTTTCTTGTCCCCTGATGTATTCTATAGTAAAATCGAACTCTTCTAAATCTAGCCTTATTCTAGTAAGCTTTGACGATGGGTTTTTTAGAGAAAATAGGTATGTTATGGCTGATGGTCAGTTCTGATTAGGAATTTTTTTCCGTATATGTATGGTTTGAAATATTGAATTGCCCAATGTATTGCTGTTAATTCTTGCTCGATTGTTGACTTATTGCTTTCGCCTTTTGTGAATGCCTTAGATGCGTATGATATGGGTAATTGGAGTCCATCAAATTCTTGGCTGAGGACGGCTCCACATGCGATCTTGCTTGCATCAGTTGTGATACAGAATTTTTTATTAAAATCTGGATATTGGAGTATTTGTGGGCTTAATAATTTGTTTTTTAAGTATTCAAAAGCTGCTTGACAGTTTGCATCCCAGATAAATTCTACATTTTTCCTAGATAATCTATTGATAAATTGTGCATGGTATGCAAAGTTTGGAATGAATCCACGGTAGTAATTACAGAATGCTACAAATCTTTTGGCTTCGTCGCCATTTTTGGGAGTCGGGTAATCTTGAATCGTTTTGAACTTGCTTTCGTCTGGTAAAATTCCTTTATTTGTGCATTTGTGTCCTAGAAAAGTAACTTCATGTCTGAAGACAGAGCATTTGTCTGGATGCAATTTTAAGTTATATTTTCGGCAAGTTTCAAAAACATCCCTTAAGTGTCTGATCATGTGACTTTCAGAGCACCCAATTACAATTAGATCATCGATATGCATCCAATGCAAGGGACATCATTCTTTGAAACGAGTTTGGTGCAATTTTTAATCCGTATGGTAATCGCTTGAATCTGAATGAGCCCTTATCTGTGAAAAATTATGTTATGTCCCGAGATTTTTCTTCTAATTCTACTTGATGAAATCCTGACATTAAGTCTAAACAAGAGAAGTACTTAGCGCGTCCTAGCTGGTCAAGGATATCGTCCATTCTGGGTAGTGGGAATGTATCCGCTACTAGTTGTTTGTTAATTTTTCTATAATCAACTACCAATCTCCACCGTTTTTCCTTGCTGCCAGGTAGCGACTTTTTAGGAACCAATAAAATCGGACTATTGAACTCAGACATTGATGGTTCAATAATATCATCATTGATAAATTTGTCCACTTGTGTATTGATTTCGTTTTTTTGACTGTGTGCTATCCTGTAGTTTTTGGTGTAGACTGGTGTTGTGTCTTTGAGTCTTAATTTTTGTTTAAAGAAATTGTTGGAGGATATTTGTTCAGATTCTATTGCGAATACATCGTCAAATTCTGAGCATAATTTATGTAGAGGTTCTTTCACAAAGTCGGGAAAATTGGGTGCTAGTTTGTTCATTATTGTGGATTTATGTTTTGAATCATGTTGTTTGTCTATTTTTAAGATTTCATAATCGGACAGTTTTTCATTTAATAGGTTTATATTTGTAATTTGTAAGTCTGTGTTGTTAGTATTTAATATGCGGACATATGGGTTAGTCTTAGAAGCAATAGTGTTTGCGATGAATACCCCCGGGTGTAATTCTTGATTAGGGATAAAGATGTTATTATTGTTTGAGGATATTGTAATGCGTACAATTTTTTGTGTTCTAGGTGGGATATAGAATACATGTGTGTTTTGACTGATCCCTATATTGATTATAATTTTATATCTTGATTTTTTGTTGGTGGAATAATTGAGTGTGCAATTGAATTTTTAGCCCCAAGATTCCGTCACATGGGATGGGGAAATCATTTTCTATTACTTGGAAGGTGTGAACCGTTGAGAGGTTGCTCTAAATAGGACGTCTTTGCCTATTCCACTAAGTTTTGTCCGTCTTTGTATGTCAACTGTATTGTCTTTTCTTAATATTTCTTGTTTTATTAATGATACATCAGCTCCTGTGTCTAATAGTAATTTTATTGTCCCTACATCGTCAAAGTTTAAAATTATGTAGCTATTAAGGTTGCAATTTAAATTATATATTTTATTTGTTCGATTTTTTACACCAGAGGACTTTCGGAGTTTTCCGAATTTTCTTCTACGTTTGTAAATCTGACATTATTATTTTGTTGTGTTTTAGGAGGATAATTAGTTTTTGTATTTCTATTGTTATAATTTCTTCGATTAAAATTATTACTATAGTTATTGTAATTCCTAGTATTGTTATAGTTAGTATTATCATTTGGGTTTCTATTTTGGTAATTATTATTATAATTTCTATTATTATTGTACGAGTTCCTATTTGTGTAATTTTTCTTTTAGTATAAAACACGCTGTGATCCTGTTCTATATTTGTAGATGTATTTACAAATTTAGCTACAACATCATTCATTTCAGTAAAATTGCCTGCTTCTATTATTGTTCTGACTTTTTCGTTATCGCAGTTCTTTATGATTGATTTCACTGCTGTTTGAGTTGCATATTTCTTTGCTGTTTCAGGGTTTACGTTGTCTGTTATGAATGCGCGTTTCAATGATTTAGTGAGATTTTCTATTTCTGACATAAATAAACTTGCGTTCTTGCCATTTTGTTTTAAATTCATTAATCTTGCCTCTGCTACCTGAACTGTTTCACCCTTAATTTCTTTCTTTAATGTTTGGATGATGCCATTTATAGTGTTTTCATTTGTAACTAGTAATCTAACGTCCCCTTTTAGTTTTGTTTTTATGACTTTAATAGCTGTTTCTTCATGTTCTGCTTTTATTTCATTGATTAATTCCAGTGAATCTATGAAACTTTGAATTGTTTCTACTCCACCATCATACTCTTGAATCAGCTTAGAAGCTGTATTAAGAAATTCAATCTTTGTTTGCACCATCTTTGGTTTTGTATTATCTTGAATGTTTTCTGGGTTATCTTTGACACCTGATATATCTTGAATGTCTCCTGGGTTATCTTTTACAGCTGGTTTATCTTGAATGTCTCCTGGGTTATCTTTTACAGCTGGTTCTTCTGTGTCTTTTGCTACTAGAGGTTCAAAAGTTGCTTCTAGATTCGAATCTACCGGTATTGTGAATTTTATATTATGTTTTGTTGCTATACTTATTAGTTGTTTATTTAAACTGTATATTAGCTCAGTGAAGCTTTTACTGCTTGATTCATTGCATATGTCTGTACTGCTACTCGTTATTCTATTGTAACTGTCGAAGATAGTTTCAAGGTGCTTATTAATGGTTTGAGGGTGTATATAAATTGTTTTATTTAGGCACTTGTATGCTTTCTGAAATTTTTCTTTCAATATTTCTATGTTCTGGTCCATTGAAATTTTGTTTTTTTTGGTTTTATCTTTATTTAATTCCCTTAAAATAATTTTGTTCTCTTAATATTTAATTTTTTTTTTCTTCTGTATAAAAAATTTTGATTCTTCTATTTTTTTTCTTTGTTATTTTTTTTCAAATTGTTTAAAATTCTATTTTCTAATATTTAATTAATTCCAAGAAAAATTTTGTAGTTTTTCTTATAGGGTATTTAGACTTCGTTATTGGCAATTTTGATCTTGTGGAGCTTGCTGCGATCAGAAAGCTTTATGTGTGCTTGCAAGCTTTGTGATATTTACTAGACCTTTTTTTTTTTTTTTAGAAGCTCGCTTTGATCGCGGCAAGTCTTGCAACTGTGCTTATGTTGTTTGTGCAATTTTGAGTGCACATGGTTGACATGTGCTGTTTGTTAGGGTATGTTGGGGTATATGCGGCTGATTGGAATTAAATATTTAATTCTATAAATGTATGTTTTTTGTTTTTGTGTATTTTTCATTTTAATGTGTATATGCATATGTATATGTATATACATATGTGTATATATGTATTTTCTCTTTTTTCTAAGGTATTTTTGGCAATGATAGACTTATTCAAAAAAACTAATTTATATTAGTTTTTTTTTTCATTTTAGTTTTTTTTCTATTTTGTTAGTAATATTTATATTCAAATTATTTAATTAATTAATTATTTATAGTGGCAGCGCAAAAATCGCCTCTTGCCACAAAGGTGCCTACATATACTAGCACACTTTTTGTTTTTTTTTGTTAAATTTTTTTTGTTGTTTCTGCATCTGCTGCTGTTGCTAGTCGCTGCATCTGGCTCTGCTGCTGTTGTTGCCTCGCCTGTTTGGTCCTCTGGTGCACTTTTTCCAGCTCATCTATTTTATTCCACAGCTGGCACGCTCCCGCCCAGGGTGGTGGCGGATCGTTGTTAATTTGGGCCAGTAGGGCCGCCCGCTGTTTCCGGAACCGGACCTGGTGGCCGCCTCGACGCTTCGGCCTTAAAACCAGGGGTATGGCCGTCAGTGCGTCCTCTTCTCTCCTCCTTCTAGCAAGCTCTGCTCTTGCTGCTGGTTGCCTGGCACGGTACTCTTCTATGCTTAGCGGTCGTTAAAAGAATTATTGAAAATTGATATTTTGGTAACTTTGATCCAGATGATTATATAAGATGGGAGAGGTTTGCTTTTTGGAGGAATCGTTTAATGGAAAGGACGTTGGAGTTGTTAAGGGAATCGAGAGGATTAGAGTGGAGGTATTTCTGTCTTATTGTATTGTATTTGAGACAATCTAAGATTATGTGGAGGACTGTGTTGTGTCTGTTGCACTGAGCACACTGTGGTGGAAGTTGTTTCTTAAAGAGAAACTCATGGGTGAGGCGGGTATGTCCAAACCGGAGTCTTTGGAATTTGACGAAGTCGACCCGTGTGATGGGGTTTTCTATTTTTAATTGTGAGTCCTTCGCTATAGTTTGACTTAGGCTGACTGTCCTGTAATGGTCTGATGTTTTTCGCCATACATCACTACTGCATCCTTTGAAAGTATTCTTAATGTAGTTTATTTCAGTGTTTAAATTGCTATAGTCGAATTAGCAAAAGTCATAAATTTTGTGCTATTCATTGCTGTGATTGTTTAGCAAATATGAAAACGAATACTTTGCGTATTCCGAAAAAAAACGGAAATCAGAAAATCTGACAGCAAAAGCAGCATCAAATAACTGAAATAAAAAATGTTGACAGCAGTAACAAACAGCAAAAATCCGAAAGCAAAAACCTGACAGCAGCAGCAAACAGCAAAAATCCGAAAGCAAAATACCCGACAGCAGCAGCAATAGCAAAAATCCGAAAAAGATTGCTTTGATAGCAACAGCCAACTTATACATTTTAATACTAGGAACTGTTCCGACTGTTGCTTTTGGCCGATTTTGAAAGTCGATGAAAGCAGCAGTCGGAAAAATAGTCGCAGCAGAACTGTTTTTTGCCCTACTTTGATTTTACCTATACATACATACATATGAAAGTACACACTGCCAAAAGCAACAGCAAAGCAATCTGTTTCGGATTTTTGCTATTGCTGCTGTCGGGTTTTTTGCTTTTTGATTTTTGCTGTTTGCTACTGCTGTCAAAATTTTCTATTTCGGTGATTTGCTGTTGCTTTGCTGTCAGATTTTCTGATTTCAGATTTTTGCTGTTGCTTTTGCTTCGAGTGTTCATAGTTTTCGAAGCAGAAGCATCAGCACACAGCAAAACTGTTGACTGTTGTAGCTGTTTTCAAACCCTGGTTTATCCATCTTTATAATTTATATTGGACTCAACTATATTTGGGCCACCTGTGTGGCCTGGAAACCACACTAGGATTATTTCTGGGTATTGGTGTGTCAGAATATCGCGTGTCGTTGTTGTATACGGGTTTTGATTACTTGTTTGACCTACTGCTTGGATCGCTGACAGCGTGTATATGAACATATAATACCTCAAAACTTCATTAAGGCTAAGAAACTTCTTTTGGTATATTATGGACGGAGTTGATGACTTGGTTGTGTAGTGTAAAGAAAGGTTTAGGGTTTTCTTAATAAAGAGCCATGGGGGATTTTTGGTTTTCTTGGTCTTGGTGGGGTAAACATTAAACCGTTTTCTACGTAGCAGAAGTTTATTGCTTTATGCAGGCAGGATGGGATTCTGGGAGGTTTCTTCGCTTTCTTAATCCTGTTTACAATTTCCTGTAAAGGAGTGTTCGATACTAGCATCAAAGATTTGTACATTTTTGCTATTGATAGCTTAAATCTCGATTCAAAAGGCAATATCTCTGCTTCATACAGGAGATTGTTGATAGGGGTTGAACGAAATGTTTCAAATGCTTTTCTTAGTGCGGAATGGTACAAAGATTTCAGCTTATTCTTAGCAGCTGAGGGGCAATTTCTATAGAAATGTAGGCAATAATCTATCTTTGACATAATCAACGCGTTGATAGTATTTCATTTCTAAATTATGTTAATTAAATCTTTTGCCTTGTGAAAAGTATGTGTTAATTAAACGAATTTTCATTTTAGAATGTAGGATGACTGTGATTGCATCAAAGTCATTGTTTGTAGAGAGGGAGTCGAATTGAATGGAGTTGTGGATTAGCATGACTGTGATTGCATCAAAGTCATTGTTTGTAGAGAGGGAGTCGAATTGAATGGAGTTGTGGATTAGAATAGCAACACCACCATAAGAGTTGCTTGCTGAATTTTAGTGTAAGAGTGTATAGTTGAGAAGAGTAGCGCTGTTGAGGTGGGAGTGTAGATGGGTTTCTTGCAAACATAACACTGACAGATTTAATAATTAGTTGGAGTTGTAGGTAATTGTTGAAATAACCATTACAGTTCCATTGAATAATAGATAACATAACAGTGAAAAGAAAAAGGAGAGAGAGTTCACTTAAAGGTTATTAGTAGAGCTTACTAATTGACTAATTGGTTGGTTAGGTTCTTAGGATTGGCTGTGGACTTATCAGGTTTTGCTTTCAGAGTTTTCGCCAGACCATTGGCTTTGGTCTGACTTCTGAGTTTCCGGTCCGATTCTGGCATGGACTTCATCATTTGGCTAGAGCTTGGTTTTGAGATCGAGTCTATCTCCATTTCGTCGTCGCCTCTCTCCAGAATGTGTTGGTGTGTTCCAGTTTTTGGGACAGAGTCTTTTACCATGACGTCGCTGTAGTTTTTGGGTTGGCGTGGTTGGCTATTGCTCTGATTGACTAAAGGTGTTGTGTTGTTGTTGCTATTGTTGGTTTTTTCTTTTGTTACAGGATTGGGAGTCTGCTGGGTTGCTATGATTTTTGAGTACCGCGTGGCTTTATGTGTATGACGAAGGTGGTATATTCTTGAGGCAGTTTTGTGGTCTACTCTTTCTATTATTTTAATGGCGAGAAGCTCTTTTTGCTTAACAAAAGCTGGACAGTTTTTGTCTAGAGGGTTGTGGTTGCTCATTGAAAAATGACTTCGCTCTCTTGATACGCACTCTCATCTATAAAATCAGGAAGATTGGATTCCACAATATGTGAATAATCTTTCTTTTTCATAATGCCATTTATTCGGACTAATGTGCCAGGGTTCTCATAGGTGAAGAACCCCCAAATCATCAAGCCGCCTCCTTCATGTTTCATAGTTTTCTTTACTTGGTAATTTTGAAGCTTCTCATTAGGACGATGCCAGTAATACTCCTGTCCATTCGATTGATATCTATTGATTTTGGTCTCATCTGACCAAATCACCCTTTTCCAATCATCCACACTCCAATTCCTGTGTTAGGCCGTGCTGCAACATTTTTCGTGGAGAGCTCATGTTTTTTCTGATTAATAGCAGCTATTAGACCAATCCTGCGAAGTACCCGGGGTGCTGCCCACTCACTAACTTCTTTATCCCAAACTACGGTTGGTTGGTCATTATTAGTTCCATAGCTCGAGCATCTCTATCGGTGATCCGAAACACACGGCCAAAATTGTAAAGGAATCGCACGAAAATCAATGTTTTCTGAAGACGTAGTGGCCGGATCAAAGCTTAGATCTAAATCCGATCGAAATCCTGGGCTTTGCTAAAGAAGCAACTGTCGCGCTAAATTTGGAATCGATTAATGTATTTTTGTGGATTTTAGAGCCACTTAAAGTCACACTCGCCACTGTACATATTGGGCCAAAAAATTAAATTTATAAGCTCGGATTGCACACCGAGCAAGTGGGTGAAAGAGGGTGAAAGACGCATGCGCCGAAAGCTGTGATAATCCGTCGCTGCGTGTGAAGTCATGGGATAATCTTATGCGCTAATCACCTATGTGACAATTCAAGCTTTGTTGCTATTTCTGTTCTCGCTTAGCAAAGTTTCGAACCTTACATGTTTTGGATCGCTATAAATTCGAACTGCACACTACAGAAGCGAACAGCTGAGTTCATATCTCTACAATTGTACAGATAACACCAATCGGTAGTAAAATTGTTTTCATTAATGCTGGCAAAATCAGTCTTACGAAAGCATCTAATTAGAGGTAACTCACTTGAACCAAATAATGGTGATAGCAAGGGCAGATCAATTTTTAAATTTAATTTAGGATGAAATTTGTCTTCGGGACGAACAAATGGTTTGATCCTAGAAACATCACAATACGAAAAATACACTACAAAAATAAGATCTAACAAATTTCCATTAGAATTCAAGATAGGATTGATTTGAGATAAAGATAAGCTTAGAAGACCATCAATAAAGTCATGAGACAAAGAGGGCACCAACATGTTAGATTGTTGTCAGACATAACCATTGAACAGGGTGCGCTACCTTACATTCAGGCAGTTAACATCTACCATTAACAACAACAACCACCAGCAGCAGTAGCAGCCAGACAACATAAAACATCTGAATCTGCTCCTATCGAGCAAAGGGACGCAACAACGCTAGAAGAAGCGCCAGGAGAAACCCACAGCAATCTTCTGTAGACTTCAGTAGAACCGACTGCAAGTACACTTACTGGGCACCTCGAACCCTCAACGTATTAATAACTTTAATAACCGAACTTCGCCAAAGAGTGAACAAACGCAAGTGGTCCGCAGAAATCCGCATACCTTAACTTGCATTTATAAAATAAAATTGAGTCTAAGCTTCTACCAGATAATTGAAGGACGAAAGTCCAACTTGCGA
Source organism: Drosophila willistoni (assembly GCF_018902025.1). NCBI lineage: Eukaryota > Metazoa > Arthropoda > Insecta > Diptera > Drosophilidae > Drosophila > Drosophila willistoni. Next base: position 17,215,643 of record NW_025814047.1, read on the forward strand.
ATTACTAACTATTGATAGGCTTTTAAACTAAAACGCAGTTTGCGTTTTTTTTTAAATTTTTGTATATACATATAATGAAATTTAAATTGTGAGCCAACCACATACACTAACAAATTTTTTCGTGTCTCTGCCGCTATGCACATAAACATAGCTGTATAAAAGTAAAAGTTGAAGTCGAAAAACAACAAAAGAGAGAAAGAGCGAGAAAAAAGAATTTTTTTCATATTGATCATATAATACATCTATATATATAAAATTCTCGTGTCACAGTTTTCGAACTCCTCCATACTCCTCCTAAACGGCTTGACCGATTTTGATGAAATTTTTTGTGCTTATCCGGTATCTATGGGAATCGGCCAACATCTATTTTTCATTCCCCTAAATGTTAGGAGTAGTTCGCGAGCGCGAATAAAATGGGTTTTATAACGGCTTTCCGTGTATCGACCGCAGTAGGCGGGGCCAGTTACATGTCAACCACGTTGTATGAAATTCATTCATTCCTGTTTTAGTTACAAACGAAAAGTTACTAACGAAATAATGCCTCATAAAAAAGCGAATTTGGGTCGTCGTACTCACAACGCAGAAGGAATCAGAAGCAATGTTTCGAATAGGACTGAAGAAGAGCGGGAATTGGTACGAGAAGCGGAGCGGCTAAGGCAAAGTAGAGGATTCTTATTGGAACCAGCCGAAAGGCGTGCAGCCAGGCTTGAGCATGAGCGTTTGCGAGCCCTAGAGTCGCGGTCTGCACCGATTCAATTGCATCGCTTGCAAAGAAGTAAACTGCTTAGGGGAAGGGTAGCTGAATCCCGCGCACAGATAAGAATAGATCGACATGAGCAATACCATCGTATTGCATTTTTATATGACCCAGCTGTTGATTATGGCTCCAGCAGCTATGTCGTCATTGGCCAGAAGAGTCATGTCTGAACTTACTGTCAGGCTCTGAAGTTCAATAATGAAACGAAATGAATGTGTTGTGCTGGCGGCGAAATCAAATTAACTCAACTTGAAGCACCAGAGCCACTGTGAACTCTACTTTCCGGATCCACTACTAAATCGAATCATTTCCTATCAAACATTACGAAATATAATTCCTGCTTCCAAATGACGTCATTGCGGTGCGGAAATTGTGGCTGTCCAATTCATGCCAACTTTCCAAGGTGGGGACAAACTGGGAAAAGATTGCTAATCAGGCGGGGGCACAGCGAAGCGTGGCATGGTTTCTAGTGTATCAGAAAGCTTCTGCTCTCCGACATGACGGTCGTCTTTTTGCATAGCTCCTGAGTTTTTATTAATATTTATTGTTTTCTTTCAATTTTTAATTGTGCTTAGTTTGTTTACGCTTTCGCTGGTGTTGTTTGCTTGACACCCTTGTGTTTTATTTCCATAATTCGCCAAATAAAATAGTTTAAACAGTTTTTTCTGTTTCGTGATTAGTGTTTGGTGCATTTAATTTTTTTTTTTTATTTTTCTCTATGGTCATTGCTTCTGCAGTTGCTCCCCTCATCGCCCCCATAATACCTTTAGTGCTAGTGGTTTTGTTGTTCTCTTTGCTTTGTGCTTATGCTCAGCATCTCTCCCGCGTAATCACTTTTGTAAGGCCGCCTCTTAAAGCTCGGCTTATAATTGTTCTTGCACTCTCTCTTGTGCTGTGCACTCTAGCTGTCTTTGTTTTATTTGTAATTATTGATTTTTTATCGATAATTATCTTTGTGCTGTGTATTTAAATTTTTCTATATATTATATATATAAATTAATTTTTTTTTTTTGCCTTGTGTTTCTTTTGGCTTTTCAATGGCTTGTAGGTAGACAACCTACTTGCAAGCATTCTGATCGTTTTGTTGATCAGTATAGAGCAATATCTTGTTGGCTCTGCGATAATCTTATTCACTTAAAATGTGCTGGCCTAATGGCCGAGACTACGACAAATTTTCTGGTTTGTCTGTGTCTAAGCCTGAGCTTGGCTTAATGCGCTGGACTTGCCCATCTTGTCCCAGCCAGCAGCTTGATTTTAGCCGTATGTGCCAGCCAGCAGCTTGATTTTAGCCGTATGTATAGGGATCTTCGTTTAAGGTTTCTTTCTTTAAACAAACTGGCCAAACAGCTGTCTAACGAGTGTGACTCTAGCGTACATTTGAGTTGCCTCGTAAGCAGTCGCCAGCACTCTCTATTACATCGTCTCCCATTTTACTTTTGCCTACACCATTTTCTTGTCCCTCTTTATGCTCTTCTTTTCAGATTGAAGTACCCATTACAAGCCCTGGTGTACCTCAATCTATCCCTCACGGGAAATCTGATCAATCACAGGATCATGCTGGCTCTCAATCACTTGCGGATCCCAATGCTCTTTCGCCTCCACTAACTGTAGTGCCTCATCGCAAACAATTATTTATCTCTAGGCTTGCTCCAGATACTTCTGAGTCGTTTGTCGCAGCTTACCTTGGTAATATATGCCCTGCTAAGGTTTTAATTCAAAAGTTTAAGTTTTCTAGGCCTCGCGAAATTTCCTCTTTTAAAATTACAGTACGAAATGAGTATTTCTCAGCTATGGTTGACACTAATTTCTGGCCAGAGGGCCTAGTTGTACACGAGTTTGCTCCCAATAAGCGCTCCCGTCCGTTGCCTGTCCACCTTCCTAATTTATCTTCTGCTTCAAAAAACTAATAACGTCTAGTTTTTGCATTCATTATCAAAATGTAAGAGGACTTCTACCAAGCTCTCTGTGATAGCCAAACCTTTTCGGCTGACATATAAGCTTTCTCTGAAACTTGGCTTAACTCCTCTGTTTTGGATAATGAAATTCTTTCTAATAACTTTATTTTTTATAGGCTTGAAATAAAGTGTTGGTCGTCGTGGCGGTGGAGTACTCATTGCTGTTAACCGTCTGTGTTCAAGTGTTGTGCCGATTGATCTGCCCTTAGGTGTTGAGTTTATTTGCGTCGAAGTTACACGTTCCAACTTTAGCTTATATGCACCATGCTGATGCTTTGTAAACTATTTTTAATCGTCTTAAAGATCGTGATTTCTTTATAGTTTTAGGTGATTTCAACTTGCCTAATATTTCTTGGATTGTTGATAATAATCTATCTTTCTTAATTCCTTCATCTCAACATGTTTTTCAGGATAGCCTACTTGAATGTCCGCTATATCAGTTGAATTCTCTCTTTAACTCTTCTAAAAGAATCGTTAATCTTGTTTTTGTCTCTGATCCCACTGTTAGTGCTGTATCCCGGACACAGTCCATAGTGAAACCTGAAGATCCCTATCACCCTACCATTGAAGTTACTATTTCTTACAATTCCGTTACTAATTCATTTAATAACATCGCAAATTCTCGTCGTAGATGTTTTCGTAAAACAATTTTCATTCTTCTTAATAGCCTTATTTTCTCTTTTGATTGGTCATTTCTATTTGAGTGCTGCGATATAGATTGTGCAGTGAAGTTTTTCTACTCTGCTCTTAATTCTCTAATTGATAAATGCGTTCCTTATGTGAATGTCTCTAACGTCTCCAGCGCGCCAGTCTGGTTCACACGTAGGCTCTCTAATCTCCGTAACATTAAATCGAGATATTTTAAAAGATTTAAAAAAACTGGTTCGCGACTTGACTATGCAAATTACTGTATAGCCAAATCTCAATTTTGTCTTTTAAACACTCAATGCTACAATAATTATATCGTTCGCTGTAAGGTTGAATTTTATAAGAACCCCAAAAGATTTTACAACTTTGTTCCACCTTCAGACTTAATGACCAGACTGCTAATAATGATTCAGATATTGCAGATCTGTTTGCTAAATTCTTTTAGTCGACTTATTCTACTACTGTTTCGGGTCCCACACCCTATCCCTTTTCAATCCAACATTTAAATTGTATGTGTTTTCCTAGTATTACTGAAGACTGTATTATCTCTAGCTTGTCATCTATGACGTCTTCCTTCGTTCCCGGTCCTGATAATATACCTAGTTACATCCTTAAAATGTGTTCAAATTCCCTATCTAAGCCTTTATCTCGGTTATTCTTTATATCAAGTGAGACTTGAAGCTTTCCCGATATTTGGAAGAAGTCTTTTATTATTCCGCTTTTTAAAAAGGGTAGCAAATCGGATGTTTCTAACTACCGTGGCATTGCCAAACTTTCGGCAATACCAAAGCTGTTTGAGAAAATTATTACGTCTTCCCTTCAACACCTATCCAGATCCACTATTTCTCCTTGTCAGCATGGCTTCATGAAAGGTCGTTCGTCGCTTACTAACCTTTTAGAGTTTACTACCCTTGTACACCATGGCTTCCGTAAAATGTGTCAAACTGATGTTACTTATACTGACTTAAGTAAGGCTTTCGATACGGGTGATCATTCTATGCTTCTCGCGAAACTTAACATCATGGGTTTTTTCCCGAAACTATTGGCTTGGTTAAAGTCGTATCTTATTGGCAGAACCCAAAAGCTGTCTTTGGTTCCTCGATATTTAAAACTGTTCGAGTTACGCCAGGTTTACCCCAAGGCAGTCATCTGGGCCCACTGTTATTTACACTGTTTATAAATGATTTGCCTTTGGCTTTGTCTCATTCACGCGTGCTCATGTTTGCGGATGACGTCAAGATTTGTTATTCCTATAATGATCCTTCTCTCCAACAGTACTTGCAATCAGATCTCGATGCGTTCTGTGATTGGTACCACGTAAATAAATTACACCTTAATGCCTCTAAGTGTTCTTTTATGACTTTCAGTCGTTTGTCTTCGTTCCTAGCTCTAATGAGTTAGAATAGAGTAATTCTATTAAGTCTGTTCTGTTAGATTGTGTACATTCGTTCAAAGACATAGGCGTTATGTTTGACCCAAAACTTTCATTTAATGTTCATATTTCTTTAATTGTCAATAGAGCATGCAGCCTTCTTGGCTTAATAAAACTTGGGCCAAAGAATTTGATGATCCATATGTAACAAAGGTTTTATACACTTCGTTAGTTCGCCCTACTCTCGAATATTGCTCGCCAGTGTGGAACCAGCAATATGATATTCACCGGTGTAGTATTGAATCGGTACAGAAGCAATTCCTTAAGTTTGCGTTACGCGGTCTTAATTGGGACCCGAGTCTTCGCCTACCTTCTTATTCTGACAGACTTCTTCTTATTAATCTTCCTTCACTTTACAAAGGTAGGCTCGTTTTTGGCATTCTCTTTCTCCATAAACTAGTCTACGGCGTAGTCATTTCTACTAATTTACTAGATACGCTATATTTTTGTGTTCCCTCACGTCGGACCAGTTACTTTTTTCCTATTCACCTTAGTAGATGTCTGACTAACTACTCTCTTCACGAACTTTTTCGTGTTCTTTGCCAATCTTTTAACAACCTTTCTCACCTAATTTCTCCTCCTCTTTCTGTCACTTCTCTTCGCGCTATACTTTTTAATCATCTACAGCGAAACCAATGAAAATATTCTGGACTTGGATTGGCTGCAACTCATCCCTGACCACATTGACTGTGAGTCGGGACATAGCTGGCACCTTATGCAATTAAAACACCTCCACCGGGTCGGGGATGTTTAGTTGTGTATATAGCTAAGCTATCTTCTTCAATTAATTACTATCTTTCTTTAGCTTAAGCTTTTTCGTCGACTATATCTTTTGCTTAATATTTCCCTTCATTTTTTTTTTTGTATTTTGTTGGTTTGTGAAAAGTGAAGTACTACAACGTTTGGTTGCTTAGATGAGATTAGATTATTTTTTTTTTTTTTGTTTTTTGTTGGTCTGTGAAAAGTGAAGAACTACAACGTTTGGTTGCTTATTGTTAGATGAGAGTCACCTCAATTTTATTCTACATAAGCTTAATTAGGGTTGCCACATGTACAGGGCTGACAGATACAGCACAGAATTGCCATATCAACACTTCCCCTCAATTCAGGGTTCTAATACTTATTAAGTCCAAGCAACGCCGCACATTTTAAATGATTAACTTTACATAGATTCTTAGTTAGAATATCAGCAATCATTTCGGTTGTTGGACAGTACTCTAGCTTAGTCAAATTCTCTCTTAATGAGTTTCTTAAATGGTGGTACTTCACATTAATATGTTTGCTTCTAGCTTGATAAACAGGGTTTTTTACAAGATTTAAAGCACCAACATTATCGCCATGTAAGGTTATACAATCAAGCTTAAAATACAATTTCATCTCATGTATCATGTATGAGCTGCCCCACATGAATGCGTATCTAGTGTAGGACTTTCTATCAGGTGAGTCAACTGCCACACCTGCGTCTGCATAGCCTGTGATTGCAGCGCCGGTCTTCTTGTACATTATTGCTATATCTGCCGTCTGGTTCAGATATCTCAGCACTTGTTTCGCTACTGCGAGATGCTCGCCATGGGAATCTGTATTCCTCTCCGATAATTTGCACACCGAGTGCAAAATGTGTGGTCGTGAGCATACAATATACATTAAAGAGCCTATTACGGATTGATACTCCCTTACATCAATGCTTTGCACGACTTGTTGCCGCACTTAACCTGGAAATTAGCTTCTACCGGGGTGGATACCGTGCGGCAAATTTTCACGCCCAGTTCCTTCATTAAGCCCATAATATGCATTCTTTGGCTTACAAAGGGAACTTCAGGTATGCGAATCACAAAATTGGATGAAATTTGGATATGTTGTAGAATACACCGTCATTTGAAACTGTGTGAAATATTTCGGCGCACTATTCTATATTTTCCTAATAAATCGGCCTTAAAGTTATAGCTTTGATGACTTATAAGTAAAACGGCTTAAGGGGAGAGGTTCTGCCTAAAATTGAAGAATCTCTGGATCAACCCCCGGCCAAAACTAGTTAGTTTAGTTAGTTAGTTATTATTAGCAAGATAGGTATTTTGATGGTTTCATTGGATTCATTTTTCATATCATTATAAAAACAAAAATGTAAAATAGACAAACATAAAAAAGTGGGTCAACACTCTATTTCTTTTTTGACATTTTGGCCAAATCTCGGGAACTATCAAGTTTTGCCATGTTTTTTTGATAAAAACTATCAAATTTTGTCAAGGCTGCTTATGAAGATCAGACATTGCTCCACGTAAAAGTTTTTAATAAAAATATGTCTTCATGCCTTAACAAAAATCTAAACTTTAAACGGACTTGAGATGCATTTAAAACCCTGTGAACTGGCGATTATAAGCTCCGAAAGGAGCTTTTGGCGATGGAGATTCAATTTAGAAGTTTTAAACTTTTGATTGAATCTCTGACGCGGAAGAGGGCTAGGTTTCTGCGATTATATTGGACTATTGAATATGTAAAAAAAGGTGTAAAATGTTAGGTAAATGCTGTATGTGTTTAAATGGATATACTATATTCAAATTTTATGGATATTGGTATTTTAAATTTTCTGAACATGCGGAGACGCATATCATACGTACATACTTCAAACATTTTAGGCACTCCACCTTCAGCAATGAAAAATATTGGGTTTTTAGCCATCTTATACGATATTATAATTTTTGGTATTAGATAAACGATTTCTTATAGCCACACCCAGAAGACAGAAGTATTTTTTTTATTGTTAATAGCTTTTAAAGTCACACGGTTTGAATAGACAAAATAAAAATAAAAATTGTTTGCGATTTTTGCCTAATAAATGTAAAATGGAGTCCTCAATTGAGTCCCCAAATGTATTATTTTATAGTTTATTAGTATTATAATTCGTGGACGAGCGAATAATGATTACAATATGCAACTTAAATCTCGGGTTCTGTGTACTACTGGTTTATCGGCTTCTTAGTGCTGACTACTGATACTTCTGACTGCTGATACCTCTGACTGCTGAACCTCGACTGCTGACTGCTGAACCTCGACTGTTGACTGCTGAACATTGACCGTTGATCACCGACTATTGACTTCTCACGACACCTCACGACTACTGCTGCGTTGCCAATCTGCATAAGGGAGTTGCCACCACGCTGCAACTACCTTATCCCACCTCACATTCGGCCTTCCTGATTAGTCATCAGCCTCTGATGACCATGCATCCTCGTTCTCTGCTGCAAAACTCCACAATTTCATGTTGTCATTGCTAGTGGTCGCATATTTTGGTCCCTCGGTGTCTGTTGCTGCTTTTCGAACATCATAGCGTCCTGCACGTTTCAGCTTCACTATCTCGTACGGTCCTAAAAACTCGCTAACTTTTTGCCTGCTACAAATTGGGTTCTACGAATGGCCACCAGATCTCCAACATTGTATCCGATCTCGCTCTTTCGGTTTTTATCAAACTGTTCTTTATAACGTTTTTGAGCTATCCGTATATTTTCTTGTGCTTTGTCACGCATCTCTTGCCTTTCTGAGTCAAAGGTGTCAAGCATTTCTTCCTCGAGCAACTGTAAAATATCGCTTTCGGTTCCGCTCCTCATTTTCACGCCGAGCATCAACTCAAATGGAGACCGCTTTGTGGACTTATGGACAGAAGAATTAATCGCTTTTTGAACTCTCGGTGCGAACTTATACCATCTCTCAGGCTCCTCCTTGTTCTTGTTTAATTGCCGGTAGTCAATGCCCACTCGGTTATTGCCATCCTTCTTTTTTACGATAACTGTACGACTGGCCAAGTTAGATGATGAACGTCGTATTGTGTCATCTTTCAGCCATTCGTCGATCTGCTGCTTGACCACATCTGCTTCGGTAATGGCTATTCGGCTTGGTGCGTGCCTAAATGGCTTGATGTTGTCGTCAGGCACGATCTTCAACGTGATCGGGCAGTCAACTGTCTTCTTTCTTTTCCTCCTCCTCAATCATCGATTGAACAACATGAGTATACTGTGAAGGCACATCAGGGTCAGTGTTTGTTTCGACTACATTGTAAATACTTATCTGATTTTGGTTGGCAGCTTCTTCCTCAAATAGCTGTGCGAACGTATATCTAACGGGAGTTAATGTCATTTGGAACTTTGATATGAAATCGTATCCCAACAGTAATTCAATTCCTATTGTGCAGTCATCCACTACCAGAAACGTGTGTGTGAGGCAAATACCATCGATCTGCACCTCTGCACTGACCTACAGGACGTGTGGTGTTCTGTCCTAGTCCTCTCAGAAAAGACGTAGTTGCTAGCAGCTGGACTCCTCGCATTCGGCTGAACACAGACTTTCTAAGTAGAGACACGTCAGCTCCGGTTTCTATCAATCTTTTCACCTTCACCTCGCCTATCTGCAATGATTTGAGTCGGTTTTCTTTTCGGGCGGTACCAGTCATTTTCGCTCGGGCTTGAACGTACTTCTGTTTATTGTTCAATCCATATGCATCGGCGTTGAGTTCAAAGTTTTGAAACCACTGATGTACAGACATTCCTTCCCCGCAGAATTCTGGGATGATTTTCGCAAAGTTCTCCACCACCAACTTGGTGTCACTCTTTTTGTCTATTTCGTCGGCATGCACCTTCAGAGAAAACAGTTGGACCAGCTGTTGAAGAGTCGCGGTGTTCTCAACCAGCATTGCTGCATTTATTCCGGCCTGATTTTCATCATTTCCATGGTTGTTCTCAATTGCCTCTAATTCATTAATTATTTCACCTGGGTGCGACATCGGGGCTAATTGATCCTATTGGTCCGACATAATGATGCGATTTCGTAACACTCTTATTGGACGCCTATCTTCTCTTATTGGAATCCTGCTGGCGATTTTTCCTCTTCGTTTTTGGCTTGCTGTATTCGTCTCGTTTTTTCCGATTGCTGCCTTCGTTTCGTTTGCCGCCAGAATTTCGCGTCTGCTTGTTGCCTCTTTTTTCGTTTTGTTTGTCGCCAGAATTTCGCGTCTGCTTGCTGTCTCTTTCTTCGTTTTGTTTGCCGCCAGAATTTCGCGTCTGCTTGCTGTCTCTTTCTTCGTTTTGTTTGCCGCCAGAATTTCGCGTCTGCTTGCTGTCTCTTTCTTCGTTTTGTTTGCCGACAGAATTTCGCGTCCGCTTGCTGTCTCTTTTTCGTTTTGCTTATTTCGTGTGACGCCAGGGCATCGCGTCTTCTTGCGAAATTGGAATTCGTTTTTTCGTCTGAGTGTACTCGCTCTCTCGCTCTTTCTACTGTCGAAAACTTTCGCTGTCTCACTCTTTCCACTGTCAGCTTTCCAATCATGTATTTCCAAAGTCCGCGATCGCTTGAGCCCCCAAATGTAAGATGGAGTCCTCAATTGAGTCCCCAAATGTATTATATTATATTATAGTTTATTAGTATTATAAATCGTGGACGGGCGAATAATGATTACAATATGCAACTTAAATCTCGGGTTCTGTGTACTGCTGGTACACACATTCGGCCTTCCTGATTAGTCATCAGCCTCTGATGACCATGCATCCTCGTTCTCTGATACAAAACTCCACAATTTCATGTTGTCATTGCTAGTGGTCGTATATTTTGGTCCCTCGGTGTCTGTTGCTGCTTTACGAACATTATAGCGTCCTGCACGTTTCAGCTTCACTATCTCGTACGGTCCTAAAAACTCGCTTGCTAACTTTTTGCCTGCTACAAATTGGGTTCTACGAATGGCTACCAGATCTCCAACATTGTATCCGATCTCGTTCTTTCGGTTTTTATCAAACTGTTCTTTATAACGTTTCTGAGCCATCCGTATATTTTCTTTTGCTTTGTCACGCATCTCTTGCCTTTCTGAGTTAAAGGTGTCAAGCATTTCTTCCTCGAGCAACTGTAAGATATCGCTTTCGGTTCCGCTCCTCATTTTCACGCCGAGCATCAACTCAAATGGAGACCGCTTTGTGGACTTATGGACAGAAGAATTAATCGCTTTTTGAACTCTCGGTGCGAACTTATACCATCTCTCAGGCTCCTCCTTGTTCTTGTTTAATTGGCGGTAGTCAATGCCCACTCGATTATTGTCATCCTTTTTTTTTACGATAACTGTACGACTGGCCAAGTTAGATGATGAACGTCGTATTGTGTCATCTTTCAGCCAATGGCTATTCGGCTTGGCGCGTGTCTAAATGGCTTGATGTTGTCGTCAGGCACGATCTTCAACGTGATCGGGCAGTCAACTGTCTTCTTTCTTTTCCTCCTCCTCAATCATCGATTGAACAACATGAGTATACTGTGAAGGCACATCAGGGTCAGTGTTTGTTTCGACTACATTGTAAATACTTATCTGATTTTGGTTGGCAGCTTCTTCCTCAAATAGCTGTGCGAACGTATATCCAACGGGAGTTAATGTCATTTGGAACTTTGATATGAAATCTCGTATCCCAACAGTAATTCAATTCCTATTGTGCAGTCATCCACTACCAGACTTAGTTGCTAGCAGCTGGACTCCTCGCATTCGGCTGAACACAGACTTTCTAAGTAGAGACACGTCAGCTCCGGTGTCTATCAATCCCTTCACCTTCATTGATGTACAGACATTCCACTGTCAGCTTTCCAATCATGTATTTCCATAGTCCGCGATCGGTTGAGCCCCCAAATGTAAGATGGGGTCCTCAATTGAGTCCCCAAATGTATTATATTATAGTTTATTAGTATTATAATTCGTGGACGAGCGAATAATGATTACAATATGCAACTTAAATCTCGGGTTCTGTGTACTACTGGTTTATCGGCTTCTTAGTGCTGACTACTGATACTTCTGACTGCTGATACCTCTGACTGCTGAACCTCGACTGCTGACTGCTGAACCTCGACTGTTGACTGCTGAACCTCGACTGTTGACTGCTGAACATTGACTTCTCACGACACCTCACGACTAATGCTGCGTTGCCAATCTGCATAAGGGAGTTGCCACCACGCTGCAACTACCTTATCCCATCTCACATAAATAGCAAGGCTAAAAAAATCTAAATAAAAGCAGCGATTAAGAAAAAAACGATTCAAAGTAGCATGCAACAAAGTATTGCTGAAAATAAATTTCCTACTAGCTTCAAAAACTGTTCAAATGAATCTTTCTGTTATTGATACGAATCGAAATAGGTACTTTTTAGTTAACAAAATACGCAAATGGTTTTTTAGATAGCTTACTTAGGTGATTTTCACAAATGTACATATGTATTGCGGCTTTTTCAGCCACATAGGATATTTAAGTATACTTCTCGGGACTTGAGTGGGAAATTTGACTGTACCTTGATTAAACCTTGGAAAAAAATGAAGTAAGTAAGTCGTCTCGCCGACTTCGGTATACCATGCACCAGGTGAAAAAATATATTACAACTTTCGAACATCAACTGTATGTCTATTAAATTCACCTCATAGCATATGCTATCTCTCTCACCTTCACAAAATAATACGAGCACTCTAGTGCCGCCACTAGTCTACGGTCAACACTGCCCTAATGGACTCGTTTATACGTATATTTTCCATGTTTCTAGTCCGATTTTAATAATATGGTAAAATTTTGAAAAAAGCGAAATCTGAGCGTGTGTTCCAAATTCGGTGTCTATAGCTAGCATAGTCTTTGAGAAAATCAGTTTTATTTAATTTGCGGTGGCGTAAGGGGCGAGGCAAAAATTTGAAAAAAAAACTTAAACACCGAAGCTATGGCAGGGGTCTAAGTACCATATTTGGTGATTCTAGCTCTTATAGTCTTCGAGATGTACGTCTTCATACCCACAGACGGACGGAAGGACATGACTAGATCGAATCGAAACCCATCTGTGACTCAGGCCCAGTTAAGACATTCTCAAATATTTTTAACATGCGGGATTGAATGACAATGTAAGCCCTGTAAATCATGTTCGTTAGACGCTTTGCAGTTTTTGGATATACACCAACGTTAATAATCGCATTGTATATACGCGTACCAAACATCGTGTTGAACATCATGCCAAAAAGTGATTTTGATTTTTATCAAAGTACCAAAATTTTATGAAATTAACAGTGAAAAGGTGAGTGTAATGTATCAAAATATTGTGTCTGCCGTATATTTTGTGATTCTATATGGATTTATGTGGTGTCTATAAAAAATATGTATATAAACTACAAACTAAAAAAAAGCGGTAATAATGTCATTATAAATTATACTTAACTCTTGATTTCAATGGATCTAATTGTCAAAATACGATTATTAACGATCGATAAGAACTTTTTGAGAAATGGAACTTTCTGAAATCTTCGCGCTCAGGTATAAATTGTGGCGGTTGAGTTAACATCCGAATCCTGCCGTATACCGAAGTGTTTCAAAAAGCGCATGAAACAGTTGTCGAAACGCATCTTCACAGACGCCGATTTCGTGCAAACTGTTGCACAAAATGAGGAACAAGTTGCTTTTGATGCTTGAATCACCGAAGATGACCAGCGATCTATCGTTTTGAACAATACCATGGATATAGGACGCGTAACCTCTAATCCCTATCTCTAATGTCATTGGTGACCAGCAGTTCATCGGTTTTGGATGAGATTGGTCTTCTTCAGGCCGCTACTCCAAAAAAGCGTTCGAATCGTGGACGAAAGCCGATGCAAAGTGTTGAACTAACCGCTCCTGAAACTCGTGCTGTTTTGAAGGAAAAGGCAGTAGCAAAAGCAGCCAAATGAACGAAGAAGCCAACACCGCAGAAGGCAACACCGAAGACGGCAACAACGAAGCGAGCAAAACTGGTCAACACCAAGCGAGCAACACCATCACAAGCGACTAAGCGCGTCAAACCAACATCACCACCATCTGATAAACAGATTTTTGCTTCATTTGGCTGAAGCTGTTGCCGAAGAAATCGACGATGCAATGTATGCATGCGCCCAGTTCATTTGAATTGCGGCAACATGCAGTCAAGTTATTTCTCTTGCAAAAACTGCGATAGTGACGAGGACGACGACGGGGAATATTTCAATGACAATGATGATAAAAATTGTTTTCATTAATGGCCATTAAAGGCCATTTTCTTTTGTGTTTTTCTTTATTTTTCCCTTGAAGGCCTTCATAATAAATAAACCATTAAATCACAACAATTGGTGTGACATTCCTGTCATATTTTCTCATTTTCAGTGAATTTCTTGAGGTGAGTCATAACTCGGCCACTTTTTTTTCGGCCTAAAACAAAGGTATCCAGATTAAATCTGTTCAATATTTTTTTAATAACTAAAATAAACATATTTCTTTCGAAAAAAGTTGCGTTTGGTTAATATTTAAATGTTAAACTTCTTAATTTTTCATTTCCCGGAAATAAGGAAATAGTTTTGAGGTTTTTCAAACCCCTCTCTTTAGGCTGCCACTCCGCGACAGCATATATGTAAACAATACTTTTGAGAATATATTCAATCCTAAATTTATTAGCGAGCGACACTGACTTAAATGTGTTGGTATTAATTGGAACACAGTCATTCCAACGGTAAACATATTTAACACTGTCCATGCGCTATGCAAGCATGGTGAACTGATATTCGAATGTGCTTATATATATCTCCTTTATAAGAATTTGTGGCAAAAGGAATCCAATTTAGGGGGGTACGGTAAGCTTCCAATTTCGCATTAGCCGTGCCGATAATTTCATGTCTTATTGTGTCCAATATGGCAAAGTATTTCGGAGATTCTTTATTTTGTCCATACATCAACATACATTGGGTGGTTGTTTCAACGATATCTGCGAGTTCTTTTTCAGAAATTATCTCTGGTTTATCATTTTCAGCTATTTTGAAATTTAAAAAAAAAAAATAAAAAAAATAAAATGGAAAACGTGGAAAGAAGTTAAAAAAATTCAAAACAAGTTTGAAACGCTTAACTAATGTGAAATAATATAAATATATAAAGAATTTTATCTTATTAATTAATGAATAGAATTCGAAAAATACAAAAGATGGAAAATTATATGGAAAATGGATTCCTTATTCCTTAACATTACATTAATAATATTAATATATTTTTTTTTAATCAAAACGGGTTTTATTCGGTTTGAGGTAAAAAATCTTACTAATTTATAAGATTTTTAATTACTGGTTTTAGCGGGTTTGAGGTCAAAAAATCGTACTAATTTATAAGATTTTTTATTATGGGTAGCACAAAATGTGAGCAATAGCCATTTTAAAAACCGCCAAGTTCTATCATCAGCAGACTTCGCTCCAGAATCCAGAGTTGTAATGGCTATACCATATTTTCAACGCTAAAAGCAGTTGAGAATTCAAGCTACATGAAGCGAAGAAATAACGGCAAAGTGCATGCCCTTGGGCTCCATCAGAAATAGTGTGAAGTGATTCGCACTAAACAACTAACTGCCACACTAAAATATTTTTGTTATAGTATATTGTACTATATTCAAATGAAGTAAGTAAGTCTTCCCGCCGACTTGGGGATACCACGCACCACGTAGACCAAATACTTTAAATTGCGAAGACCGAATATGTATGTCTATTAAATTCTTTTTTACGTGTCTCAAAGCATATGCTCTCTCACTCACTTTTGCAAACACATGTGGACTCTAGCGCCGCCAATAGCCTAGGACCAAAACACGAACAAATATTATGTATATATTTATTTATTTATTTATCTTTAAGCTATTATACAAGTTACGGGTTCCCATTGGACTTAAATGGGATTATCTTACCATGTCCTTCCTTGTGAAGAGGATTAAGGCTTGGATATTCAGGATCTTTGTTCAGAATAACGATACAACACACAATTAAACGTTATAAATTGGTTTTATTCACTTATTCGATACTAGTTCGATGTCACTTGTACAATGTCAAGATTAAGACTGCCCTCCCTGTCGAGCGTGATCCTTTAAATATACTCCAAGATGCCCAAGGGGCGCTGACTGCGGCGTCGTGTCGCTGGCAGCGGCGTTGGGATCGTGTCAGAAGTGGGTCGCCTCTTCCGGCGAATTCTGCTTATCGGCAATATTCAAAGTGCTTACGCTAGAAGGGGAAGTGAAGTGCCTAGTGTGAACGACGAGGGTCGCGTTTTGCTAGGGTCGCATAAGTACTAGGGGACATAAGTCGCTTACTTGGCTAAGTGTGGTTACAGGAAATTAGTCGGCTAAAAAGATACACGCGTGCTGTGTGTGGTCTGTTGGTGTGTGACATGTGAGTGTGTGAAATGTGAGTGTATGAAATGTGAGTGGGCTGGTGCCACTTAGATTGCTAGTGTGGGTCGCGATGCACGCGTGTTGTGTGGTCTGTTAATGTCCCTAACATGTGTGAAATGTGAGTGCATGAAATGTGAGTGTAAGGTCAAGGCTTAGATTGATAGAGGGTATTTTGCCCGATGCTCGTCCAGACGTTTTTGGTAGAAAGTGACGGTCGAGTCCTGTTGTGATAGCAGATGCCGAGGTGTGGGGCATGGTCTGGTGACTGAAGGATAAGGCGTTCCAGGGGCGCTGGTTGTATGGGAGGAGGCCTCGCATGAGGATGAGTGTGCTAACTCCTCCCCCCTTAAAAATCGACGTCCCGGAGATCCCTTAATTTCGGGTGATGTTTCTGGTTTCTGGAGCGTCTTCTTCAGAATCCAACCTATGAAGATGGCGAGGAATACGAGGATGGTGCAGCCGGCCGTGATGGTGGTTCCTTTCGTTAGAGTGTTGAGGCGTCGTAGATTGTTTATGTGCAAGTCGTGAATGTATTCCACGTTTAGTCGGTGTCCTTCGTTTACGATTTCGGACAAGGTGGATGGTATAGCCACCATCCTTGTGACCGTCTGGCTTCTGAAAGTTTTGTTACCGATGGTCACCGATTCGTTGGAAAATTGAATAACAAAGGTCCCGTTTAGTTTCGATTCTACAACGCCATTAGTCAACTTCCCTCTAAAGTTGGTCGTGAATAAGGTACCGTCTTCTAACAACTCGATGGGGCTTGCCGTGTTGGTTATCGAGTGGCATTTTGCGGTTCCGCCTTTTATTAGTCTTGGCAGGCAAGACTCTTCATCCAGGTGAGTGAGGTCTGACTCCTTACAAATGGTGATGTTGCCCATGGTCTGGCAGCTCTTGGATATCATATAGGTGTCTCGTGGTCCAACCAGTATCTTTCCTGAAGGAATGTCCATTTGTTGATTGTTTGTTATGGTCGGCCTGATGATCTGCACCGAGTACTCCTGCTGTAGTACCCGTGGCATCGCTATGTTGTAAAGGAGTAGAGTCCCGTTTACGAAGATAGTAGGTTTGGCAAATTCGATGGCCTCAATGATGTTGTTATAAGGCAAGCTTGGTGTGGTGTTGATAATGTCCTGCAACTCGTCTATATCCAGTAGGTTTGAGTTGATCACCCCAACTTTTGCGAGTTGGCATGCTCGCACGATCTCATCCAGCTTCCGTTCAAGTAGCAAGATTTTGTTCAACAGGATGGATAGTTCGGAGTCGTTATCCTTGTTTATTGTGTTCAGGGCTCCTGCAAGTTCGTTTATTTTGTCGAATGCTTCTTGAATGCCGGATAGGAATTGTTTATTGATAGTGAATTGTTGGTTATTTTCTCTAATCAGAGAGTCCTGTGATTGTAGGATCTGGTCCCAGTCAGCTGCGTCTGGTGATCCTGCTACCCATTTCCAAGCTGAGCCTAACCATCTGATTGCTCGTCTAATCCTCCTGTGGGGGGCCGTGAGTTCCTCGATTTTTATGTTTAGATCCTTAATTTTCAGGGTGGCCAATGTCTTCAAGTCCCCAGAAGGATATTGATCCAGGGCTGATGACAAGTTTTCGACAAAGCCCGCGAATGAATCGAGAGGGATTACATGTACCAGATTTGAGTGTCCTTCAATTCTCCATCCCTTTCCTTGTTGCAACGTCACGATTGGGGACTCATACTTAAAGACCTTGTAGCTCTCCGCCAATGAGAGACACAGAATGAGGGGGCTTATATTGAAAGTAGAGGGGTATTATTAATTTTAACTTAGTGTCTAGATGTGTATATAATATGTGTACAAGTGTTTTTGATATGTGTACCAGTTTTTTCTTTTTACTTAATGTGTGATTTGTGTAGATTTTTCCCTGTTTGTGTGACTACCGTGACCTTATTGTCCTGAGCGATTTTTTCCTGGAAAAACCTTTTTACGTGTTTACCCTTGATCTGTTTGTTGGCTACGAAAATTTCTTGGTCGACCTCGTACGACAAAGGTTTCTCCCTTTTTAAGTTCTTGGCCCTATTTGTAGTCGTTTGTTGATGTTCGAGCAATCCTCTGATATTTTCCAAGAGCGTTTCTCTGGGATTTGTGTTGTTGGCTAATTCTTGCTCCGATGTTCGGTTGAAAAAAAGGTTGGCCGGTTTCTGCTTGGTTACGGAGTGTATGGATTCGTTGTATCTAGCGACCGTTAGTTTTGCTAGTTGGGCGGCACTCAACTTCGGGTGCTCTATGCGTAGACATCGGTACATTTCCAAGAATGTCGAGTGGAACCGTTCTACTTGTCCATTTACTTCGCTTTTTTGTGAAGGTGTACGATAAATCTCAATTTGTAGTTCGTGCAAGAGGTTGATGATAATGGGGCATAATAGTCCCCGTTCGTTGTCCATGACTATTAGCTTGGGCACCGAGAAGTATGCTAGGACGTCCATGAGTTTCTCCTTGAGGTGTATAGACGACCTGTTCTCGATAGGGAACAACATTGCATATTTCGAGAATTTATCAATACAGGACAAGAACCATAGTTTCTCGATTACGAAGAGATCGATGTGTAGAATTTCGCATGGCATGCGGGGTATCGGTGTCGGTTGTAGGTGTGGTTTCTTTGGTCGTCGGTTGTATTTTTGGGTTCCACATGTAGTGCATTTTGACACATAGCTTTTTGTTCTTGCTGCCATTTTCGGGAAATAATACCTCGATAGGATTTGTTGTTTATTCTCCCAGTAACTCCTATGGGCTCTTCGATGTTCCTTTTGGATTATTTCCTGAATCTGAACTTCAGAGGTTATATCCTCCACTATTTCTTGCGCTAGACGGATTTTGTAGTTGTTGAAATATTCCCAGATTATGGGTTGTATTTCTGAAACAGCGGTTTCCGGAACCTTGATTCCATTTATGTGGGTTTTGGAAAGAGTCCCTTCCAGCGCAGCTCTAGATATGGCAATGTCTTGTGTTAAATTTATGTGAACAATATGTCGCTGAACACCTGGGTGAGGTTCGGTAGAGGTGTCGATGCCTGTCCCCATGACCAAGATTATCTGGTTTCGGAAAGCATTGAGTGGAGTGTTGACCCTGAGTAATGGGAGGCGGAGTGTTTGTCCTGCTGACGGTGCAAGTCTGAGAGGGTTTAGATGGGAGGTGATGCGTGATAAGGCATCAGCAACAGCATTAGATTTTCCTGGCTTATAGAACAATTTGCAGTTATATTCTTCGATTCTCGCCTTCCATCTTTTTAATTTGGCGTTCGAATTTCGGTTTCCTAAGGCGTAAGTCAACGGCTGGTGATCGGTGTATACCCTGATGTCTTCTGCTCCGTACAAATACGAGCGCAACGTTTCCAGTCCCCATAGTATTGCCAGCATCTCCTTTTCATTTGTTGCGTAGTTTTCCTCTGTTTGGGATAATCCCCTGGAGATGAAGGAAATCGGCCGATCTTTTCCGTCTTGTACCTGGGACAGGACACCGCCTAATGCCTCGTTGGATGCGTCGGTCGTGAGGTTGAATGGCTTGTTGAAATCAGGAAAAGCCAGGACTTCAGATGAAACCAGCAACGCCTTAAGATCCTCGAAGGCCTTCAATTCAACTTCACCCAAGGTGATTTGTACTTTCCTCGATTGGTTTGCTTTTACTTGGCCCAGTTCCCCCCTTGTGAGGTTGGTGAGGGGTTTGGCTACTTTGGCGTAATCACGGATGAACTTCCTGTAATATGACGTCATCCCCAAAAAGCTCTTGAGCTCCTTCAAGTTTGTTGGGGGCTTCATTGCGGTGACGGCCGCCACTTTCTTCTCATCGGTGCGTATTCCCTCACTTGACACCGTATATCCCAGGAAGTTTACCTCGTTTTTCATGAAGGTTGTTTTCTCCAAGTTGATCCGAAGGTTGGCCTCCGAGACTTTCTCAAAGACCCTTCGAATGTCGGTCATATGCTCTTCCTCGCTCTTGCTGAATATTATGATGTCGTCAATGTATACGTAGCAGCATACCCCGATAAGGTCTCGAAGGACATCGTCGATCATTCGTTGAAAGATGGCGGGGGCATTCTTCAGTCCAAACGGGAGTCTTAGGAATTCGTATTTCCCGTTTAGCACTGAAAAAGCGGTTTTCGGTATGTCCTTTTCGCGCATCCGAACCTGATGAAAACCTGAAGTCAAATCCAAAGTGGTGAAGAATTTGGCCTTGCCGAGGCTAGCCAGCGTGGAGTTAATATCCGGAATGGGGTATCGATCAGCGATAGTCACAGTATTCAATTTCTTGAAGTCGATTACCAGTCTATACTGCTTCTCGCCATTTGGTTTTGGTTTTTTGGGTACCACCCATATGGGAGAATTATATGGGCTCTTTGATGGCCTGATGATTTTGTTGTCCAGTAGCTCGTTGATTTGCCTTTTAACCTCTCCCATCATTGGCGCTGGGAAAGGGTAGGTGTGTGTGTAGACGGGCTCCTGGTCAATCGTGCGGATTTCCGCCCTTACCTCCGTTGTCACGGTTTCTGACTCAATTAAGGGTCCAAAAATGTGGCTGAAGGAATGGATTATTTCATCAAGCTGAGGGGTATACGACTTCGGGGTGGTCATCATGTTTGCTGCGGTTGAGCTCATCATGGATAGTGGGATTTTTACGCCTTGTGGCATGATGAGTTGATTGGTGGAGCGGTCCAATACGGCTTGTATCCTGCGTAGTGTGTCGTCGCCGATGATCCCGTCAAAGTCGACCAGGTTGGGCAAGACATAAAAAATGACGGTTGTTTCGATCCCGAAAGGTTTAAAAAATTGCCCCTCTATGTAGTGTGTAATTTTCATGCTTCCGCCAACGGAAGCGGTGTAAAAAGGTCGTGTCATTTGTTGACCATGGGGGGCGTGTCGCTTCTGGATGTAATTGGCCGCGGCCCCAGTATCGATGAGGAAGGTGAGACATTCCCCATCTTTGGTGACGTACTTTAGGTACGGAACTCCGGTTCGGCTGGCTTCATAAAATTTTCAGCCTTTTTTGGGCTTCGTTGATCATCCAAGTGTTTAGACTCACCCCTGGAGTTTTCGGGGATATTCGATTCCTCCATCGTTAGATGATTCAAGGCTTGCCTTTGGTTGTGTGTTTGATTTTCCGGTTTCCTTTGATCGTTTTTATTCCCACCTTGTTGGTGTCCGTTGTTCCGGCCGTAATTGTTTTCCCAATTGGATTTCTTGTAGGAATTTCGTCCCCTGAAGTTGTTATGTTTGTAGTCTTTACCAGACTTGTAATTCCCCCTGAACGGATTGTCATTGGGCTTATGATTTTTATCGGAGAGTGGGAGCCGATAGTCGTTACCACCCTGGCTGGTCCCTGGCATGTCGATTTCGTACTCTTGGATCTTATCAAGAACGTTCAAAGCGGCCCGGTAGGTGGTGTTTAAAGTCGTCGGAGCATAATGTACGAGGTGTATCTTCACCTCCATGTTTAGGTTGTGAATAAATTCGCTCGAACTGTTGATTTCCTGCTGTCGAAGCGTAGTTTCCTTTAGTTCGGGAGATAGAGGTCCATTGTTAATCTTCTCCACGTACAGCTTGTGCAGAACTCGGAACTTGTTATAGTAGCTCTCTATGCTGTCTTGACCCTGTTTTAGGTTTCGCATGGCGGTAAGGATAGCCTCAGGGCGGCGTTGGTCGGAGAAGTGTTTTTTTAGGACACGTTTAATAGCATCCCATGACGTGTGCTCCCCCTCTTCTTCATAGTAGATATCGGCGGCTTCGTCTTCCAATTTCAGCCGTACTCGCCGCAACATCATTTTGTACGCGGTCGGATTCCCGCTTGCCGTGACCTCAGCCAGTGCTTCTTCAATGGAGTTAATCCATCGGCCGAGTTTGGCGTGACCTCCAGAGTAGGATGCCAAACCCTTGCACAGATTGTCTATATGTGCATTCAGGTCGGGAGTGCAAGGAGGAGCTGGGGCGTTGGAATCGATTTGTCCGATCGACTCTACTCGGGATCTTGGTTCGCTATGGGTCACGGGAGTATTTACAAGAGTTTCACTGTCCGACGTGCCGTACGTGTTATCCCCGGTGGCTGCCAATTGCTCACGTTGAGCGTCTCTTTCGGCTAATTGGTTAATGACCCCGCGTAGCCTTTCAATTTCCTCAGCCAGTTGCCCGATTTGGGCATCCCTTTCGGCCACAGCATTCATGGCCTCCTGCAAGGTAACACCCACGGTTTCGTTTTCGCTCATGTTGTATTTTAAAATAACCCTTTTTACCAGTTTTCAGGTAGCTCTAGGAGGTGTTCGTTTGTATGAGTGGGTGACTCTTATGTGTGTGTGTATGTAGGGTTTATGTAGGGTTTAAATCCCACCCGTTATATAGCAAATAGTACAATATGTGGTACTCACAGTAATATCTGTAAGAGTGGAAAATATAAATTAGGGTGTCATGTGTCAGATGGCCACCAGTCAGGTAGCGTATTTATGCTGCCACCATTCCTCAACTCTTGGAAGGGTTAACAGCTCTTTGTTTTTCGTGTCGTTTTTGCGGAGCGTGCATAATTGAAATTGCGTTTGTGCATTGTGATTCGCTTTTTATGCCTTGATTCTTTTTTATATTGTTGTTTTTCTTTTTAGGATTTTGGTTTTTTTCTTTTCTCTTTTTCCCGACCGTCTGACTAAGCGTATTCTTGCTTTAAAAACCATAGCGCTAGTGCAGGGTTAACTTAGTGTCAACCAGGAACATGGAGCGATCGGACGAAAATTGTAACTCAGCCATGCAAATGGAAGTAGCTCATTGTGATTCCTCTTCGGATGAAGAGAGCATGGAGGAAGAAGTAATAATGATAGATTCCAGTTCCGAATCCGAAGAGGATTCTTCCTCTGAATTATTCCCTCATTATGCCAGAGAATGGTCACCTGATTTTGATCGGACTTACAATTCATCGGACATTCCTTGCGGCGACTTCGCATTCTACGTGCCCGCACCGGGTGATGATGAGGATACGATTCCAGTTCCTTTCTCTGAACCGTTCAGGCCGATCAACGTTCCCCAGATCGTGATTCGAGAATATCTGGAATACCCTCCACCATGGGAGGAATCGATTACCATTTTACACAGGTTGAAGGCGCATTCTTTAGAGTCGGTTTTCCGTTATGAGGAAAATAGAAGGCGAGCTGGGTGTTCAAACCTGAGGAGTATAATCAAGTGGAGGCACCCCACTCCTGCTTACAGACGGCCAAGATAACTTGTATAGTAAACCAATTAATTAACAGAATCAAGAGCAATAATTTGTTTAATTTATATCGTTTGGGGCTGGGGTTTTTTTTTTTTTTGATCATTCGTAAATAGAAACGACTCTTTCCGCCCTCTCTGAAGGAGGACTTGGTCTTTCAACCATTTAATCGTAAAAAATGAACTCTTTCCGTCCTCTCCGAAGGAGGACTTGGTTTTCCAACCATTCATTTATTAATAAAACGACTCTTTCCGCCCTCTCTGAAGGAGGACTTGGTCTTTCAACCAGTTAATCGTAAAAATGAACTCTTTCCGTCCTCTCTGAAGGAGGACTTGGTTTTTCAACCATTCATTTGTTAATAAAACGACTCTTTCCGCCCTCTCTGAAGGAGGACTTGGTCTTTCAACCAGTTAATCGTAAAAAATGAACTCTTTCCGTCCTCTCCGAAGGAGGACTTGGTTTTCCAACCATTCATTTATTAATAAAACGACTCTTTCCGCCCTCTCTGAAGGAGGACTTGGTCTTTCAACCAGTTATTCGTTTCGTAAGATACCGGAAGGGGGAGTTAGATTGGATGGCGTGCTCCCACATAGGGATCATTGAACCTTATTATTATATGTGGTTATCTCCCTTCTTTTTATTTTTGATATACTTTTCTTTGGGGCCCGTGGCCAAACACGGGAGCGTGTCGTTCCCCTTCCGGTTTCTTTTTCACATGTTAACGCCAAAAATGCAAGAGGCGCAAAAATTCTCTCTTAATTTTGCCGGGTTCCGCTTTGTCAGACTTCGCTGGCGTGAGAATGCGGTTTTGGCATAATGTGTTCGGGACGGTTACTCGAAGAGTCAGCAGTTTATGCAAGCCGAGGCACGCGTTGGTTTCAAATGTCATCATTGTTAAGTGAAGCGTTTCCCGTTGGCCAAGTGGCCTATATTATTTTTTCGTGTTTGTTTTTTTTTTTTTGATATTTGTGATAGGTCAGGTTTGTGCCTGAGCAATTAATTGCAATTAATTATTTTTTCTTTAATATGCGTTTTACCGATATGGCTTGCATTCAACTGTGGAGCTCTTTGTGTTATTGTCTAGACCCGTAATGTTTCTAGATTCCCCCCGAAGGGCGGTTAGCACTTATCATGGCCTCTAGAAAAATTACGGGTCCCTGCTCGGGCGCCAGTTACGGGTTCCCATTGGACTTAAATGGGATTATCTTACCATGTCCTTCCTTGTGAAGAGGATTAAGGCTTGGATATTCAGGATCTTTGTTCAGAATAACGATACAACACACAATTAAACGTTATAAATTGGTTTTATTCACTTATTCGATACTAGTTCGATGTCACTTGTACAATGTCAAGATTAAGACTGCCCTCCCTGTCGAGCGTGATCCTTTAAATATACTCCAAGATGCCCAAGGGGCGCTGACTGCGGCGTCGTGTCGCTGGCAGCGGCGTTGGGATCGTGTCAGAAGTGGGTCGCCTCTTCCGGCGAATTCTGCTTATCGGCAATATTCAAAGTGCTTACGCTAGAAGGGGAAGTGAAGTGCCTAGTGTGAACGACGAGGGTCGCGTTTTGCTAGGGTCGCATAAGTACTAGGGGACATAAGTCGCTTACTTGGCTAAGTGTGGTTACAGGAAATTAGTCGGCTAAAAAGATACACGCGTGCTGTGTGTGGTCTGTTGGTGTGTGACATGTGAGTGTGTGAAATGTGAGTGTATGAAATGTGAGTGGGCTGGTGCCACTTAGATTGCTAGTGTGGGTCGCGATGCACGCGTGTTGTGTGGTCTGTTAATGTCCCTAACATGTGTGAAATGTGAGTGCATGAAATGTGAGTGTAAGGTCAAGGCTTAGATTGATAGAGGGTATTTTGCCCGATGCTCGTCCAGACGTTTTTGGTAGAAAGTGACGGTCGAGTCCTGTTGTGATAGCAGATGCCGAGGTGTGGGGCATGGTCTGGTGACTGAAGGATAAGGCGTTCCAGGGGCGCTGGTTGTATGGGAGGAGGCCTCGCATGAGGATGAGTGTGCTAACTTACATAAGGGATTATAATATAATAAATAATATTAAGATGGGGAGTGCTAGCTACCTTGGCCATCGACTGTACATGTTCATTATTTATTATATAGAGTTGTATATTTTTAATTATTTTAAGAACCTAAAGATGATATTGTTGTTGTGTGGGGTAGGGTTAGAGAGGAGTTGGAGGGGTTGGGTTAGGGCAAAATGACCTAATCTAATATTAAGGGTTTGGGTGCATTGTTCAAAGATGTGTTGGACTGTTAGTTCCCTTCCGCAATTTGGGCAGGAGGGTTTGGTTTGGTTTTTTAGGATGTGTGTGTGAGTTAGGGCAGTGTGTTGGGAGGATGAATATCGTACGGGTTCCTTATGTGGGTTACATTTTTTGTACCAACTATGGCCAAACATATCCCAGTCAGCACATTCGATCTCTTTCAATATGTTTCTAATATTTCGCCACATATCTAGTAGCGCACCAGGTATGACTGTGGTACATGGGGAACGTGCAGCAAGTTTGGCAGCTGCATCTGCGAGATCATTTCCTTTAATGTCCATATGCCCTGGGATCCAGAGAAGTTTTATTTTTTTGTCGTGTCAGATGCAAAGATGGCGTATTTCCGTCACTAAACAGTTTTGATTGTAGGAGTTTTTTACACCAAGTAGCGTAGATAGGCTATCGCTGCAGATGACAAACTTCCCCCGTACTTTGGTGGCGTATTGGATTGATTTTAGTACGGCAACTGCTTCTGCTGTGAAGATTAAAAAGTGTGAGGGCAGTAGTCCGCAGGAGATAGTCAATCCATTACAATCGACGACTGCGAAACTAGTGGAAGTGCCCGTTTTAGAGCCATTGGTGTATAGCTGTTTCCATTTGGGATATTTACTTATTTCAGAGGCGTACAATTGGTGGTATATGGCGTTGTTAGTGATGCTCTTTTAGAAAGAGTGTAGCGATAAATTGATGGAGTCTACAGGGAGCTTCCATGGTGGGGACGGGCTGACCTTGTTCCAACGGTATGGGGTTTCCAGCTGGTGTCTTTTGTAAAAACTGACGCATCTGCGGATTGATAATAAGACTTTGTGTCTTTTGTGGTGTTTAGCGGCTGTCAGGAAATTATTGAGAATAATTGGGTTGGTTGTGCACAGTATTTTTGGGATCAGTTTGCATGTCAGTTGAGCAACTCTCGTAGGCACTTCTGAAAGACCCGCTTCGGCAAGTTGACATTTAGTTGGTGTTGTAGGAAAAGCTCCGATGCTCCGTATCACAGCTGTGTGATACGGTTGCAAAATTATTATTAAGTTGGAGTGGGCGCAGCACCCATAAGAGAACAGTGTGCACTCCCACGCGATCGAATGGCTTTTCAAAATCTGTTGCCAAAATGAAGACATGATTTTTCGAAGAAAGTGCATCAGACGCGTAATGGTGGATATGCATCAGTGAGTCCATGGTGCTGTGTTGAGGTTTAAAAGCCATTTGATGAGGGGAAATGCGTTTATTTTTGGTGACAAACCACATAATTCGTCTGGCTAGTATTTTTTCTAAAGTTTTGCTCAAACAAGGTAGTAGAGATATGGGCCGGAAGGAAGACAATTCGTTGGGAGGTTTATTGGGTTTTAAGATTGGTATGATGGTTTCCAGACATGAGGATATTTCCCAGTACTAACCATTAAATTGAATAATTCTAATGCTTTGTTTTTGCTAAAATCGGGGAGTTGCCGAAGCATTGCGTAGGAAATACGGTCGAAACCAGGGGTTTTTACTTTTGCGTGCTGAAGTGCTAGCTCCAGTTCTTTATAAGTTTAATTAGAATCTAAATCAGTACTGTCTGGAGAGATGTGGGAGGGCTGATAAGATAGTAAAAGAGTTCTGTATGTACATGATTTGAAATCGGAAGAAAAGTTGTTGTCCATAGAGTAGGAGGACCGCATACGACCGAAGGAATTTCCAATGTCTGCTGAGGTAATGTTTGATTTGGTCTTTGATTGCTTTGAGAGGGACTGGAAAATTGCCGATTAATTTATTGATATCATTCCATATTTTTTTTTGTAATGGAACGGGGGTTAATGTTAGCGATGAAGTTATGGAAGGCCACTCGTTTAGCTTCCCGTTTAAACAAGGCTCTGGCTTTTTTATATGCGATTAAATTTTCTATCGTTTGGAAACTTTTGAAATTGTGCCAGAGAGACTGCTTTTGGTTTCTTAAATCATTTAGGTGGGAGTTGCGCAATATGGATTTACAGCTGTATTTTTTTGGACGGGATTGCGGAATGGCTACATGGGCTGCAGTTCTGATAGCTTCAGTTATTCTAGCTGTGGTTAGATTAAGGTCACTGGAGGGCGTGAAGGAAAATAGTTTAATGCATTCTGATTGAAAATAATCCCAATTCGCATAATCTGTTACAAATTTTACATTAATCATACATTTTTCGGCTTTAAAATGGGTCTGAAAGACCAATTTTAGTGAAAAATGATCACTCCCATGTAAGTTTTTGTTGATGGACCAATTGCAAAAGGGGAGTAAAGGCGAGGAGATCATTGTTAGATCAATATGCGTTAATGTGTTGTGGGTAGAGAGATTGGTGGGGGATCCGTTGTTAAGTAGAACTAGATTTGTTTTATTTATGACATCTTCCATCTTCAATCCTCTGGCATTCAGACATCTGGAGCCCCATAATGGGCTCCAAGCGTTAAAGTCGCCGGTGTACACAATTTCAATTCCTATAGAACAAGTAGTCGTATTTAGTGGAATAGCCTTGTGATGAATGTTCTGGCGTATTAGTATTCCAACTCCGTGCTTTGTTTGCGCTATTAAAGAAGTAACCTATAAAAGGTTTGGGTGTAGGAATATTATTGCTGTTATGTATTATGTGTGTCTCCTGTAAGCATATATTATCAGGTTTTTGTTCCTTTATTAATAATAATAGGTTAATATAGTTAGTTACGTAGCCGTTAATGTTCCATTGTAGGAAAGAGAGAGTCATTGAAAATGTAGAGAAGAAATAATATTATATACATTGGTAAGAGTTGGGATTAGTTAATATGTATCGGAATCATCAGAGTCTCTGATAAAAATTTTTTGGGAGGGGGTTTTTAATTTGTTTTGATTTGAAAGATTAGAGGTAGATGGTGTGTCGTTGTTAAAATGAGTTTGAGTGTTTTCTTTTAGTTGTTTGTTACTTTCAGGCGAAATGCCTGCAAGAGCACCATCGTTAGGTGCATCGAGTTTTGATTTTTTGTGATGTTTTTGCTGAATGGGCAGCGAAGTTACGCCTTTGGTGGTCTGTGTGTTTATTGGTTTGCTTGTGGATGATTTAGTATTTTCATTATTATCTCTTATGAGCGTAGGACAAGGGTTGACGCTTATTATGTTTTTATCAGTTCTTTCGTACAATTACCACAGAGAGCATCATTTTTGCAATGTTTGGCCGTATGGCCAAGTAGTCGGTTATACATTAGTTTTTACAGCGCATTGGGTTGGGGATGTATTCACGTACCTTTACTGAGTGCCAAGCAATATCGATTTTCCTGGGGCGATGATAGAGATCGAAGGTGAAAAGAATAGCTCCGGTTGGTTTGGGGTTCATGTCTGATGTTTTGGTGAATTTGTAAATGCCGCAGACTTTATGTGCTCTTAATTCTTCTAAGATTTCCTCATCGGGGATATCGGAAAGCTATGGGGCGTAGATGGTACCCTTGACCTGATTAAGAGTGCTATGAAGCTTGCATTTTATTTCGCAGATGCCTGGAAGCGAAGGGGAGTTGATGAATTTGTCCGCCTCACTTTGGTTCTTAGCCAGTATGAGTAGGTTGCCGTCTCGTAAATCCGTGACTGATATAATGTTTTTAGACAATAGACGTAATGCCTTATAAACAGCAATGCAGGAAAATTCAGACATTTTTTTAGCGTTATTAATGGATTCGATAACTATATATTTAGGGTTTTCAAGGGTAATTGAAAGGAGTTGGGGGAAAGAAAAATCTAGCATCGGAACTGGCTTTTTTCTTTTTTGGCTATCAGAGAGCAAAGCGCCTCGGGCTGTAGGGCCGGGGGGAGGGCCCCATAACTGAGGTGCTTGGTTAAGTTTTCTACAAGCTAAGATATCGTGTGAAACACGTGTAGAGTAATGAATAAGATGTGAAAAGAACACAACAGACCGCGGAGGTCGCGAAAGAAGACACCGATCATGCTCTGTTAATAACAAGTAGCGCGACTGCTCACAACGAAAGCTAGCCGAAGACTGATTATGTATATATATTTTGCATGTTTCTTGATTTTAATCAAATTTGGTAGGCTGCACTGTGGACGGAAAGCCCGATTTTTCGGCATAAAGTCTAAAAAGTCGTGGAACGATATGGTGCCTTTTGTTATTTATTTAGAAACTAGCCACTCCAAGCACAATATATTGATGAACTATCGATTAGTTATTACAGCCATGTATGAGAACCAGGGCCTCAAAGTCAAGCAAAAAAGTGTGCTCAGAGGTTTGTTTTTATTTTCAAGCTTTACAAATTTGCTCAAGTTTGAGGTGACTTATTTTAGAGGAAGTAAACATTTATAACTTAATTAACTAAGGAAAATAGTAAGCTTAATATAGATTCCAGTTTAGAATTGTGTATTATGTGTTCAATGTTGTACATGTGTCTTTGTTGAAGTATATGTATGTTTTTCTTAAAAACTAGACCCGAGTCCAAGTGAGTTATGGAGTAGTAATAATATGAGGCCAGTCCCGGCCAAAAAGTAAATATGTGAAGTCATAAACAAAATTACGTGGTAATAATCTTATTTGCGTCTTTTTGCATTCCTCTTTGCATATACCACATATTGCAGCTACTTTTGAACTCAGCAATGCACAGTTGCTTGATGTATGGCGCAACAACATAAACAAAAAGGCAGCTGAAAGGTAGGGCACTTAAAGCCGTGCGAGACAGCTTGCTATTCTCAGAAATTCTGCCGAACAATATAAGTACTTTGAGAGTGCACTTTGGACGCCCGGAACACATAATAAACTGTTGATGGAGAATGTGCAAAATTTGCCTCCTTCAAAGGGCAAGCTAAAACCGCTGATGGAGTTTTCATTTGCGGTGAAAAATATGTGCGCTAGCATTAGGGCAAGCAAGCTAGATGAGCACCTGAACAACCCTACGTTATTGCAACAGCTTATCGAGAAGATGGGACCTGGTATGATGCTTAACTGGCCCTACATTCAAAATCCACACCTTACCCGAACATACAGCACCTAGCGGATCGGTTGGTTGAGTTGGCTGAAGCGGCGAGTTGCGTACCCACGCCAAACATATTACTAGAAAGCGACAAGAAGAGAATCAACAGAGGAGTGATGCATACACATACCGAAGCGCCCACAAACACACATTCTGTGCGATATGCAAAGGACACCACAAACCAGTGTCTTGCGAAAAGTTGTTGCGGATGTCGGTCGAGGCCAGGTGGAACGCGATAAATAACCATCAGCTATGTGCTCAGTGCCTCAAAAACCACAAGGGAGCCTGTTGGAGTCGCGCAGCTTGCGACACAAATGTCTAAAAAACTAAACATCATCGTCTTCTTCACAAGGAGGTGACGGAAAGCGCCCTGCAGAATCATCGTGAGTCACTAACCAACCAGCCAGAATGCTTTGTGCTCAATCTCAAAACTAAGTCAGGGCAATAAATTATTTAAAGTAAATGAAGTCTGTACAGTTAAGTCCATTGGACTTTCAGCTTAGACGCTGATGGCCGAAAGGATAAAACAGAGAAATCCGCATTTAAAAACCTGCCTATCCCGAGCTTCACTAACGCATCTCATAGCTTTGCTAAACATGCGCGAAGAAACATAGCAGCAACCAATTGCTGCAAAAACGAGACTAGGATGGACTATATATGGCGGATCAATGCGATCTGAATTGGCATTAGATGGTTAAAAAACATTTGCTAACGGAGGAAAAATCACCGCTGATGTTTACCAAGTCTCCAGATGAAGAGCAATCTCTACAGATTCTGGAAGACACTGTTAGTTACAGCTCGCGGATGTACACCACGGGATTGCTTTGGAAAGATGGTCCCCATGTATTTCCAAATAGCCTGCCAGTACCAAAACGACGACTCTTATGCACGCAAAAGAAAATGGCAGCAGACCCTCCTTTTGCAAATGAGCTCCATAGTCGAATACAAAACCTGATAGCCAAAAGCTATGCCAGAAAGTTAGAAGAGGAAGAAGTCGTGGAGAAACCCGAAAATGCATGGTACTTTCCCATTTTTACAGAACGAAAACCACATAAACCTGACAGGGTCATATTGGTATGGGACACGGCAGCTCAATCATCGGGAGTAGCGCTAAATGACTTTCTTCTAAATAATAGAAGAAGACGCTAAAGCACAACGATTCCTATGGCAAAATCGGACAACAGACGTCGTGGAAACTTTCCGATTAAATGTGTTGACATTTGGAGCCACGTGCTCACCCTGTATAGCGCACTATGTACGCGACCTGAACGCTAAAAAATACGCAGATGAGTTTCCTTCGGCAGCTGAAGCTATTCATAGAAGTCACTACATAGACGATCAATTCATGCCATTCGATGATGTTTCAAGTTTGCCGATCGAAAATTGATTGGGATGAGGAAATACCACCCAATTTGCAGGATTTGTCGCAATCGTGGCTGTCCTTCTTACCCTTGATAGAGGACGTGCAAATTCCGAGATGCTATTTTAAAAATTGGCATGCACAATTTGCGGGAGAGGACGCCTACTGAGCCGTTGCCTATTTCCGTATCGAGCAAAATAACCAAATACTTGTGAGTCTCGTTTCAGCCAAATCCAAGGAAGCTCCGTTGCAGCCGCTCTCGATACCCCGCTTGGAGACCCTCGACGATATCAACAATATGTAATGTTCAGGATAGCCGAGATATGTAAGCTCACAGAGGGCAGAACTGGAGATGGGTACCAAGCAAACTAAATGCGAAGGGAATCAGCAAGAATCAATTACGAATACTTTTTAAAATAGAATCGATTGTCAAGGGTAATTGCAAGTTGGCTTGCCTACAAGAGGAAATTGATCAAGAAAATAGGTAAGTCAAATGAGAATACAAACCAACTCGCATCCCAAATTAATGAAGCCAGAATGTTTCTTTACCGGTACACATAACAAGAATGTTACAATGAAGAGTACACAGCCATCGAAAACGGCCACCACGTTTGCAAAAGCAGTCCACTATGGAGGTTACAACTCTTCTTATATGACCATGGAGTATTGTGTGTACGCGATCGAGCCAGTCGCTTCGCTGGCATCCCTGAAGGACGAATCGTTCTGCCCACCCAACACTGGGCTACAAAGCTGATAGTCCGGCACAACAGTAAATGAGGTGAGGCAAAAATATGTTATTCCAAAACTAAGACCTCTCCTTAAAGGGATTCGTCGAAATTGCCAACAATGTAAGCTGAGTAGTGCTCGACCCATTGCACCCTTAATGGCGCCCCTACCGAGGGCTAGATTGGGTGCATTCAAGCTAGCGTTTACGTATGTAGGAGTTAAATATTTTGGGCCGCTAACAGTTATCGCTGGAAGAAAGTCATTGAAAAGATGGGGCATGCTGAAAACCTGCCTCACAATGCGAGCAAGAAGCATTGAGATCGTGCATAGTCTAACCACAAACCCATGTCTAATGGGTTTAATACGCCATATTTCGCGCCGAGGTACACCAAAGGACCGATGCCTTTCTTAGAGACAAACTTCAACTGGATGATGCGAAGATGCATCAAGAATTTTCACAGCAGGAAATATCGTGATCCTTCAACCCACCTTCAGCTCCTCACATGGGAGGAGCCTGGGAGCGCTTAGTGAGTTCCATCAAAACCGTGTTACACCGTATAACACTAAATCAAAAATTCTCATATGAAAGTCTTCTTACCGCCATGGTAGAGGTAGAAATGACGGTCAACTCCATGCCCCTGACATACGTGTCCCTGAACAAATTGACTATAAATGGTCGCTCCGCCAGAGTGAGATGTTCGCCAACCTATTTTGGAAACGCTGGGTCAAAAAGAAGCATCTCTTTGGTACAAACCAAACATAACACGAAGGTCAAAGTGGCATAAAAAGGTAAAGGTAAAGGTAGGCGACATCGTACTTATAGAGGACGATGAGCGTCGGAATACCTGGACAAAGACCACCGCAGCGGAAATTCGGGCCTGCAAATAAACTTTGTACCACTATAGCACAAAACGGAAGTCTGTCCGAACAATTAGAATGACGCTTTTTAAATACTTTAAAACTCTCTCGCATCTTACTCGTGCAGTACCTTATTATATATAAGTAGACACATAAGCGTGTCTACATACATAAGAACCGCGTGTTCAGTTGTTTTTTCGTAGCCAAGAGCCCAAGACTAGAGAAGTGAAATGACATTGTGCAATTATTAGTTATAAGAAACTTGTAAAATAACCTGAAATTACTTGCAGAATTCATGTTTTCCAATGTCTCATACAGTACATAAAATTTTAGTCAGTCGTTGACTGAAACCGCAAACGATCGGTTGTGTTATCACAGTGATTCGCAGATGAGTTTAAAGCTTTTCTAATTTCAAGCGCACATTCTCTTTTATTTACCCAATCCATACATCTCAAACCAACAGAAACACACACGGTAAAATATATATATATAAATAACCGGAGGGCAGGGGCTAACTTCGACCGAGCTCCAAGCCTACATGCAATAATTTAGTTTGCGTTGATCCAGACGGACGGACGGTCGGACGCACATGGCTATAAGAACTAGTCCCGTCATGCTGATCACGAATATATATACTTTATATGGTCGGAAGTGATTCCTTCTATGCGTTGCATACTTCTGACCAAAATTAATATACCCTTTTTGCAAGGGTATAAAAATGCCCCCACCAAGGGGCAAAAATGCATTTCAACCAAGGGGCAAATCGCTTTGCCTTGCTAACCGATAGCCCCAAATTCAAGAGGAAAAAGCCCTTTCCGTTGCACGAAGTTTTTCCACAACTACGAACTTGTTACACCCCTAACCCCAAATATATAGTCATGTCGGCTATGAATTCAGAAAAACCACTATCATCATATTCGTGCATTGCAGTCGTTAGAGCCATTAAAATCATTAGCCCAATTAATCAAATGCCAGATGGAAATCTTTTAATCTTTGTTAAAGAAAACAACAATAGCAGAGAAATTCATTGCTGCCAGAGAGCTCCACGGTCTTCGCAAAATTAAAACCCAATACCATACAAACCTCAATCACTGCAAAGGAACGGTATATGCCCCCTACCTCAACAACGTTACAAACGAAGAAATAGTCCAAGAACTTAAATCACAAGGAGTTGTAGATGTGTATAAATACTCAAAGCAAATAGACGGCAAACCAAACCCAACAGGTGTGGTTCAACTCACCTTTACAAATAAAAATAAATACAAATTTTATGGAACACTGCACGTGTAAAAGAATATATCCCTAATCTGATGTGATGCAAAAAATGCCAAATTATTGGACACACAACCAAACGTTGCAAACTGCATTACAACTTGTGACCCATGTGGTCTTTCCATCCACACTACAGCTAAATGCACTCGCACATACTGTGTAAATTGTACCGGAGAGCATGCTGCGAGCAATCGAAACTGTCCAAAATATATATAAAGAAGCACAAGAAATAATAAAAATAAAAACAATAGAAAAATGTACTATGTATGAAGCCAAAAACAAATATTACAAACAAAATGCACAAACACTAACCACTTCCAAAAAAACATACGCAGAAACAAACGCTACACAAGTAGCTCCCAAAGAGGTTGAGACTAACGTCTCAGCCCTTTCTTTAATAAAAGAAAATAAACCAACGCACAAAACAAAAACCAATAACACAGCAAACGAACCACTCGACCTTACAGAATTAGAATTCGCGCAAGCAGCGCTTAAAAACAGCACTAACAAAACTACAACGCAACATTCATCAAAAACAACAAATTTAGCAACCGAAGACATTACAACAAGCGATTCAGAATTAGACACAGTACACACACACTAGAAAAATATACAAGCCAAACGGAAAAAACATCTCAACGCTTTCTGATACAGACAGTATGATAATGGACGCTGAGTTGTAACAAACCCAAGACTATTAAGCTCTACTTGTCCCTCCTTTTGCTCCCCGCGATTCTAAGCATTAAAGTGCACGCCGCTTAGCAGAGTAGGGGTAAGAGAGAAATAGAAAATAATAGAGAGATTGAAATACACAAAAACACACAAGATTGCACCCTGCACTTCCCTATATTATGTCTCTCAATACAGTACATAGGAACATAAATGGGTACAAAGACAAATACCATTATCTCTCTCTTAATAAAAAACTACAACCCACATATTATATGTAGGCTATTCAAACACCCAAAAAATATGCATTATACCACAATAACGATCTAGATGTTCTAGCTCCAAGAGCAAACAAAGGAGTGGCTCTTTTAATATCTAAAACGATCTAACACAAAATCATTAATTGCCAGTCCAATAAAATTAAAATGAAGTAAGTAAGTCGTCTCGCCGACTTAGGTATACCATACACCAGTAAAGTAAATATTTCAACTTTATTAAACAAATGCATTTTCACATGCTTTTTACAAGCATATCTTAGTATCTCGCTCACCCAATCATACGAGCACCCTAGCGCCCCCACCAGCCAACGGCCAACTCCGGCCTTATGGAAAAACGTTTATATGCATAATTCCACTGTTTTATGTCCGATTTTGATCAAAATGGTATTTTGCTAGATATTAGTATTAAATTTAAGTGTGCCAAATTTGATTGCATAATGTAAAAAAGTACGGGAGATAATCAAGTTTTTCAAATTACGGGGGTGGAAAAGGGCGTGGCAAAATTTTTACACATACAAAATGTGTGCATTTACTAAGCGAATATACATACCAAATATGGTGTCTCTAGCTGGAATAGTTTTTGAGATAAACGCTTTTTTTAAATTGCGGGGGCGGAAAGGGGCGTGGCAAAAATTTGAAATAATCTTGATCACTCTACATCCTACACGAGTCTACATACCAAATTTGGTGGCTCTAGCTCTTACAGTCTCCGAGATCTAGGTGTTCATACGGACAGACGGACTGACGGACATGGCTAGATCGACTCGGTTGTTGATCCTGATCAAGAATATATATACTTTGTAGGGTCGGAGATGCTTCCTTCTGCCTGTTACATATATTTTGGCGACTTTAATGTACCATTTCACCCTATGGGTGTATGGTATAATTAGCCATAGCCGCAGCAATACAAGCAAAAATCCCGGCTATAATTATTAATATATATCTTTTACCTACAGACAAATTTACTGAGCAAGATCTTCATAACCTGATAAATAACTTCAGTAAGCCAGTGATGTTAGTAGGTGATTTTATCACACACGATTTATTTAAAATAGCAACCTCGTTCTTTTAAATAATAGCGATCCCACTTACTATTCTACACATAACACCTTCGCCCATGTAAACATATTTTCCATAGACTGTGAATGCATGTAGACGTAACATTCTCCACCCATTAATCTTATCGTGTCCTGTTTTACGTACAGAGATCTTTATGGAAGCGACCACTACCCCATACGAATTCAACTATTTCTGACAGCACATACTCACACAGAAAACAAAAAACACAGATATAAACTGCATTTAGCAAACTGGAAATTGTTTCACGAAAACATAAATCAAAATGCACAAGAACTAAATATAACAAATAATACAAATCAGTCAGCAGCCAGACTGCTAAAAATAGTCAAAACATCTGGTAACAAATAAATACCCACCTCCAACCCCAATAAAATTAAGAAACACAGCATTCACTGGTGGACAACTGAGCTAGACGAAGTAAAAAAAGGAAAAGGTTAGGTGTCTTAACAGGCTTAGAAAACACTTGAACACCGAAAATATGTTAAATTACAAAAAAGCGAACGATTAGAACGAGATTAGAAAAAACACATACATACATGCCATAGAAAGTGAGACAGGAAACACCTGCTACTCAACAGACATAGCAAATGCATTTGGTAAAACATGGTCCGATTACTCACAGGACTTAAACTTCTCAGAAGCTTTGAAACAAAACAAAAACACTTATCTAGCACAAACAGCAACCACGAACAAACTCAGACAAAGATCCAAAATAATTGAAAAACCCATTGAATAGGGATTCCGAGAGAAGGAAAATAACCCAATCTTCATTCGTTGAATTCAAAATATGAACTGATTTATTTACAAAAGTGTTGTGTACATAAATGAACTCTTAGACTCTAGGCGACAGTTGTTCTTAAAAATACTTATTTTAATGACTCACGTTTTCAGGGGTTGAAAATTGTTTATATTTCATGCGTTGTTTCAGCGTTGGCTACTTGATAGCCGCTGTTATAATCTTAAGTGTTTTCCATAGACTGTGGATGCATGTTTTGTTTGGTTTTAAGCAATAATTGTCATAGTCACACGATCTTAATCAAATTTGGCACAGTTGTTTATATGTGTAATAAAATCACCAATATTTCATGACAATACCTCAGAGAATAACGAAGTTGTTAAGTAAAGTCACAGTTCGTGACTTTGCCGTTTGTATGGGAGATATATGATATAGTAGTCCGATCCGGCTGAATCCAAGATATACAACCCGTGCAGTATATACAAGCGTACATGCAATATTTCAGCCCTGTAGCTCTTACGGTCTAGGGGGAGTTCGCGTTGATCCAGACGGACGGACATGGCTGTATGAACTCGTCTCGTCGTGCTGATCAAAAATATATATACTTTATATGGTCGGAGGTGCTTCCTTCTATGCGTTGCACACTTCTGACCAAAATTAATATACCGTTTTTGCAAGGGTATAAAAATTTACTCCATCAGCATACAACAAGCTCCTAGAACTCTACAACAGAATACAAGACACCAGCGTAACAAACCCAACAAACCAAAATATCTACTAAACTGTTATCGCCCCATATTCTTCCTTCAATGTCTTTCCAAGATCCTAGAGAAAATAATATCGAAGCGGATTATGTGGATTCTTAACCAAGAAAACCTACTATGCATACAAACAAAACCGTTCCTCCATTGATCCTCTACCAATAATGGATAATTAAATGTGCAACAATTTGTACACCAGAAACCAGATATCGGTCCTTTCAATCGATATGGGAAAAGCTTTTGACAGAACAGGCGTACACTGCATCTTACAACAACTACTTGAATGGAAGCTCGGCCCAAAAATAATAAACTTTGTTCGCAACTATCTAAACAATCGAAGGATCGGAGTCAAAATTAACAATACTCTCTCAAAAGGTTTCGATTTAAAAAATGTTCTCCGCTGTCTATTACCCTTTTTCTTGTTGCTTTCAATAAATTGAACCAACTGAGCAACGAATCAGTGATTCTCTCACACCATGTACGCGGATGATCTCTGTCTCTTTTTCAAACCAAACAAAGGTTTCAACACTCAGACATCAGTGGCACAAAGTTGTCATTAAAAACATCATAAATGCAAATGGATCTTCGCTGCATGACTCAGTAATCAAACTACTGGGACGTAAAAGACGCATGAAAAAGCCGTCCAGTCTGGAAATTGTAATCAAAAAGGCTGCAGATCTTAATTTAATATGTCCAACGGAAAAAAAATACAAGGAAAGCATCCCACCATGGACAATAGCCAACAGCTCCATTCTGTTCGACCTTGTGCAACACAAAAAAGACACAACACCAAACAAAGTCTACAAAAAAAGACAACGAAATCAGAGACGAACACAACCTATGGACTTTTCTCTTCACTGACGCATCCAAATCAAACAACACAACAGCCTTTAGTGTAGTCACTGAAGACAACAAAATACTAAAAGCGGCAGTTACCCCACACTACACGTCAATCTTCACAGCAGAAGCAGAAGCCATCCTCAGCGCGGTAGAGCTTGCAGATAACGCAAGGAGAACAAAGTTTGTGATTTGTACTGACTCTCTCTCCACGCTCTTGGCCGTCAGCAACCCAAAAAAAAAATGAACCTACAATAACAAAAATTCGGAATAAAATCAGCTCAAACTACAAAAAGCTTAAACTACAATGGACACCTGGGCATATCGGTATCAAAGGGAACAGCAGCAAAATGCGACACAAAATCTCCACTACACCTGCATAACACCTACACACACTTCTACAAAACCATTAATCCAGATATGCAATCAACTCACCTGCCAATGAAAATAGAAAGGAAACATGCAGTAATATAAACACGATTGCGGCTTGGTCATACAAAACTCACACACGAATACATACTTAACAAAACAGCACCTTACCTACCAATGCCAACACATCATCAATATTAGCAAATCCACGAATTCTCCCTCCCCTAACATTCTTATCTCAGAGAAGAATAATCAGTACATTAAATATATTAGCATAATTGTATAAAAATTGTATAAAAACTCCAGCCTGAAGGCCTTTGTTGCTCTGGCTTCACAATCTCATTGTAACTTAGAATTAATTTTTTTCTTACAATTAAATAATAATAATAATAACAATGGATACATGGATTTTAAATAATGGAAGCCCTTACTCTGCCCGTAGGATGCCTATGTGAAAATGGTTCAGAAGCACGAAATAAATATTATAGACGCGATAGGCTCATCCATGATGGATGTTTTTAACAGAGCAATCGATACATAGGATCCTCTGCTGTCAAGCATATTTTTGAACAAAAGATCTGAATACATAAAAGCTAAAGTACTACTAATATGTTATTTTATTATTAATATGTTTTTTTTTTAGTATAGTATTTTTAGTATATTTTTTTTTGTGTAGTATAGTAAGAGAAGCACATAATTCAAATTGAAAAATAGCTCATTCGCAAGATAACCCATTGGCGGTTTTACTAATTTCAATGTTTATGTTACCAACATACATAGCAACCCTGTCTATGTTATTTGAGCATGCGTAGAATACATTTCAGAATTTTTTACACAACATATAGATTTATGTACGTTGCATGAAATCTACTTGCATTAAAAATATCTGTAAGTTTATATTGTTTAACTAAAACTATAATTAAATACTTTGAATTTGACAGAGAAAAAATTCGTTGAAAAAGGAAAATTTGAAACAAAATTTTTGGATCTTTCTATTAGCTTTTCTTATTTGTATGCACTTAAGTGCTGTGATTACAAAAATCGATTATTTATTATTTTATTTTAATACCATAAAATGATTGTATAATTGCATATTAATACAAATCAAACTAGTTGTTTAAAGCGTCATCTTTACGAATGAAAGAAATGAGTTTCCTAACGCTGCAAAAAGCAATACTACAAATTTGGAATTTTTCGGCTCTAGAATATTTTTTGTGATACATAAAAGTATACGACATTCAATGTAACCCACTGAATATAAAGTACAATTAAAATGCTAGAGTAATCGATGACATGTATGGAAAAGGGCCCTGTTCCATTTCATTATGAGGATATAAGCAAGGATACACTCTCACCTAACCGCCATTCACATAGATAGACTCTCGTTTTCATTGCACAAGGGGTATTGCAATTCGATATGTTGTAGAACAACCCGTAATTTGAGACTTTGTGAAATAATTCGGCGCACTATTCTAAAACACAAATGTGTTACCAACTTGTGCGCTAAAGATAATACCAGCCAAGTGCTTATTGATGAAAATTGAAAAATTTCTTCAAAAGAAGACAACACTAAAATCCAATGTAT
This sequence comes from Drosophila willistoni, assembly GCF_018902025.1. Classification (NCBI taxonomy): domain Eukaryota; kingdom Metazoa; phylum Arthropoda; class Insecta; order Diptera; family Drosophilidae; genus Drosophila; species Drosophila willistoni. The sequence continues at coordinate 17,256,589 of NW_025814047.1, forward strand.
TGCTTTTCCAGTTGTCATGTCCGATATTCAAGGGTATTTAACGACAGACGAGAAAATGGATTCCCAAAATTTAAAATGTAACAATTATTAACGAAAAAAAAAAAAAAAATTCACCAATTTATTAGAAGAGTATAGAATAGTGCGACAAAATATTTGACACAGTCTCGAATGACGAGGTATTTTACAAAATATCTAAAATACCTGAAGTTCCATTTGATACAGTATATGGATCTTGCATATGGTCACCTCAATATGAGTAAAATTAAATCAGTTCAAAAGCAATTTTGCTCTTTGTGGTCTAAATGGGGATCGCAACATCAGCTTGCCATGATACTTTTAATCAATTATTCAATCATTATCTAATTAACAGTAAAGTAATGATTTGTTTTATCTTTACACACAAACTTATTATAGGCAAAATTTGACTCTCCTGAGCTATTGAACCCGTTAAATCTTTATGTACCATGTAAACTTAGCAGAAATTTTATTGCTATATCTTAAAAAATGTACCTCTAACTATGTCTTTCCGAATTCTATGCTCAGATCACAATCTTCTTTACGCCGAGTTAGGTCAGAGGCCTATATTCTCCCATTTTTTTCTCAAAACCTCTTTTGTTTCATACTTAGCTCAATCTTTTTTTTATTGTCTGGACCAATGTCCAGACACTAAACGCACTGGACGCGTACAGTGCGAAGTATGTTTAAGTAGCACATATGACACCAGGACATAGCCTGTTTCGCGTGAGCCCAAGTAGAGAGCTGTCCACCTCCCGCCCGACCTACCGTGGGGCACGATCGCGTGGACAAACACAAATAAAACGGACAAACAATTAAAATATAATTAACTACGGCTAATTACGAGCTAAATGCTAAAATAGAGGTTTTCACAAGAGAAAGAGAGACTTTTGATCTGATTACGGGATACAGAAGATTGTAATCAGAACATAGGACTCGAAAAGGTTCATGCAAAGAATAGTTAAAAATACAGTGTTTTAAGGATAGAGGAATAAAATTTTTAGTAGGTATACAGAGTACAGATAGGTTTAACTGGTTCAATAGCTCAGAAGAGTCTATTTCACGTCTTAAAAGTTTGTGAATAAAGATAGCACCAAGCAATACTCTACGCTTAATTAAAGAAGGAAGATTGATTAAAAGATTGATTGATTAAAGCCTACTGGAGTATGATGGCAAATTAACATTGCGATCTTAATTTAGACCGCGAAGTGCAAAAACCAGAAATTGCTTTTGATCAGATTCAATTTTACTTATACAGAATTTTGGTTGTGTACGGATCGTTAAACTCTTTTGGCCGTCGTTTCACAAACCCAAGAACATTCATAGCTTTACTAACTGTAGCAGAAATATGAGGATTAAAACATTTGGAGCCATTGAGGTTTAATAGGTTGGTTTCACACCATCTCTGAAGATCATTAAGATCGGATTGCAGCAGGGAAGAAGACAAAAAGCTGCAAAAAGTCCGAAGCCTCTAACTATAGAGGTATCTCAAAATTGTCCGCTATTCCGAAAGCTTTTGAGAAAATTATAACTTCTCAATTGCAACATTTTTGCAGCTCTATTATTTCGCCATCCCAACATGGGTTTGTGAAACGTAGATCTACAACCACTAACCTTTTAGAATTTACATCAATAATTATCAAGGGGTTCAAAAATGGTAAACAAACTGATGTCATATACACTGACTTCAGCAAAGCCTTTGATTCCGTTAATCATACCCTATTACTTTCTAAGCTGAGCGACATTGGGTTTCCACCCCTTTTCCTTTCTTGGGTTCGAGAATATTTAACAAATAGAAAACAGAAGGTACTTTTTAAGTCTTCTTTTTCCGTTTCCATTTCTGTGACTTCTGGTGTACCTCAAGGTAGTCATCTTGGCCCTCTGCTCTTCACACTATTTATTAACGATCTTCCATCAGTCATTGTTCATTCGCGTGTGCTTATGTATGCTGACGATGTCAAGCTTTGTCTTACTTATAAAGATACAGATTCATTTAGTCGGCTACAAGCTGATCTTAAAAACTTTCAATCCTGGTGCCAGTTTAATCTACTAAATCTTAACACTACCAAATGTAAGGTAATGACTTTTTTTCGTAACTCTCCTCAACTGGTCACTTATTTTCTAAACAACAGCCCTTTAGAACGTCTAAATAATATGAATGATTTGGGCGTACTTATGGACCATAAGTTAAATTTTAACACCCATATTTCCACCACGGTCGCAAAGGCCATGAGTGTCCTGGGTTTCATTAAAAGATGGTCAAAAGAATTTGATGACCCCTATACAACTAAAGTTCTTTTTACTTCGCTTGTCCGTCCTATTTTAGAGTATGGATCTTGCATTTGGTCACCTCAATATGAGTCGCACCAGATTAGACTAGAATCCGTTCAAAAGCAGTTCTTGCTATTTGCTCTTCGTGGCTTAAACTGGGATCGGAATGTCAATTTGCCTTCGTATTCTAGTAGACTTCTCTTGATTAACCTTCCGTCCCTAACTAACCGTAGAATTATGCTTGGTGTCATTTTTATGCACAAGCTCCTAATTGGTGATATCGACTCGCCTGAGTTATTAGCTCAGGTGAATCTGTCGGTACCATGTAGACAGAGTAGACATCCTTTGATACCTTTATCCCTTAGTCGTTGTTCTTCTAATTATGCTATGCGTGAACCTTTTAGGGTCCTCTGCTCTGATTACAATCTTCTATCCCCTGTAATCGGCTCAGAGTTTTCTATTAATATGCTTAAAACATCTATCCTATCCCATTTAGTTAATAGATAGCTATAGTATTATGTGTTTGTCTGTCTTTTCTATTGTGTATTTTGTCCACGCGATTCGTGCCGTGCGTTATACGGCTGCACCCCTCGGTCGGTCGGGTGGGAGGTGGGCAGTTATCTGCTTGGGATCGCGCGTAACAGGCTTTGTCCTGGTGTCGTAGGGGCCACTTGAACGTACTGCGCATAATTTGATCAATGATCAATTTGTAAGGTTTAATGTACGAGGTTTAATGTAGTCTGGAAACTAGAAAGCAGACAAACTAAACTACCCCAAATAACAATGAGTAATTGTTGAGGAACCAATTGTCATTTAACTTGCATTGCTATACGCAAGCAAGGCAAAGACTCATGAATGATCTTGCACATCTCACAATGCTTTTGTTTTTGTATTTTCTCTTAAGTTTTCTAGAATATACTGGCGCCAGTCTGGTGTGCTCTGTCTCTGTCACTCTTTATAAACCTATATGACCTACGTAGTTGCGTAAGAATTGAAAATTTAGTAATAAGCAAGCAAACGAACTATCAAGACGTGTTCTGGCAGTGGCAATAAAGTTAAGTTGTTATGAGATATTAAACACAGTGGTTTATTGTTCATCATAATTTGGTCCTTCGAGCCGGATCGCTGGGCATTGTTTGTTTGTTACTCATTGCTTAATAATTTGTTCCAACGTGGTTGCAATTAATTGTTAACCTCAAAGTTAGTAGTCGATAGTTCTGGCCTACTATCGAATAGGCAATCGCGTGCTTATTGGAAAAAGCGCGGACAAACGGTGGCGCCACTCGCCTATCGGTATCTGTTATCGATATAATCGACGAGATCGTGAGGGAACACATCTCTAGGAGAAACACGCGTCTTGAAATTTTTGGTCCACACAAGCAGTGGAGATTTCTTGGTATTTCATCATGGAGGAAATGAAAACATTCATAAAGGCCAGAGGAAGATTGAAGACAACCATTACCCGCATATATGGATATGCAGAGAATCCTGCACAGGATGCCGACGTCTTCACAATTGACACCAAATTGGAAACTTTGTCCAATGCGTGGAACGAGTTCGTGAAGTCTGGCGACGAATTGGCCAAATACGACAAACTAGAGGGTTATGTGGACCCTACCGAAGACTTCGGGATATACGAGGAGAAATATGAAATAGCAAATGCTCGCCTTAAGGCTTTACTGTTTGAGAGTACCATTCACGGAAAGACAACTTTGACGAATATCCAAAAGTTTCATCACCTGAAGTCATGCGTCATAGGAGAAGCAGCGATACTCATCCAGCATTTGCCCGTGGTGGCATCAAATAACGACGTTGCATGGAAATCATTGAGTGATCGATATGAAAAGCCCCGTTACTTGGTGAATTTACTGATGGACACATTCACCGCCTTGCCAAAAGCTGTTGGGCAAAACTCATCATCGCTACGCGCTCTGACATGCGGAGCCAGTGATGTTATTCGGGCTTTAGACACTTCTGGACAAACGGGCCGTGACTGTTGGCTCATATACTTGCTCATCAACAAGGTTGATGAGGCTACCCGACGTGAATGGATCGACAAAAGCCAAGATATTGAAAATCCTACCATTGAAGAGTTGCTCAAGTTTTTGGACTCACGATGCGATCGCCTTGAGCTCAGTCAAGTTGCCGATCATGTAGCGAGCAAACCGAGGGATGAAAAAGGAAAAAGGCAAGCACGCACCATGCTTGCCATTACAGGTAATTGTATGAAATGTCATAGTACTGAGCACATACTGTCGGCTTGTCCTCAATTTCAGAGCTTGACTGTCAAGCAACGTTACACCTTTGCGAAGGAGAAATATATGTGTTTTAATTGTTTGAGAACTGGACATGGAGTAAGCGCTTGTGGCTCAAGGTCTTCTTGCAAGTATTGCAAGCGCCGCCATCATTCTATGCTGCATTCTGAAGGCCATTCTACACAGCAAAATAGCTCAGAGCAGCACCAAGGCAACTCAGGCCAGACTTCTGAGGAGTCCCCAGCGGCATCAGCGATAGCAATGATGAATGTTACCAGACCCAGTAAGCCAAATGGCCAACGAAGAAGCACTCTACCTACTGCATTGGTACACGTCCGAAATTCTCAAGGAGCCTTGCTGACGTGCCGTATTTTATTGGATAGCGCCTCAGACTTGTCATTCATTTCGGAACGGTGCGTACAGGGGGGCTTGCATGTTCGCCATTTCGAATTCAAGTTCGCCATTTCGAGTTGCCACATCGGGCATCTCAGACGTCAAGGCAGGAATAACTAGAGGTTTCTGCTCTCTCCAGATGATGTCTCGTGTGTCGAGTCATTCCATCGATATTAAAGCTCACATTTTAGGAAAGATCACCTCACCATTGGCACGTGAAAACATTGATGCTTCATCACTGTCGGTATTTAATGGATACCAAATGGCTGACCCTGACTTCAGAACTAACGCTTCAATCGACATTTTGCTGGGCAATGATTGAATTTGGTTAGTTCTCACCGGAGAGAAGTTATGCGATGGTCAAGGGCACCCTATTGCAGTTAACACCATATTTGGATGGGTAATCACATCGGTGTACACTTCAAGATTGCGAACATCATCTACGTCATTGCTGACTACGGTTAATATAGATGGACTACTTCAAAGATTTTTGGAACTAGAGGAAGTTCAATCACATACAACTGTAAACGAAGAGGATGAAAAGGTCGAAACGCCTCTCCGGTGCACCCATAACCGCAACTCGAATGGAAGATACATAGTCGATTTGCCCTTCAAGGAACAAAACCCACAATTTGCGGATACATTTCAAGGAGCGAGATCGCGCTTTCTCGCAGTCGAGCGTCGTCTAATGAAGGATGCCAGCTTGAAGTTAAAATATACTCAGTTTATGAGAGAGTATATCCAGCTGGGTCACATGAAGGAAGTAGCTGCAGACGAAGACACAAACGTATATAAGAAGTCATTCTATTTGCCACACCATCCAGTCATAGGCGCCAAGCTGCGGGTGGTGTTCGATGGATCATTTCAAGATCGGGATAGACGATCTCTTAACGACGCACTTCACATTGGCCCATGTATACAACGCAACCTCTTCAACTTTTGTCTGCGTTTTCGAATGCACAAATTATTAGTATTTTCTGCGGACATCGTCAAAATGTTCAGACAGATTTTAGTGGCCCCTGAACATCAGAATTTTCAACGAATCCTTTGGAGAGAAGACCCTGAGGAACCATTGAAGCATTACAAGTTGACCACATTCACTTATGGCACAGCATGTGCACCGTTTCTGGCAGTTAGAGTGCTGGAACAACTGGCAACTGATCACGAATACGAGTTTCCAAGGGCGGCTAGGATACTATTGGATGATTTCTACGTCGATGACGTACTGATAGGAGCCATGAAGAACAAGAACTGCTCGACATTAAGGAAGAGCTGATACTCCTTATGTCACGGGCACAATTGGAGCTAAGCAAATGGGTCTCGAATAGTAAACAAATTGCCAGCAACGAGGGAAATGAAATCAATTTCTCAAAGATGGCAGCAAAGGTGCTTGGGCTGCATTGGCATCCTGAAGAAGACGTCCTAACATATAAGGTTTCATTATCGGAACATATGACTTGTACGAAGCGACAAGTGCTGTCTGACACGGCACGCATCTTTGACCCACTCGGCATTTTGGCGCCAGTGGTGATCAAGTTTAAAATTCTGCTCCAAGAATTATGGCTGCTTAATCTGGATTGGGACTCGGAACTGCCAACGAAGCAAGCGCACTTATGGCAAACATTCAGAAAGGACATTTTCACGTTAAGGAACCTGAAGATACCACGATTTGTAGACAATCAACCCGATGACATCGAGCTGCATGGATTTTCAGATGCTTCGTTAAAGGCTTACTGTGCTGTCATTTACAACCGTGTGACACACCTAGATGGAAGCATCGGAGTGGCACTCATTGCTACTAAAACAAGAGTGTCACCATTAAAGCAGAAGTCGTTGCCACGATTGGAACTTTGCGGAGCTCTACTATTAGCTCGTTTGGTCTGGTCTGCGCCAGAAGGATGTTAAGATACACGCATGGACCGATTCTACAATCGTTTTCTCATGGCTTTCGCATCAACCCTGTAAACTTAAAACATTTGTTGCCAACCGAACGGCAGAAATACTAGAGACCATACCACGTAGCGCTTGGAGACATGTCAGCACTAAAGAGAATCCTGCAGATTGTGCATCACGAGGCATGCTAGCGAGTAACTTAATTAACTTTGATCTATGGTGGAAAGGACCATCTTGGTAAAAAAAAACTTACTGTACCCAGTGATTTTTCAGTAGTTTAAACTACATTTATGGTAAAAGCTATGAATGTAAAAAAAAGGAAAAAATAACTAAATTGGCATTAGCGTGTGCGTGTGAACTAATATATATTATTAAAGTAAAGCAATATTTAATATTTTTGAAAGTTTCGGGCATTCATTTTTTTCTCACTAAAATTTGGGGCCGATCGAATACGAAACATTATCCACAATCATTATGGGCGCGGAATTCATTTAAAGTTCTCAATGTGCGCTCTCATATAAGCTTACGTGCACCATACAATTATGAGCGGGATGGCATGCGTTGAAGTTTGGTGTTAGTAACTTATTACAACTGTTAATATTCGTTTACGAAAAAATTTAATATGTAGTTAAAAATATAGCTAATGCGTTTAAGTTTAATATATAGATATAATAATATAATATCACATTTTTCTCAGTAGGATATTTTTTTGTAGGCTTCCGCAACTTAAACCAATAACTAAATTTGCTCCTTGATGCTAGTTAAACCTCTGTTGTATTCCTGCATACGCTTTACGTTCACGACAAATAGATTTCAAAAGTAAGTCCAACCTACCTTATATTTAAATGTTAAATTTTTATGGATTCAATTATACAAAATTTATTTGGCGTATTACTTTCGTACAAGTTTTTTGTTCTTGCTGACATAAAATTTTGAATAAAAGTTTGTTTTAAGACCCAACGAGTTGAAATAATGCGTATCACTCTGTATTCCCTTGCAAAAAGGGTATATTAATTTTGGTCAGGTCATATAAGGAAGCATCTCCGACTATATAAAGTATATATATGTAGGAAATGAAGTGTCAGGCGGGCATAATCATGGCAATCGGGCAGTAGCTAGTGAGCGAGACAGAACGACACGCAGCGGCCGTACCTATCTGGTCGACTCACTCATTGCAAAATAAAGAGAAGCGTTGATTCAAAAAGCACTCGCAATCGTACTCTCGCCTCGATCACATCGCGCACCCAAATTATAACTAAGGCCATTTAAATAATATAAAATATATGTATTCTTAACACAAAGAAACATTGTTAATAAAATAAGACTAAAAAAGGAAATCACATCCTTTAATAATATTGAAATAAATAAACCGGGATAAAGTAAAATCCTACAAACTGGGGGCTCAACCGAGATTTCTGGCCCAAGACAATAAGTGAAATTTGTGTGTGTGTGTGAAGTTCGCAAGTGAACAGAAAATTGTTAAAATTGCATGCATTAACGTGTAATACATATACAAACGCAAGGTTGTTGGCGAACGAATTTCACAAGAAGCAACCACTACAAGTTCAAAAAATAGTGGAAGTGGACGGTGAGACGGTGAGCAGTCGGACGACGCAAGTAGAGCGTCACAGAGAATTGTGGCGCCGTTTAGGCAAAAAGTAGGCGACTGTGGTTGAGAGCGGCTCGAGAACGGTGGTGACTCGAGAGGAAAAGAGAGAGCAGACAGCAGACACGAAGTTGATGATAACCAGTGTTTACTGTGGAAGCAGACAGCGGACACGAAGTTGATGATAATAAGTGTTCACTGTGGAAGCGGAAAACCAAAAGAGAGCAGAGAGCGGACAACACAAACCGTTACGAGAAGCAGACAGCGGGCACGAAGTTGATGACAATTAATGTTCACTGTGGAAGCAGACAGACGTAGAGAGCAGACAGAGAGCACGAAGTTGATGATAACCAGTGTTCACTGTGGAAGCGGAAAACCAAAAGAGAGCGGACAACACAAACCGTTACAAGAAGCAGACGACGACGACAAGTCCAAACGAGAAGGCAGCAGACACGAAGTTGAGATAATTGGTGTGGAAGCAGACAAAGAGAGCGGACAACACAAACCGTTACAAGAAGCAGACGACGACGACAAGTCCAAACGAGAAAGTAGCAGACACGAAGTTGAGATAATTGGTGTGTAGCAGACAAAGAGAGACCAAGAGAACGAGTGAAAAAGGGAGTTGGGAGTCCCTGAAAGTAGCTTTGAAAAACGAATTCAGAGTAAAGGTTTCATCAGCCGAAGTTCATGGAAGACTAAGCAATCGACAGTTGAAGAGAGGTGAGAATTTGTATGAGTTTTTGTATTCGTTAATGGAAATCGCAAAGCCGATAGATTTGGATGACGAAAGTTTAATTGAGTATTTCGTAGAAGGTATACCAGACCTGAGAGCAAATAAGGCATTATTGTATCAAGCCAGAACAGTGAATGCGTTGAAAGTTCAAATAGAGACATACTTAAAATCCAATGATCCTAGGAAGTCGTCAAAGAAAACAACATTGGAGTCATCTTTTCACAAGCAAGGTAGAGATAATAGAGAGAAAAGTTCGATAAAGGTGATCGCAAATGTTGAGAGACTGTAACAAGAAAACGTTTACTTGTTTTAAATGTGGCAAAACAGGCCATCGCTCATTTGAATGTAAGGGAAAAGATACCACCAAAGTTGAAAGTACCAATGTTGTAGATGATAAATTAGTAAAAGCAACAGGTAAATTTACTGATTCGGGTTTGGAGTTGAAAGAAGTAACTTATAAGTCGATTAAGTTCAACGGTCTAATTGATACAGGAGCAAATTTGAGTCTCATACGTAAAAGCGTGTTTGTCGAACTTGGAATTAAATCATTAACAGGATATTCGAAGAGCTTTACAGGCATTGGTGGAAGTCATGTGATGACGTTTGGTAGTTACATGAGGTAGATACATGGCATTGAGATGGAAGTCGAGTTTCATATCGTTCCTGATGAAGACATGGCATATGAGGCAATTTTGGGTAGAACCATATTAGATCATGTCGATTTGGTTGTTACAAAGAAAGGTACAAAGTTTGTGAGCATCAAGAGAAAAGAATCACTGTGTAAAACAAATAAATCTTGTGCTGAGTTGTTTAAGGAATTTGAAAGTATGTGTATGCACAGTGCAGAACAGAATAAAGTGGAAATCAAGAGTGACTTTTCGCATATCAGTACAGAAATCGCTAGTGAAGTCAAGAAGTTGATTAAAAGTTACAAACCTATTAGAAATACAAACACTCCTATCGAAATGAAGATTGTACTAACAGATGAGTTGCCAGTTTATCAGCATCCAAGGCGTCTAGCAGAGTCTGATCAGAAAATTGTTGATAGTACAGTACAAGAATGGTTGGAAGAGAAGATAATAAGGCCAAGTTTTTCCGAATATGCTTCACCTGTTGTACTTGTAACAAAGAAGAATGGGAAAAAGCGTTTGTGAAAGCTAAATGAGAAAGTGGTCCGAGATAATTTTCCTATGCCACAGATGGATACCGTATTAGAAAAACTTCAAAGTGCGTTAGTTTATACTACTCTAGATCTAACAAACGGGTTTTTCCATGTTTCTGTTGAGGAAAAATCTCAGAAGTACACAGCATTCGTAACTCAGAATGGTCAGTATGAATTCCTATATGTACCATTCGGAATGTCCAACTCTCCAGCAGTTTTTACAAGATTTATAATGGCAGTAATGAGAGAATCAGTGAAGAATGGAGATGCAGTGGTGTATATGGACGATATAATTATACCAAGTGTTAGCGCGAATGATGGTCTAATTAAACTTAAAAGGGTGTTGAAGATAGCTGCGGAAAATGGGTTGAGAATAAACTGGGAGAAATGTCAGATACTGCAGAGTAAAGTAAATTTTTTGGGCTATATAGTTGAAAATGGAGTATTAAGCCAAGTAAGAAGAAGACTGATGCCGTTTCAAGATTCCCGATCCCACATGACAGGAAGTCAGTTAAACGATTTTTGGGGTTAACATCGTATTTCCGTAGATTTATCGAAGGATACGCAGTAACAGCTAAGCCCTTGACTGACATTTTGCGAAAAGAGAACAAGTTTGAGTTTAAAGAATTGCAAATGATAGCGTTTGAGCAATAGAAGTTAGCATTGATCAAAGGTCCCGTTTTAACATTATACAATCCTAAACTAGAGACTGAGATTCATACTGATGCCTTGAAACACGGTTTCAGAGCTGCGCTATTACAGAAAGATTCAGAAGATGGTTTATTTCATCCGGTACAATATATGAGTCGGAAAACTAAACCTTGCGAAGAGAAGTATGATTCATATGAACTTGAGGTTTTAGCAGTTATTGGAGCATTAATAAAGTGGCGTGTATATGTGATAGGATTGAGATTTAAGATTGTTACAGATTGTAATGCGTTCACGATGACAATGAAAAAGAAAGAGGTTCCGTTACGTTTAGCACGTTGGGCAATGTACCTACAAGATTTCGATTATCAGATTGAACATCGTTCAGGTTCAAAGATGCGGCATGTGGATGCTTTGAGCCGTTTATCTTGTTTTCTGCTAACCGACACCATAACCCATAGATTGAGGGAAGCATAGTTGTCAGATGATTGGACTAAATTGATCAGGAGTTTAGTTCAGGAGAAGGGATATGAAGATTTTTACATTGAAAATTAAATATTGTTAAAGGACCCCAATCAAGAATTTATTGTCGTTCCCTCGCAGATGGAAAAAGAAATAATACAGATTGCACACAAACAAGGACATTTTGGAGCTAAAAAGACTCAAGATATCGTAGAAAAGTCTTATTATATTCGAAAATTAAAAGAAAAGGTAGCCCGTGTTGTGGAGTGTTGCGTGGAATGTCTTATTGTTAATGCCAAAACCGCACATTGATCACATTGGCCCGATGGAGGTCACAACAAAGCGTTACAATCATATACTTGTTATTGTTGATGGGTTCTCTAAGTTTGTATGGTTGTATCCGACTCGTGGAACAGGAGTCGATGAAGTGCTTAGTTGTCTTGAAAAGCAAGCGATAATTTTTGGTAACCCGGTGAGAATAATTTCTGAGCAGCATTCACATCCAATGCGTTTAAGGAGTATTGTATCAGACAGGATATACAGCATTTACTGATAGCAACAGGTGTACCCCGCGGCAATGGCCAAGTAGAAAGGATGCATAAGATAATAGTTCCAATGATTTCAAAGTTAAGCCAAGAGAATGAGGGAAACTGGTACAAGTATGTAGGTCGTGTGCAACAACTTGTTAATAATACTGCTCCAAGAAGTACAAGAGTTACACCTTTTAAGATTTTGACAGGAATAGAGATGCGTAGTCCTGATGATCCTGAAATAAGAAAGCTGATAACCGATTCGTTAATAGAAGAATTAGACTGTGGTCGTGATGAGATTAGAGCGGAGGCTCGAAAGAATATTAATGAAATACAGCAGGAAATGAAAAGGACGTTTGACAAAAACAGGAAATGGGAAAAAAAAAAAACCATTTAAACGAGTTAGTGACGATTAAACGTACGCAGTATGGGACAGGTCTAAAGTTGAGAGGTAAATACTTAGGACCATATAAAGTCACGAAGGTAAATAGGCACGGTCGATACGACGTTGAGAAAGTTGGCGATGGTGAAGGACCTTGTAAGACCTCAACAGTGACTGAGTTCATGAAGCCTTGGCTAGGATCATTCGGGTCGAATGACTTGTCAGGACAGCCGATTGTAGGAAATGAAGTGTCAGGCGGGCATAATCATGGCAATCGGGCAGTAGCTAGTGAGCGAGACAGAACGACACGCAGCGGCCGTACCTATCTGGTCGACTCACTCATTGGCAAATAAAGAGAAGCGTTGATTCATAAAGCACTCGCAATCGTACTCTCGCCTCGATCACATCGCGCACCCAAATTATCACTAAGGCCATTTAAATAATATAAAATATACATATGTATTCTTAACACAAAGAAACATTGTTAGTAAAATAAGACTAAATAAGGAAATCACATCCTTTAATAATATTGAAATAAATAAACCGGGATAAAGTAAAATCCCACATATATTCTTGATCAGCACGACGAGACGAGTTCAAATAGCCATGTCCGTCCGTCCGTCCGCCCTTCCGTCCGTCCGTCTGGATCAACGCAAACGCCTCCTAGACCGTAAGAGCTACAGAGCTGAAGTTTTGCATGTAGGCTTGTATATACTGCAGGCGTTGTATATCTCGGATTCAGCCGGATCGGATCACTATATCATATAGCACCCATACAAATGGGAAAGTCACGAACAGTGACTTTTCTAAATAACTTCGTTATTTTCTGAGCTATTGTTATGAAATTTAATATTGGTACTCACCAATTACACATATAAGTGACTCTGCGAAATTTGATCAAGATCGGGTAACTATATTATATAGCTCCCATAGGAACGATCTTTCGAAAACAGTGACTTTGATCAATATCTTCGTTATTTTTACTTTTATGGCTAGAGGTAGGGAAAAAGTTACCAAAAAAGTTGCAAGGGTATACAAACTTTGACGCGGTCGAAGTTAGGCCCTCTGTTTTAAAGTATTGTCGTAAAATGTAATATTGGTGAGTTTCCCACACCTATAGACGACTGTCCCAAATTTGATCCATATCGCGCAACTATATCATATAGCTTCCACGATCTGACAAAAACAGTGACTTTTATGAAAAACTTCTTAAATTTTAACGCGATTGTTTTAAAACTAAACATTCGCCAGTGTTATACATCTGTTAATGACTGTGTCAAATTTGATCAAGATATGTCCCATATTAACAATCGGTGGTAAACAGTGACTTTGATCAATAATTTCGGTATTTCCTATGGTAAGATTATAGGCCGTTCCTTGGCAATCATTAGACTTTTTAAATAAAACGGTTTTCCACTTTTACGGCTATAGATCAGGAAAGAGTAACACACAGACTTGCAAGGGTATACAAACTTCGGCTCGGTCAAAGTTAGCCGAGGCCCTGGTTATACCCTTGCAAAAAGGGTATATTAATTTTTTTATATTCCGACCATATAAAGTATATACATTAATCCTTGATCAGCACGACGAGACGAGTTCAAATAGCCATGTCCGTCCGTCCGTCTGGATCAACGCGATCTCCTCCTAGACCGTAAGAGCTAAACAGCATGTAGGCATGTATATACTGCACAGTTTGTATATCTCGGATTCAGCCGGATCGGACCACTATATCATATAGCTCCCATACAAACGTCAAAGTCACGAACAGTGACTTTTCTCAATAACTTCGTTATTTTCTGAGCTATTGAATTTATGAATTTATTTCACTAACAAACGACTGTGCCAAATTTGATCAAGATCGGGTGACTATATCATATAGCTCCCATAGGACCGATCGGTCGAAAACAGTGACTTTGGTCAATAACTTCGTTACTTGTAAAGCAATTGCCATAAAAATTATATATTTCTCAGTTTAGCAAAACTATTAATGACTGTGACAAATTTGATTAAGATCGGGCGACTATATCATATAGCTCCCATAGGAACAATCGGTGGTGAACAGTGACTGTTGGTGTTTAGATTATATAAAATAAGCTAACATTAAGCCAATTATTACATAGAACGAATGGAAATGTATGTCAATGTTAAGTATGTAACCCGATTATAGATATCGATGGCTCATCAGTCATAAGTAGATCTGATATGGTCAGCAGTAAACAATAAAGACCTAGTTAATCAATAAAAACGTACTTTGCTGACCTAACACTACGCACTGGTGAGCTCGCTATTTTGTACTATAAAAGAAATGCATTATTCTTAGTAAGTTCAGATACCAATTGTAGCTACATCGGGTGTGCATCGCTGTGTCTTTGGCCCCCATCTCTACCTTTGTAATCTCACTCCGAGGTCCACCCATTTTATGTGTTGGTTGCGACAACCTTTAGTCACTGGTTTATGTGCTAGTGCCTATATATATATATATATAAATAAATAAACATTTAATAACTTCAAGAAACACTAACGTCTTTCATTGAACATTTTGGTGACCCCGACATTGGCGGCTCCAAGTTAAAAGAATAACAGACTTGGTGAAACCGTCATCAAGCGAGAACATTTGGTCAACTCAGGCGACCAATCTCTCAACAAAAAGGAAACTGGTCAACTAGGCGACTACTTTCTTTGCACGCTTTGGACCCGACAATCCTAAGCGAGGGCACAAATTGATGAACATCTCACATCAATCTGGGGTCCCGACTAAAAACATCGCAATTGATTAACTTGGCAATCATTGCGTAGCCAACTTGGCGAATAAAAAAGATTTATTGGAAAACTAGGAGTTGGTTTTCCGCAACGGGGTAGCAGTGCATACCCATTGAATAAAAGTTGATCAACTAGGCGATCACTTTATAAAAAACATTTAACAACGATTTGTGTCAACGAGGCGACCAAATCATAAAAAGTTATTTTTATATAAAAGAAAGTTTGATCAACTCAACTCTGTTGCATTCCCTGGCGTCAGCAATATCTGATCTAGTTAACTCGGTCAGTAGCCCAGGTAGTACGCACGAGTATAGATTTTGGCATTGATAAGCAATTTTTTAAACAAAGAAAAGAAACTCAAAAAATTGGTTTCACTGTCGTGGCAGTTATCAGTGTAAAAGAATAGGTATATTGGAAATAAAAATAAAACTATTGTTAAAACACTAATCAAAAGGCAACTTCGATTTATTTCTTATTCTTATTTGTGCTACACTTTACCAATTTTAGGAACGAGTCGGAGCGTTCCCTGTCTTTGACAAAATAAATAAACTCCCATCGGGTCAAGTACTAGTACAGATAAGCAATTACATAAGAATATAAAAGAACATGGAGGAGTTTTATAAACAGCAGACAGAACGAGGAGAGGCAATCCAGGCCTTTATTCGGAATACCAAAAAAGATTCTTTCGCCAGGAAAACGAAGCCATCTTATTTCGAGGAGAAACTTGAGCTCCTGGAATACATGTGGGAGAACTTCGAGAAAAGTCATCAGGAGTTGATGGACAAATTAAATAACGTGCCAACTGAAGATGACTACTTTGTAACGGACTATTTCAGCAAAATGAAGACGGTTGTATCTAATATAGTGGAAGATTTGAAGGACCATTTGGCAAAAATAAAGCTAGAGAGGCAAGCTCGCCAACGAGAGGAAGAGCGAGTCATGATCAAACCACTGGTTCGTAAGCAAAGTGCTCTGCTGGAGTCATTGTCCAGGACATTAAGACAAATTGTGCCTGAAGATAAAATGACTTACAAATCGGTAGTCGACAAATTATGGATGCAAATTGAAGAAATCCATTATGAGATTCATCGGCTAGCTGAAAATCCAGCCGAAGCCGGATACAATATAGCTACGTTTGTGGCCGCAGAAAATACAATGCTGAAATTCTGTGTGGCACCAGCAGAAAATGTAGTGATACAATCGCCACCTGTATTGCAATCGATACAATCATTGCAACTACCCAAAATTCCCATTCCAAAATTTGATGGGGATTATCTGAAATGGCAACAATTTCATGACATCTATAAAAAGGTGGTTCATGAGTCAAATGTATCCACGATAGAGAAAATGTGGTACTTAAAATCAAACCTTTCTGGAGAAGCAGAGAGATTGATACGACACCTGGATTGATACGGCAACAGAAGCCAATTACAACACTGCTTGGTCGATAACCTACACACGGCGGCGGACAATCGACTAATTGTAAAGCTTCCATTTGCTGAAGAGGCGTCATCTCTTGGAGAATCTCGGGAAGTAGCCATAAGAAGATTCATGTCGTTAGAGAGGCGAATGAACCCTGACATAAAAAAGGAGTATGTAAAATTTATGTCAGAATATGAACAGCTTGGACATATGAAGCAAGTAATGGTAGAACAAATTCCCAAGAACCATTACTTTATACCGCATCATTGTGTACTAAAACCAGAAAGTACCACCACCAAGCTAAGAGTGGTATTTGATGCATCATGCAAAACGTCATCAGGAAAATCACTGAACGACATTTTATATCCTGGACCAGTTGTACAGAGTCAACTCTTCTCAATTCTTCTGCGGTTCAGGACACACAAATATGTGTTCACGGCAGATATTGAAAAAATGTATCGTCAAGTTTGGATAAGCCCTGCCGATCAATTCAATCAGATGATTGTGTGGAGAGAGGATCCAAGTCAAGAACTAAAGTTTTATCGTTTAAAAACGGTAACTTATGGAACCACGTCAGCCCCATATTTAGCGACGAAGTGTCTGGAATATTTGGCACTGAAAAACATTGAAAAATTGTCGTCTGGAGCATCACCATTAAAAAATGACTTTTATGTTGATGATTGCCTCACAGGAGCAGACAGTTTACCAGAAGCCCTGCAAATAAGACAAGAGCTTCTAGAAATCTTGAAACCTAAGGGTTTCAACTTACGAAAATGGTGTTCAAATAGCAGTCAACTTCTAAAGGAAGTTCCAAAGGAAGATACGATTGCTGACATCAATCTCGGTGACACACTGGGTCAAACAAGTGTCAAAACATTGGGAATCATATGGGCACCCAAAGAAGACCAATTATGTGAAAAGGCTCAAAGACATACAAAAGGAATAACCAGACGAGTGGTACTATCCGAAGTCGGTCAAATCTTTGATCCTCTAGGACTGTTCGCACCGGTAGTGGTAAGAGCGAAAATGTTTCTTCAACATGTTGTGGGCGCGCTTTAGCGCTTTATTGGGCGCAGAGGAGAGAGAGAGAGATGCCAGGCATTATACTGCGATAATGCAACGAACTTTGTTGGAGCAAACAACCAACTTAAGGAACTGACCGATACAATACACTCAGAAACGGCAGCAGGTAGTATCAAGGAATTTTGCAATCAAAAAGGAGTGCAATTTAAGTTCATACCACCACGGTCTCCACATTTCGGAGGATTATGGGAAGCTGCGGTAAAGTCCGCTAAGCATTTACTGTTGAAAAACGTATCGACAGCAAACTTAACGTTCAAACAACTGTCTACCATCATTGTCAATGTTGAAGCAGTGCTGAACTCTCGTCCGTTAACGCCAAACTCAGACGATCCCAACGACTTAACAGCTCTAACCCCAGGCCACCTATTGATCGGAGAACCATTAGTAGCCCAACCAGATGCAGAGCCAATAACACAGCGATCGATTCCAGAGCAATGGGAATTAGTGCAACGACTTAAGCATACATTCTGGACACAATGGTCTCAAGAGTACCTACAAGAACTGCCGGGTACATCCAAGTGGAAAAAAACCATATAACAATGTCAAAGAAGGCATGATGGTAATTCTAAAGGAGGATAATGTGCCAATTTTGCAGTGGCCAATTGGACGAATTGTTAAATTATATCCAGGCCTGGATGGATACGTCCGCGTGGTAGACGTTAAAACAGCCAGAGGCACCTACAAGCGGGCTATCCATAAATTGGCCCCCTTGCTTAGAGAGACGGCGACAAAACGTAAAATCGAGGCAGATGACACAGAATCGAATTCCCAAAAAGACCCTGGTATCGAGGACAACGCAGAACCAAAAACAAAAAGACGCTTATCGATCGGTCTGCCACCGTTGGCAATGACGATCTGCCTAATGCTGTTATTATTGCCTATAGCATTTGCTCAAAGAACTAATATAACTCGATTCAACCCCAAACCAGGCATATACTATGAAAGTATTGGCACAGGAAGGATGGCAACGTCTGACTGGACTATTGTGGCATTCTACGATCTCGAACCATATTATAGTAAAGGTTGGAGAAATATGCGTGTTAATGAAGGTTCCAGAGGCATGCACCGCAATGCAGAGGCACTTCGAGCATGTCAACTCAGAGCTACGGACAGGAAATGATCTCCTTCACATAGAACGCCAACGACGATCGCCTTCATAAGTAGATCTGATATGGTCAGCAGTAAACAATAAAGACCTAGTTAATCAATAAAAACGTACTTTGCTGACCTAACACTACGCACTGGTGAGCTCGCTATTTTGTACTATAAAAGAAATGCATTATTCTTAGTAAGATCAGATACCAATTGTAGCTACATCGGGTGTGCATCGCTGTGTCTTTGGCCCCCATCTCTACCTTTGTAATCTCACTCCGAGGTCCACCCAATTTATGTGTTGGTTGCGACAACCTTTAGTCACTGGTTTATGTGCTAGTGCCTATATATATATATAAATAAATAAACATTTAATAACTTCAAGAAACACTAACCTCTTTCATTGAACAGTGACTTTGATCAATAACTTCGTTATTTCCTAAGCCGTTTTTTCGCAAACATTAGACCTTTTACACAAAAAACTTGCAAGGGCATACAAACATTGACGCGGTCAAAGTTAGCCCCGGCCCTCTGGTTTTAATTATATTGGGTACTTATATTTCATTTTTATACCCTTGCAAAAAGGGTGTATTAATTTTGCTCAGAGGTGAGCAATGCATAGAATTAAGCATTTTCGACCATATAAAGTCTATATAATTATATATCTGGTCTTTCCAGATAGGAAAAAAAAGATATTGTTGCTCTTGAGTTAAAAGAACGGGACTTTATTCAATGAATGAATACTTAAAACTAACGTACAAATATGTCTTAGAGTAATATTTATAGGCTAAACTTGTGAGCCCTTTAGTGGCGTGATCGATATTGGTGTGATTTGATTGGCCCGAATTTTAATGCTGAATTAGCGTTCTCACGCTTTTGACTTTTAGGGGGACAATTATTATTGCAAGTGTCCAATTGTTCCAATTTTATTATAAAAAACGGATGTTTACTTTAAAGTTTGATTTTAGGGGGCGAAAAGTTTATAAGGTTTTGGGTATTGAAGTTGGATATATGACTCCCCCATCCTAAAGAAAATAGCCTGTCCTCAGGCGGATACATTGGGATATAGCGAGGGGGTTTTCTCAGCTGTAAATATTGGAGTATCAATTTTGTTTATAATTTGGGACTCAATTTTTTCAACAATTTGGGTTTCGATTATTTCTGTGGGAGCACGATTGTCATTTGATCAAAAATGCTTCATTATTAATTCTTGTGGCATTACCTTAAACTTATAGATTAAGTATGTAATCAAACTTATAGTAAGTATAATTGTGGTTAATGTAATATTTTGGAATACGGTACAATATTTGGTGTGTTTGTTAATTATCTCTTTTGTTTGGATAAAGGAAAAGGTTCTAGCCTGGTGATATTGTTTGTTACATAAATGCTTTGGCTATAGTCAAGCAATGAATTTATAATTGATATTTCGTTTAGTTGTAAGGCACAGTCGTAAATTTTTATTATGTTATTGCCTTCTATTATTAAGTCGTTGTTTACGCAATTTTGATTAAGTTTAGTTTTTGGTAAATTCCATGTTACAATTATGTTTGGTTCAATGTAATTGGTTTGAAAATATGTCTTAGTGTATTTAAAATGCCTAATATACATTCATTAGTTTCTATTTGTTTTGTATTTTTATTGAACAAAGTGTTGTTGCTAAAATAGTATTTATCGTATGAGTTTTGTGTGAAAATATTTTTATTTTCATCTGGATAAGGAAGTATCTCAAAGATAGGGGTTTTTATTATTTCTTGAGGAATGTTTGAAATGATAAATATCTCGTTTGAATTTGGTTTAAGCCAGGTGGATGATTTTGTATTCAATAGTTTTTCCGAATTAACATGACTTAAGTGATTATGTTTTTAAAGTTTTTGGGTTGAAAATTCCTAGTCTAGTGAGCTGCATGCCCATTTCTATGTCTTCAATGTATTCTGTGAAATGCTCAAAATTAAAGATTAAAACTTCTAATTTTACTGATTTTTCCTTTCTTCCTTGAGGTTGTTTAGTACTTCTAAACCTTTATTAGTAGTGTCTATTACGTAATTTAGTTTGTTTGCTTGTACGTATTGCTTCCAAGATTATTTATAATTTCTTTTAATTCGTCTTTATCGTCCTGATCATGAGTACCAAAAAGATATTTGTATATTGAACCAATTCCGCTAATTAGTCCTCGTTTGTTACGTTATACAATTCGTATTCCATTAATTTCGCTACTTAGAATATGGATTATGTCTTTAAATTCCCGTGCTTGTTGCATTAAATTAAATTTGTAATGTCTATCAGCATTAAATTCACTTTTAAATAATGATTCCTGTCTTAAATATTAAGTAACCGTTCGGTGCTTTTACTGGGTCTATGTCAATGGATTGCTGCATGTTGATTTTAATGTTAAGAATAGCATAATGCACAAAAAAGCACAAAAGTGTAATTAATCAATTGTCGTATTTGCTTTATTAACTTTCTTTTTCTTCTTGAATTTTAATTTGTAGTGTGTGATCTTTTGTCCTCTCTTTCTTTCTTCAAAATGTATCTCGTGTAACTGATTTATTTCTCCTGTCTTTTTGAATGGATTTGTCGTTTCTGACTTTACTAATGGTGCATGTTTCAATCTAGTATCGATTTCGAAGTCGTGTCTATCTTTATTTAAATTGTTTATTTGATGTATTTTATTCGTTTGGGTATTATATTCGGGTGATCCTGCATAGATAAAAATGTCTGCTGGTGTTCGGTTAGTTGTTCTATGTCTTGTCTTATGATTGTATATGTAGATAATTTTTTCAAATTTGATTAATTTATCTTCGATGTCATTTTCACTAATTATAATTCTTTTTCATTTACTGTTTTACGTCTGAAATACCGTTTTTACTTGTTGTGATTTCTAACTGTACATTTTCTTCTTGTAGCCAATTTCTATTGGCTGATATTAAAAGATTCTGGTATTATTTCAAAAGTTAGTTTTGTATTTCTATTTTCAAATTAATCGGTTTTTCGATTCCTGGATGTAATAATTCTTTATGTTGTTTAAGGATTATTTCTTTGAATTGTGCAAACGTTTGAATGTCCTCTCAATGCTAGATTTCAAGGTTTTTGTATTTGCGTTCAATCGTATTATTTCAATAAATGCTTGTTGGAATATGGGAAAATCTTGTTTATTATGAAAATATAGTACAGTTTTCTTACTGCATAGATATCTTTTGATTATATCCCTTGCGTAAGCATTGGTCATTTCTTTGCAAGTTATTTTTATGTTTTGTTTCTGCTTTGTCTTCTGAACTTCTAATTAATTCTATTTGCCTGTTGAAATAATTAATGGTTTTTCTACTATTGGAATGTAATTTCCATTATCCTCATGAGCTATGTATTGTAGCTGCGGTGCTGTCTGTTGATCCTAAAAAGTTTTCATCTGTTTTAATTCTGGAAAGGGCATCTGCTACGTGATTTTCTTTGCCGGGTAAATATTTAATTTTGTAATCAAACTCATTTAGTTTTATTCTGCATCGTTGAAGTTTCATATTTGGTTCTTTTATTGCTGAGCCATACTAAAGGCTTATGGTCGCTTAGAATTACGAACTTTCTACCGAAAAGGTATGGTCTGAAATACTTTGTTGCCCAAACTATTGCTAGTAATTCTTTTTCTATAGATGAATAATTGATGTCATGTTCGTTCAACGTTCTGCTTGCATAAGAAATAGGTCTACGGTCCTGTGAGATGAACGCACCTAAAGCTATATTGCTAGCATCTGTGGTTGGAAAAATTGTTTTATTTTGGAAATCGGGATATGCAAGTATGGCGTCGTTCATAAGAAGACATTTTAATTTTTCAAAGTATGAAATATAATGTGTGTCGTTTATGTTAATTTTAGCTCCTTTCTTTAATCCAAGAGTTAAAGGTTTTGCAATATGTGCAAAGTTTGGTATGAATTTCCGGAAAACCCCGCATAATCCTAAGAATGATTTTATTTCTTTTGGAGTTTTAGGGATCGGAAAATTTTGAATCGCTTTGATTTTATTTGGGTTAAGTTTTATACATTCTGTTGTTATTATATGACCAAGGAATTCTGTTTCTTTTTTCATGAATTCGCATTTGTCGAGTTGGAGTTTAAGATTAGCTTGTCGTAGTTTGTTAAATACTTTTCTGAGTGAGAGTATGTGTTCCTCCAATGAAGTGGCGTACACTAATAATGCCATTCAGATAAACAATACAATCCTTAAAAATAATGTCTTCCAAAAATTTATTCATGCATCTTTGGAATGTTGCCGGGGCATTTTTAAGACCAAATGGCATACGTGCGTATTCGTAATGGCCATGTTTAGTTGAGAAAGCTGTTGTTGCAATAGATTCAAGATCAGTTTGTCGAGAATTTCTTCCATGACTGGAATTGGGAATTTGTCATCTATTGTTACTTCATGTAAATTTCGGTAGTCAATGACTAATCTGAATTTTTGTTTGTTGGAAGCATCTCCTTTTTTAGAACGATCCAAATGGGGTAAGGTGAGTTTGATTTTCGAATGATACCCTGTTCGATCATTTCATTTATCTGTTTGTTGATTTCTATATCAAATGTTTGGGGATATTTGTATGGACGTTTATAAATTGGGTCCTCATGTTTTGTATGAAGAGAGTGCTTAATTGTACTCGTGAAAGTCAAATTTTCACCTTCGCGGTACTGAATGTCACTGAATTCTTACAAGACTTTTATAAGTTTTCTTATATAAGTGTTTCTTCGTTGTTTAAATGGTCGAGGCTATACTCATTGCTTCCTATTATTTCATTTTCAATCGCAAAATTTGTGTCTGGGTCCCTCTCTGTAGGTGGGTCCAAACATTCTATGTTATGTTCTTCTTCTATTTCTTTATTATCTCTAAAATAAAATGTATAGTTTCCTAGTTTTGCGTATTCTTCTTCATAATTTATTTGGGCTTTACAGGCTTTTAGGAAAGTTCTGCCTCAACATGTCGTATTTATTTGAAAAATTATGGATATAAAATTTTTGTTCTGTCGGACAAAGTTTGCTGGGTGCAAGAAAAATGATTTCTTTTAATTCTACTGCTCCTTCTATCATGTGTATTTTGGAATCTATTAAATGGGTTTTGAAATTAAAAAAGTTCTCGGACATTATATTTATTGAAGATCCTGAGTCGACTACACATCTCAATGGTTTATTGTTCATTATTATTTTGATGAAGGACTTGTCTCTATCTCTTCTTCCGATTGTTCAGAGGCAATTCCACTAATACTTTCTCTTTGTCTTTTTGTAAGCTGGTTTGCTACATTAATTTTTGTATAGTTATTTTGCTGTTGATTATTCATTGGACTTTGAGCCCTGTCAATATTTAATTTTTGTTGAAATTCTTGGAAAAGTTGTTGGTTTTGTGTTGTATTGGATTGTTTTGTTTGAGACGGAGTTGTACTATTGGGTACAAAAGATTTTCCACTTTTTTGGTTTTGATTTTGGCTTTGATTTGATTTTCTGATTTCTGTTATACTCTCCTCGCAAAACCCTTCTCTTTGAGCTACTTGTTTCAGCTTGCTAACTGTGATTATATCATATCTAGCTAACGTCATAAATAATCTATCGGGTAATTTTTTGTTGATTACATCTTTTATAGTATTATTTAAAGCATTTGTATAAAGAGTAGTGTTATTTGCATCGTTTTCAAGACTAAGCTTGTTTGTGATAATATAGGATTTATCTTCTAATTCTGTTACAAACTTACGAAGGTTTCCTGTATAGTTGGTGTTGTAGAGGCGTCGAAGAAGTTCCTCACATGGGTTCTGTGTCTTCAATTCATTGATGAGGAATGTTCTTAGTTCCGGCCAGGTGTTGGCTTGTCCAATTTGCGAAAGTCGTTGTGGATATAGGTGCATGATGAAATCTATCCTCCTTATGAATGATGTCAGATTCTCTGCTGCTCCATCATAGTTTGCCACCTGTCTTAACGAAGACAGTGCTTGATTGAGGTGGGCTTCGGTGACTTCTACGGCCATTTTTGTTTTTTTTAGTGGTGTTTTATTTTATTCGCACACAAGTTGGCGTTTTGTTCCACAATTGGAGTTTATGGTTGTAACACACACAGTTGATATTTCCGCACACAGTTGGCGTTTTTGTTCCACAATTGGAATTTTATGGTTGCAACACACACAGTTGATATTTCCGCGCACAGTTGGTGTAAATATTTTTCACTGTTGTAGACTTTTGAGCGTTCCCGTAAGTTCTTGATGTCGGATCGGAGTTTTATAGTGATTATTCACTAATTCTATGTAACGCACGGATAATAATTCTATGTGTCACACGGATAGAATAACAAGTTCATTTTTACCGATCCTACCGACTGCGCCAATTATATATCTGGTCTTTCCAGATAGGAAAAAAAAGATTGTTTTTGTTGAGTTGAAAGACGGGACTTTATTCAATGAATGAATACTTAAAACTAACGTACAAAGATGTCTTAGAGTAATATTTATAGGCTAAACTTGTGAGCCCTTTAGTGGCGTGATCGATATTGGTGTGATTTGATTGGCCCGAATTTTAATGCTGAATTAGCGTTCTCACGCTTTTGACTTTTAGGGGGACAATTATTATTGCAAGTGTTCGATTAAACGGATTTGATTGGCCAGAATTTTAATGCTTAATTAGCGTTCTCACGCTTTTGACTTTTAGGGGGACAATTGCTATTGCAAGTGTCCAATTGTTCCAATTTTATTATAAAAAACGGATGTTTACTTTAAAGTTTGATTTTAGGGGGCGAAAAGTTTATAAGGTTTTGGGTATTGAAGTTGGATATATGACTATATGTACATACTGCAACTCTCCCTCTGCCGACGCTCATAGCTGTTTAGTATTGAATAAAGGAGAGAAAACACCCTTTTCAACCAACAAAACTTTTTAATATATATAAAAATATCGCTTCACATAGCACCGCTACCCTCGTGAATAAATATTTATAATGTTTGAGTGATCCTTGTAGCGAAATGTGAGCGGTGAGCTGAATTGCATTGGGATTTTCCGTAATCTTGCGAAAGGAAAATCATTGGTTGGGAGGGCTTAGATGCGAAGCTGTAATAACATCCTCATAGCTTCCCTTTTTGTGTAATTCTAATATACTCTTTTTATACCCTTGCAAAAAGGGTATATAATTTTGGTCAGAAGTGTGCAACGCATAGAAGGAAGCATCTCCGACCATATAAAGTATATATATTCTTGATCAGCATGACGAGACGAGTTCATATAGCCATATCCGTCTATCCGTCCGTCCGTCCGTCCGTCCGTTCATCCGTCCGTCGCTGTCCGTCTGTCCGTCCGTCTGGATCAACGCAAACTCCTCCTAGACCGTTAGAGCTACAGAGTTGAAATTTTGCATGTAGGCTTGTATACACTGCAGGGGTTGTATATCTCGGATTCAGCCGGATCTGACTACTATATCATATAGCTCCCATACAAACGGCAAAGTCACGAACAGTGACTTTTCTCAATAACTTCGTTATTTTCTGAGCTATTGTCGTGAAATTTAATATTGATGAGTTTATTATACCAATAAGCGACTCTGCGACTCTTGAACGAGATCGGGTGACTATAGCATATAGCTCCCATAGGAACGATCGGTCGAAAACAGTGAGTCTTGTCAATAACTTCGTTACTTTTAACGCGATTGCTTTCAAAATAAACATTTGTTAGTTTAATATATCTGTTAATGACTGTGCCAAATTTGATCAAGATCGGGTAACTAGATAATATAGCTCCCATAGGAACAATCGGTGGAAAACAGTGACTTTGTTCAAAAACTTCGTTATTTCATATGCTAAGAATGTGGGCCATTCTTTCGCAAAGTTTAGACTTTTTAGATAAAACGTTTTTCCACTTTGATGGCTATAGATAAGGAAAGAGTTACCAAAAAAGTTGCAAGGGTAAACAAACTTTGACGCGGTCAAAGTTAACCCCGGCCCTCTGGTTTCTTTATTCTTCTTGTTCATTTCTTTCAATTAAGTAATTGTGTAATAGTCGTGGGATTTATTTTGTCTTATGTAGTATATGACCAAACGACCAAACGATACATACAGTCCGTATGTACTGGTTTCGGCCTGATTTGTAGTGCTTTAACCCATCGTAACCTCTGATAAAAAGGGATTGCGAGAGATACTACCTATGTATGTATGTGTCAACCCCTTCGGGTTTAGCACTCCGTTATACATTACATTCCAGAGTAGCAGCCCCAACTCCTCCGGTAATGCCTTAATGTTTTTCTCCATCATAAGTGTCCACGTGCAGTGATCGCCAGCTATTGTGTTCCGAGCTATATTCACC
This sequence comes from Drosophila willistoni, assembly GCF_018902025.1. Lineage (NCBI taxonomy): Eukaryota > Metazoa > Arthropoda > Insecta > Diptera > Drosophilidae > Drosophila > Drosophila willistoni. The sequence goes on from NW_025814047.1 coordinate 17,283,599, forward strand.
ACTTTCTGGATGGCATCTATTGTAGATCTCCCCTTAGGAAAACCAAACTGGTTTTCGGAAATTGCTTTGTTGGCCTGGAAGGCATGCTTTAATCTCTCCACTATAATCCTTTCAAGGACTTTGCCTGTCGAATTTAATAGGCAGATGGGTCTGTTGTCAGATGGCTCTCCCATTTGTTTGCCTGGTTTTGGCAACAGCACTAGGTTCTGTTGCTTATATAGGTCGGGGAAAACTCCATCGTTAGCAGCAATCTTTAATGCCTCGTTCAGGATACAGTCGCGGCCAGGTGACGATTTGATTCTGCTGACAATACTTCGTATGGTGTGAGAAAAATGCTTGGTGCTTGGGGTTGGAATAGTTTGTTTACTATTGCATCTATTTCAAAGCTAGAGGGTGGCTCTATGCGCTGGAAAGATTTTAGCTTCTTCATAACAATTTAATGTGGCCTGCCCCATACATCGTTCGCTGCTTCCGTGAGTAATTCCTTAAAGCAATACTTTGCTGCGGCGAATTGCCATCTTCAGCTCTCTCCGCTTTTCCTCACATTCTAGGCGGGGGGACTCAGAGTCTTGGCTGGCCCGAGTGCGCTGGTATCTTCTTTTGGTTCGATGACATATCTTACGGAGTTTGGCAATCTCTTCATTCCATCAATGAAATTTCATATCACTGATTTTCTCAAACACTATACTAGCTATAGACAGCAAATTTGGAATGTGTACGGGCTTAGTATACGCGCAGATTTTGTTTCTTTCAAAATTTTGCCACGCCCACTTCTGCCCCTAAAATCTAACAAAACTCATTTTGTCGAAAACTGTGATACCGTCTTGCATTACACACTCAGCTGCACAAAGATCCGCAACTGTTGTACGTCGAAGAAGGACGTCCTGAATATTGTTCAACACATCAATATGAATATGAATTGAACGATGCATTTAAATTGATGTATTTGACATTCCTGATCATTAGCCACCCATCATTAGTCCTCACGCAAAAAAAAAAAAAAAAAAAAACAAGAGCATGAGGGTGGATTTAGTTTTCTTCATCATTTCGACGCAAGCAGATCTATGTCGCTTTGTTGAGAGAACACACATGGAAAAATTATTCGCTGCATTGTTTTTTCTATCTTTCTTTTGCATCAGATTATCTGCTGAACTCGTTTTCTTGATTTGAAGCAAAATGGTGACCCAATTAAAAAGTAAAAAATAGATACAAAAAGTATTGTGTACCTATCATGATGATCCAATTAAAGGAGGTCATATATAGTCTTTATATTCAATTTTTTGAGGTGGTGAAAGTCATATTCACCTAAATCCAGGCATGTTAGTTGATGGTGTAGTATATTTGTTTTGCCGATTTTTTATACCCTAGCTAAAAGGGGATGTCAATTTTGGTCAGAAGTGTGTAACGCATAGAATGAAGCATCTCCGATATAAAGTACATATATTCTTGATCAACACGACGAGACGTGGACATAGCCATGTCCGTCCGTCTGGACTAATGCAAACATCTCCTAGATCGTAAGAGCCACAGCTCGGACCACTATATCATATAGCTCCCATAGAAACGGCAAAGTCACGAATTGTGACTTTTCTTAATAACTTCGTTATTTTCTGAACTATTGTCGTGAAATTAAATATTGGTATTATAAACGACTGTGCCAAGCTCTATTAAGATCGGGTAACTATATCATATAGATCACGACAGGAACGATCGGTCGAATACAGTGACTTTTGTCAATAACTTCGTTATTTTTGAAAGAATTGTTATAAAAAATAATATATCTCAGTTTATCATAACTATTAATGGCTATTCGAAATGTTTTTACATCTATAAACGACTGCGCCAAATTTTGATTAAGATCGGGTGACTATATCATATAGCTCCCATAGAAACGATCGGCCAAAAACAGTGACTTTTGTCAATAAGTTCGTTACTTTTGAAGGAATTTCCATAAAAAGTAATATTTCTTAGTTTAACATAACTATTAGTGGCCGTTCCAAATTCGATCAAGATCGAGTGACTATATCATATAGCTTTTATAGGAACAATGCTAAGATTGTAGGCCGTTCCTTCGCAAACATTAACATCTACAATTTAAAGGTTGATCCAAAGAGTTAAGTTTTTTCAAAAATATCGGTTAATTCGTTAGATTTAACTCAATTTCACATGGAGCAAAATTAAGTACATGCTAGTTAGGTTGGGTTTTTAGTTTTTACGTTCTTTTTGGTTCACCAATGTGTAAGGAGGATATAAAAATTAAGTAATTAAGTCATATCGCTGACTTTGGTATATCATGCACCAGGTGAAACAAATATTTTAGATTTCGATTTAAATTTATAAAATTATTTTACATGTTTCATCGTAGCATATGCTATCTAATTCACTCTTAAAAACTCCGACCTTTTGGACCTAGTAAAACACTTTTATACGTATATTTCACGTGTTTCTAGTCTGATTTTAATCAAATTTGGTAGATCGATAGAAATGAATAAGACTAACTAGTGTAACAAATTTGAAATTGTTAGTTCACAGTGAGAGGCAATCGGTTTTTTCTAAATTATGAAGGCGGAAGTAGGTGTGTCAGAATTTTTAAACTAATAAAATCTGCCCGCATAATAATCTAGTACAAATACCAAATTCGGTGTCTTTAGCTAGTATACTTTTTGTTTTAAAATATTGCCCTTTACGTGTAATCCGTTGAATCCATTAAAAAGAGATCCGTTCTAGGACTGCGAAAGAAGCGAAGCTATTTGCTTAAGTTTTAAATAGTGGGATATATGCATGTACCTGCATATGTAAAGATTGAAAGGGAAACAGAGAAAGAATATCCTATCATATATGCTTAGATAGATATACAAATAGATATAAAGCGCTATTTACTTACGTCAATATAGTCTCATACCCACCTTCTATCAAAATAAAATTCCTTGTACCTTACATATATCAGTATAGAATGTATTTTTCTTGTTTTTTTCGCGATCCCAAGCATATATGGTTGACTGATACAAAAGCTTTGTTAAAGCCATGTGAGACAAAGCTTGAAACCGATAGCATACATAAATACAGGAATGGAATTGGAATAAGAAGACTTAAAAAGTACCTTTTAAATTTTATTCGTTAAATGTTCTCGAACCCAAGAATGGAAAAGAGAACCCCGATATGGTTCAGTTTAGAAAGTAATAGGGTATGATTGACTGAATCAAAAGTATTGCAAAAGTCAGTCTATATGACATCAGTTTGTTTAGCGTTTTTAAACCCCTTGATTGTCCGATAGGTAAATTCTAAAAGGTTTGTGGTTGTAGACCTACGTTTCCGAACACCATGTTGGAATGGCGATGTTATAGAAATTTTGATAACTACCCCTGTAGTTAGAGGCTTCGGACTTTTTGCCATTTTTATGCAGAGGAATTATGTATGACTCCTTCCTTTAAAATAGGGTTACATTAAGCATTTGCACAGAACCTAAGTACACATTCAAGTGGACCATCTGGCCCCGGAGAATTCAAAGGTTTGACTAGTTTAAGTTCGCTAAGAAGCGTTGTTTTAAAAAAATTCGCAAACATATCGGCAATGTCCTGGTCAGTTTCAAAGTACAAAAAATATTGGTGGCTTGTCCTACGCTTAGAATTAGTGAAATAGTTCTTGCGATAATTCGTAGATTTGTGGTGATACAAGTCACTTGAATTGTTTCTAAAGGGTCGAAAGAATTGTTATGATACCCTACTTTGCGAATAATAATAATTATAATTAAGATGCAAAAAGATGGAATAGACAAGACGACGTGAAAGCACACTAGATGATTGATTCGATAGCTTCAAAAATAGAAAGCTGTTTCAACCCAAAGCTTTCCGAATTAATTAAAGAGAGGACAAAGTTGAAAAATTAATTAATTAATGTTTACTAATCTTATTAATATTTAAGAAAAACTTGCATTGGGCTTAGCATTTGCCCAGTGTAACAACACGGTACTTTCAATAAAACACTTTACTTCCAAATTAATGAATCATACACATATTTTGCGCACCAATCCAGCCGCTTCGATTGTCACAAATATACTAAAACTGAATTCGAGTAGAGATAATAAGAGATCATAGAGAGAGAATTAAAGGTCTCTGCTGTGTCGGCGTCGATTGCCGCTAAGCATCTCGATGATAGTTTCTGGGGAAAAACTACATTCTTGACAACCACCTCATACATTGATATTTACTTCATTTGCTGGTCTTCTTTTGTGTGCAATTCCCTTACCCTTTTGTTTATTGATGCCCCTTTGATGCTCCCTTTCCGCTGAGTCTGCAAATTCTTCAACTCAACTCAAAGCTTGAATTTCATCCTTAAGATTTTCCTTGTTTTGGTGCGCCGTTAGCTTGTGGCCAATATGAAGGTATTCGATGCTCGATGCCACACGATTTACAATAGTTCCAGAACTCAAGGCTTACATATTGCCAGCCACTGAAAATTTCCCACACACCCCAATTAGTGATTCTGATGTGATGGGACGAAGACATTAGAGCTTCATGTACATATCTAGAATAATAGTCTATTAAGACTAAAATATATTCATTGCTGAATAGTGGCCGTAAAAAATTTGTTGCGACCAAAATTCATGGCCAATTCGAAAATTCCGTTCTTTTCATTGGCGGTGGATTTGTCGCTTGGAATACTAACATACAATGAAAACACATCTTTGCAAATTTTTCGGTATCTCTGCCAATTTGGGGCCACCAGACTTTGGAACTCAATCTTCGCTTCATGGCTAATGCATCAGGATGTCTTTTATGTGCAGCACCAACACTTTCTGTCTCAGTGTTGACGGAATAACAATCCGCACTCCTCTTAACATGATTGTTCTATTAGTTGACAGCTCATGTCAATGGGTATAATTTATTTGACACTGCTGAGTTCCAGAACCCCTGTTGAAGGCACATCATTGCGTCTACTATTTCCTCATTTTGTGTGCTGTTTTCAGCAATTTTAGATATCGATACTGATATTGGCGTAGCGTTTTCAAAAATTCGCAATACCTTCTAGTGGCTCATGGTCAGTCACTAATTCGAACTACAGTCCTATCAGATAGAAATAGTATTCTCAGGAACTAAAATATTCTGCAAAATAGCCGCACAGTATGTCTTTTAGTTCGAGTGCTGTTAGTTTTTCGGATGTTATGCGGTTGACTTGTTCAATTGTCCCGTGTTTTTCGCGGAAGTCGAACTGGTGTGAAGGAACTGTGTTTTGAGATGCCAGAAATGAGTTTAGTCGGATCTGCAGGAACTTTCCAAAAAGCTTCGAAAGACATGGCAGCAAACCAATTGGCCAAATAAACTTCCGATCTATCTTTAACTCAGTTTGGTTCGCTAGGTCTCCAATGACCTTGCCCACATAGGTTACTAGTCCTAGGAAACTACGAGTCCCTCTCTTATTCAATTAGATTCAATTTTTTCAGGATCTACTTCAATTCATTAGTGTTTGTCTTCCAACTGCATTTCTCATTGTTTAGAAGCACATTTATAATTTTTAACCTTTTCCAGTGCTTTATCGTGCTCTTGTTTGCTACTTCAAAAAATTATGACATCGCCGATATAATTTAAGACGTTATTGCACGGTGCTAGGACTTTTTCCATTTGTTGGAAGATTTCCGGAGCCTCATTTATGCGAAACATCAGTCGCTTATACTTAAATAACCCTCGAGAGGTAATACTAGTTGTTATTTGCCTATTTGTTTTATCAAAATCCAATTGATGTTATATCTTATCCGCTTTTTGCCTCTGACATTTGTCAGATATCTTTCTTTTGGTCAATGTAATAACCCGGTACTTTTTATAAAACACTTTACTTCCTCATTAATGATGCATATATCTTTCCGCTCCAATGCAGATTGACACAAATATACTTAAACTAAATTCGAGGAGAGAGAGATAATAAGAGATCTTAGAGAAAAAATTAAAGTGCTCTGCTCTGTAGCGTCGATTGCCGCTTAACATCTCAGTGCTGGTTGCCACACCCTGCATTATCAAGACTTAAAGGGATATGATTATAAACTAGAAGTTTTACAAAAAGGGTTTGGAAAGAAGGTAAACGCATTTCAAGTGTCAGAATATGCATATCCAAGATAAAGGCAACGACACTGACTGTATCAAATTAAAATGAATCAGAAAACCATACTACAATAAAAGCTTATTGTAATTATTGTAAAATATCAGGACGTTATATAACGATGTGTAACAGATTTAAGAATTCAAATGTCAATAAAAAATGGGACTACGTGTCCACTAAACGCATTTGTGTACCATGCCTCGTTAAAAATCATATTCTAAAAAATATCAAAGAAACTAACCTCGGCTGTGCCACAGTTTATGTACCCTTGCAGACAATAATATTCCTACATGTTCAAAATTTTTTTATGTTACTCAATTCATCAATATATTTGCAATTCGTTATTGTGTCTTTTTCCCCCGATGCCTATACATACGTCAGCGTTACATACGTCACGCATACACATACAGTTAATGTAGCGTTACATCTTTGTGTGTATGCGACTTGAGCAATTTTTGCAGAAATTATTTTTGTTATGATACATGCAATTGATAGAGAATACTTTAGAGATTATAAATCCAAAAATTTTTGAGATCGGTTGAGATTTATGGGTGCTAGAGGCGTCCAAAGTTAAGACATTTTTAGTAAATGGCACTAAATGATAACTTTTACAAAAATTCGCAACTTTAAAACTGAATATTGGGCGATTTCAACAATCGATCTTAGATTTTTTGGTTTTATCTGAAAAGTATGTTATTTATTAATAGCATGTTTTATAAATTTCAATAATTACTTAAATCGTTATTGAAATAGAAGCGTTTAAAAAATACACCAAATATTGGCGCTTTTAGGTGGAATACAACTAACAAGGATCAATTAGTATCAATGTCGGACATTAGGTAGGTGAAGTATTTATCCATCAGATGTAAATTGTCCCAATATGCGAAAACGTAGAAATTTAAATTGTAAGCCATAAAACTAGGAAAACCCCGTCTAAAAAACATTACCTGTTTGTGACAAAATTAGATTTCAAATTCAGATGACGTCACAAGAGAAATCGACCATAGAATCGAACAGATAAGAGAAAGAAAAAAGACTCCGGACAAAACAAGAGATTTTAAAGTTAACAATGTTTATCTATGACTCTCCATATATACATCGAAAAATTTAGTATTCCTAGACTGATGACTATGCTGCCAATTGGTGATTCTCACATTGAGCGTCATGTATTTTGTGATGGTTTGAGTATGAAGACAATGTGGACTGTGTACTTGTTTGTGCGAAATCTCGAGTATTTTCTCTTAAACCAATGTCGATTCCACGACTTGAATTCGTACGTACCTGTAAAAACGAACATGTCTTTGGACAGACTCTCAAATTGTTTTATTTTGGCTTCGGTCAAGAGGTAAAAGGTTTTTGTGACATTAAAATTAGGTGAGATACAAGAACTGACAAAAAGAGATTAGAGACATTTATTGTCCAAATTAAATCCCGCAAATGAAGCGACAAAGATCAAAATGCAAGGATACAAGGTGAATTAATAGCCACAGATATATAAAAAAACTGAACAATATATATGTCGGATTGAGGGAGAACTCCTAATGGTATCAGAATGTTGATAACGATATTGGTTTAACAGATATCGATAGGTTGACAATCAGTATAGAAAGAGGCTTGAGTTGCTGGTTTAATGTACACAACCCGGAATAAATCCAGATCATGTACATCCCCTCTTAGTCAAAGAATTTTCTTTGATCCAAGAAGAGGTCTGGTTCAGCCTATATAGGTAGTTTCTCTCGCAGTCCCTAATAATCAGATGTTATGATGGGCAAGAGTACCACAAATTAGGCCAAAGCCAACATATCTACGCGCTTAATGTATCGAGAAGTTTGGTCCGGGTGGGACTTCTGGCTGTCGGCTAGCAAACAGTCTTTGGGGAGGTTCTTTGGACCAGCATTACTCAATACACCCATAGTACATAAAATAAAACAAAGTCCCTAGAGCACGAATATTACACAATTACTTAACCAAAAGAGATGAACTAGATGGATAGAGAAAAAGAGTATATTAGTATCGCACGAATAGGGAAGCTATGAGGATGTTATTATAGCTTCGCGTCTAAACCCTCCCAACCAATGATGTTCCTTTCCCAAGATTCCGGAAAACCCCAATACAATTCAGCTCACCGCTCACATTTCGCTACAAGGAAGATCATATAACTTTTACTCAAACATTACAAAATGATATTTATTCACGAGGGTTACGGAATACCAAAATACTTCAATAAGTCGGAAACATAACCCGATTTGACTAAACTTAATTGATAATTCTTATAATATACGGTAATCAAATCAAATAATTGGATCATTTCAGGCATCCAAAAGCCAAATTAGGGATAATATGTTTTGTTTTGTGAATCTTAATTGTAAGATGGATATATATAAACTTATAGATATTCAAAAATGAAAATGTCCATTGGAATTTGGAAGCCTCCACTTTAATTACGAGATTAACTATAAATAACTGTAGGCTCGCTCACACAGTCAAAGGCGATTCTTAATATCGTTTTAATTTTTCAACACTGATTGGCAATTTTCTTTTTTCTTTAATATTTTGTTTTAGCTTTACGGTACTTGAGAGAGTTTTTCTTATTTGCAGAGTATTCGCCACTGAACTCGCTTTCTTTATGCATACAAACAGGGAAGTACCGGATCGAACATGATTTTTTTTCAAGAACTTAGGACTTACCCATCCGACCGGTCCGTCGAAGGCCTTCGTCATTCGATGGATGATGCTTAGGAATAAAATTTTAGGTTAAATCAAGCGTCTGGCATTCCTATGCAACAAATTCGGTCTAAGAGACTCTCAGTCCGCAACGAAGAAACTTTCTCTGCCCGTATCCGATTCGGACGGCTATTCCAAGCTAGTTAACTTTTTCCGAAATGTCTCTGTGCCCTTCACGGTGTGCAGCTTTTGGGCCCACGGTGTCTCAAAAATTATCCCTGGCAAATTCTCGGAATTCAAATATAAAATTCCTTGCTTAGGCTTTCAGCATTCAATTTGATCATGGCTAAGTTTTCAAAAGAACTTATTAGAAACTTCCAAAGATTCAAATATCCACAAAATTAACTTACGATAATAAGATTCACAAAACTTTACAACAGTTGTTGTCCTAGATGCTCCAGATGATTATTTAATTAATAATTTGGCTTGATGGCCAAGAAAAATTCAGATTTAAATTTTTATATATTTTCTGGAGGAGCAGCGTGGTTTAGGCGTCTTGCCAGGGCGGAAGTTCGTCAGAAAAAAGTGTGACCAATGCATGCGATCGCGCATGATGCCACTTAGCTAGGGTTGCACTAGTAAAACTATCGAACTATCGAAACTAAAATACAAGCTAACGCCTTAAAATTTAAAAATAACACTAACGGCAGAAACTGGTCACTACACTGGATAAAGAGGTTTTGTTGGTCTCGTAAAATTAAATTTAATTATTTATTAAATTCTTTTGTTAATAAATAAACTAATATGTATAAATAATCTAAGATACATAAAGGTGAATTGGTATCAAGTTCATTTTATTTTGGTCCAGTGGACTCAGACCTTACATATATTTTTGACAATTTTAAACGATGCCTATTTATGACAGAAGCAGTGTGTCTTGACAAAGGAAACTTTATAGATAGAGAAAGTAAATTGTATTCGTTACCCGATTTTTTACATGATGATGGACTTTTAAGACTTGGAGGACGATTGAACAAAATAAAAGAGGATGATTTGAGTTTTTCGACAAAAAATGCGATTTTGTTATATAGAAGTCATCCAATAACAAAGATTATAATACAATATTATCATGTCAAAAACTGTCATAGTGGAATCGAGACTGTTATATCTGATATACAAAAAGATTTTTTTATAATTAAATGCAGAAACACTGTTAAGAAGATTGGTAAAGAATGCCAACATTGTACAAATATAAAATCGAAACCTCAGATCCCAATAATCCCAATAATGTTTATTGTTTATTTCCATTAAGCGTAGTCGTGTTATGTGCGACTTTGTTTTTGACCCAGCATTCTATATTTTTTGTGTTGGAATCGATGACTCATTCTCCTTTAACGCAACCTGAAGCCCTTTACTGATTTTTACTTAGTACTTAAAAAATTTGATATTACCGGAACGGAGGTGCTTCTTGATGATGCGGAAATTACCCGTTTGAGTTTGGCACTTTCTTGGAAAGGTTATAAAACTTACATAGCTTCTAAGCACGGTAGCACTGGTCGCTAGAACTGCGCACTGTTCATAATCCTTTTCACATAACGTGAGCGTGACAACTCTGACTTCGGACAATGACGTTCCGTGTGTGACGAATTCACATTAAATTAGCTTATCGCTTACAAAGATCCAGATTATACAGATTCTTAAGATCCAAAATGGAAGCAATCAGCGGTTGTATCTAATAGAGAGACCAAAAAAAGTAGAGAAACGACTTGACTGCTTCTAGCGCGCTATGGAAGGAGGACTGATGGCATTGAAAAATCGAAGGTTTGCGCGCTGGAGCAGTGAGTTTAACCTCTTTATCGCCTTTTAAGGGACTCTTGCTCATAATGTCACGGAATGGCAGGTTAGATAATGTCGATCGTGTGACGATTTGAAGCAATAAAACCAATATAACGTTAAAAAAAATCTTGAAATTGACCTATTAGGTCAACTGTCAAATGGAATAGCTTGAAATGCAAACACCCAAAGATAAATGGAACTCTTCGGAATGGCTTAAAACCACAATAACATTAGGGTCAAGAATTTTGAGAACTTTAATGAATTGTCCGGAAATCTCTTTCACTCCCACGTGCTCTCTGTGTTCATGACAAAGTACATGTGAGGTTGGTATGGTTTTTCAAATTTGTTTTTTAAATCTTTAGAATTTGAAGAATGTTGTGTGAAAATCTTCAGTAAATCGGAATAGTACAGACAAAGATATAACGATTCAACTGATTGGCTTTTAGTAAAGCTGTTTGAGTATAAAAAACTTTTAAACGCGTTTTCCTCAAATCAACTTTTTCCAAAGCTGTGTTCATAACAAAGTACATGTGAGTTTCTCGAACCATTTGAGCTTTGGACAAGAGGTTGCCAGTAAAGCGAATAACTCCGCTCCCTTGAGGCCACCAAATATGATTCAAAGCGCATTCACGCTTTCTACTCATATAAAATGATTTTTTCTTTATTTTACATGTGCACATATTGACACTTTGTTGCTATGCATAAACATACATAACATAAACAAATGAAATCCGATCAGCCACTTATGTGCGGCCTGACCAACAGCGTGGGATATACCGCGTCTGCATTTTTACTAAGCCTTATGCGCCTGTCTTATATACATATGCTTATATATGTTTATACATACATACTACGCTCTCTAGCTCTGGCGTTGCTCTTAGCGACAGAACTTTATATACATAATGTATTAAGGCCAAGCATACTTCATAACATGGAAAAAAGAATTATTTGATATCCAACTTTGCAAATGACCAGAATTATTATTAAATCATAATGCATAAACATACATAACATAAACAAATGAAATCCGATCAGCCACTTATGTGCGGCCTGACCCACAGCGATGGATATACCGCGTCTGCATTTTTACTAAGCCTTATGCGCCTGTCTTATATTTATACATATGCTTATATATGTTTATACATACATACTACGCTCTCTCGTTCTGGCGTTGCTCTTAGGGACAGAACTTTATATACATAATGTATTAAGGCCAAGCATACTTCATAACATTGGAAAAAAATTATTTGATATCCAACTTTACAAATGACCAGAATTATTATTAAATCAGAGGACGTTGGGCGTTACAAACGCGGTCGAAGTTGTGTATACCTTTGCATGTTTTTTTCAATCTTTCCTTACCTATAGCCATCAAAGTGGAAAAACGTTTTAACGTTTTTTCTAAAAAGTCTAATGTTTGCCAAAGAACGGTTTAGGAAATAACGAAGTTATTGATCAAAATCATTGATTACCAACAATAGTTCTTATGGAAGCTATATGATACGGTCACCCGATATTGATCGAATTTCGCACAGTTGTTTATGGGTATACTAAACTTACTAATATTAAATTTCACGACAATAGCTCACGATTATTTCCGTTTGTATGGGAGCTTTTATGATATAGTGGTCCGATCTGGCTGAATCCGAGATATGCAAGCTGTGCAGTATATACAAGCCTACATGCTAAATTTAACCCTGTAGCTCTAATCGTCTAGGAGAAGTTTTCATCGATCCAGACGGACGGACCGACATACTTTACATGGTCGGAGATGCTTCCTTCTATGCGTTGCACACTTCTGACCAAAATGAATATACCCTTTTTGCAAGGGTATCAATATTAAGATCTATCCACCAAAATTTTAAAGTGATAAGCGTACGAAAAAGAGAGCTATACAGATACAAATTCCTTAGTGCGCAGCTTATAGCAGGTATATGTAGATTCCATTTGTGCTGGTCCTCTTTGAGATAGGCGCGGATTGCTGCAATGATAGATCTGTTTACCGTCTCAGAGGCTTTCGACTGTGGGGAATAAACTACTGTATATATATATGTTTTATACCCAATGTAGTTAACCATGCATTAAATTTGCTTGCCTTGAATTGTGATCCGTTGTCGCTAACCAATATCTCGGGAACTCCGTATCTAAAGAATATATTATCCTGCAGGTTCTTTTGAATCACATTGCTCTTAAATACTTTAAGGGGGTTGAAGCCAATACTTGGATAAATTATCAACCACTATCAGGAGTCCGATATGACCACGTTTGCTTCTCGGATATGGACCAAAAAAGATTAATACAAATTCGCTGAAAAGATCTTTCTGATACTGCAGGCTTACCCATTGGTGGCTTTAAGATTTGGTTGGGTGCTTTGGTTGACTTGCACGTCTCACAGTTTCGTATATAATCACGCACCTGTACCACCATGCCTGGCCAAAAGAATGTCCGACGTATAAGTTCCAAAGTTTTTGCCATTCCGCCATGTGCAGATATCTTATCTTCATGAGCTCTTTTGATGACTTCTTTTGATAAACTTTGTGGGATCCAAAATTTCCAAACATTGACTAGGGTGGACTTTAATTCATAATCATGCTCCGTGCGTATATAATTCGGATATCTGTCCTTTTATTTTTGAATTCTCTCTTTTAGTTGTTGATAATCTTCGTCATTGAAACAAGGAGAGCTTAAATATACTAGAGGGCGAAGTTCCTTCAAGGCGTACAAATCTTCTAAAAACATTCTGGACAACGCGTCATGTACTACATTATATTGACCTCATCGATAAATTATTTCAAATTTATAACCTTTCAGCTTCATGGCCATCTCGCGAGTCTTCCTTTCAGATCTGATTGTCGGATCATCCAAATTAAACTGGCGTGGTCGCAGTAGCGGAATTTTTCAATTGCTTCCAAAGCAGCCAAGCACTCGCGTTCTGTTACGCTAAAGTTTCGTTGAGCCGTTGTTAACTTTTTCGACATAAACGCTATCGGCTTCTCAGCTCCTTCTTCGTCCAAGAACTTTTTGTTGAAGTCCAGATTAATCGGGGCCGAGGAAAGCTTTTCCTTAAGTTTCTCGAAGGCAACTTGAGCTTGCTGTGTCCATAAAAATTTTTTATTTTTTAGATAGTGATTGGGTTTTGGGAAATGTAATATCAAAAAATATATCAATGAATCTACCATACCAACCAACCACACCCAAGAAACCTCTAGTCTATTTTATTGTTATTGTTTAATATTCTTTTTGGTAGGGTCTGTTGATTTTTCCTTTTCCTATAATATAGCCCAGATATGGCACTTCTGTAACACAAAACTTTGTTTTTTCTATATTTAAAGTTAGATTTGCCTTTCTTAATTGTAGAGACATACGAATCAGAATTTCCAAATGAGGATCGAAATCTTCTGACAGATCAAACGCGCCATGGGTTGCGAAACATTGCATAATACAAATGGCATTACTGTGAATTGGTACAGAGGGCGGCCGTGTATCGTGCTATGGGTTTGAATTTTTCTGAAAGGGCAATTTGCCAGTAGGCATCGATTTTTGTTATGAAATTTGACTTTGGAAGTCGCGCGAAAATTCCATCTATGCTTTAATGGAAAGGTATGCATCCTTTTTGGTGCCTTCATTTATTTTTCTTGCATCCAAACATAATCGCACTTTTCCGGGTTAAACAACCCGACGCGTAGTAGAACTCCAAAGACTATTAGCTCTCGCTATCACTCCCATTTCCAACATTCAGTGGTTTTTTAACCACTGGTTACACGGAATAGAAGCGTTATTTGATTGGAGTTGCTTCTTTGATCTCTATGTTATGGACAATAAGTGGAGTTCGGCATAATCCCTAATGACGGGGTACTAAAAAGAGGAAGAGGTTTTCGCTTGCTTTCGTATTGCACCTCTGTTCTTCTTATTCCGGTAACTCTTTTCCCATTTGCTGTGCCCACACTTGAAATAATGGTTGAAAATCCGGGATATTTCTTCCAGTCTTGTGCTGCTAGTTCTGATCCGATACAACTGATATTGGCTCCATCCAATAGACTAAGTTCAGAAAACTCGAGAAACTTTACTGGAATCATAGACGCTATTTAAGTTTTTGGTCCTCTTTAACTTTCCTTTCAAAAGCGATGTAGACGTTCACTCCAGCGACTTCTAATGGACTGGCAAGTTGCAACCTCCTGTGCAAATATTTTATCTCGAATCGCTAAATAGTTTTGCAGCCGTTGATGGTATGGTAGTCTGAGACATGGCTGAATAATTTCTTGCCGATTCGTATCGGTATTATCTGTCAAATTTGGTGTTTCGTTGTTCGTCGCTGAATTATCGTTGACATCTACTGACATCCACTCGATTGCGATGGAATGAAGGGCCCTGATTGGAGTTTTTCGACCGGACTAGGCATACTTCACATTGTAATTTGTAGACATTTTTCTTTCCACATCCGTAGCAGAAAATGCGGCGCTCTTTTAAGCACATGTCCTTCTGTGTCCTTCGATGTCAGAATTCCAACAAATGTATTTCTTTTCCTTGACGTGAATTGCGTTTAGCTCCGGTTGAATATGTATTAGTCGTTTTTCCTCCATAGGTATTACCAATCTCGATACCAAAGTCATTAAGTTTTCGTAGTATACATCAAATGCTTCACCGTTTCTCTGTTAACGGTTGCGTATTGCTTCAAAAATCCAATCCTTAAAATCATCATATTGTTGTTTCAAATCAAGTCAAAACTCTTCCCAAATAACTTCGCCATGCTCTTTTCGATAGCGCCAATTTCATTCCTTGGCTCTTCCGGTTAACAGTAGGTGCAAATTTCTGCATACCGGTGTAAAATCACAAATTGTCTAATGTTAATGCTTTTATTCTATATAGAAACTCTGATACTGTAGGACCTTTAGGAGACGCATAAAAGTTAATACCCCAACTTTGTACTAATTGGGATTGGAACGCGATGGTGTTCGTGGATGCTAGATTGTCCAACTGAATTATTTAAATTCAAATTTCCCAATCTCTGATCTGGTATATACATATTCCGTTCTCTCAAATATTTCATATACATTTACTCAGCTGTTCAATTTCGACTTGATTGTTACTGTGACCTAGCTGAACGCTGATTGTGTTGATTGTCCGGTTTACGTGCCGTTGAAGATTTGGGTTTTCTACCTCTACCACCTGATTTTGATTGACAAGCCGGAGATGCTACATTACTTGATTGTGATTTTGATCTAGTATTATGGGTCTACCTGTTTCTATTACTTATGGGACCCTCGGGTTGATCTGACATTATAAATTGGACTAAATCTTTCTGGTGGCATAATTTCTTACCGAAATGACATTCCTCATGTTCTTGTAAATAATTAATTAATTAATTTAATTTCTGTTTATCACTTTCGTAATAACTTTTGTTGGTTTTTTCTTTTCTTCCTCTCTCTCGCACCTTAATCTCATTTGCTTTCTTGGAAATCACAAGCAACGCTCATTTGTTGTTGTCTTGCAATTTCTTTATGTTCTTGTTGCAGTGTTTTTGTAATTGTAATTTCTAGCTCCCGCGCTCTTTAATATTTTTTCTCGTTTTCATTTCACTCGTCGCCGTTATTTGCGCTTGTATTGCAATATGTTGCGTGTCTATAGTATAGCCTCTATATCTCTTAGTCAGTGCTCTATTTTTCTTTTAACCCTTGTGCACCAATATCTCTCTTTCTTATTATTTCTGGACCTCCGAGTGAATTATATATTTTAATAGCAAAACATTTTTCATTTTTATTTGTTTGGTTATTAATTCTTCTTATTACCTCATAATGCCTGTCTGTTCGGTTAAAAGTTGTTTGCAGCCCGCCGCACCCTTGAATAGTTTTATTTACTGTTGGTTGTGTAAAATTAGAGTACATGTTAAGTGCCCCGGCTTAACATGTAGGGTAACGAATCTTTTAGATCAAAAAAAGGGTCTCAATTGGGGATGTGAGTCATACCGGATCATGGAACATGATATGGTACTTTATATGCGGCAAACAAAGCATAACCTGATGAGTTTGTCCGTCAGTTTTCTGAAACTCTTGCAAAAGTTTAAAGCTGTCGAGTCTCAGTTTAGTAGTTTAACGCTACTGACTGAGTCTCGAAAGCGTAAGAAGGCGGAAGAACAGACTTCTGATTTGTCCTTGCGTTTGCCGGTCTCCACATCCATATCGGTTCTGACCCCTTCTCAACCAATGTAAACTCCAATTCGGCAGACGATGTCTGTAGTGTCCGTTTTGTCTGGGCAAGAATCTACACCAATAGATATTGCCGACAGGGATTCTAGTAATAGTAATGCCGGAGAGCCACTTGTTGCAACTGACGCTACAATTAATGCGGTAGCTGATGAAATACCTAGAATGCCGACAAAAAAACACATTTGTGTTTCGAGACTCCTTCCTGATGCTTTATCGGATGATGTCATGGCCCAAATTAGGGCTAAACTGAATGTCTCCAATATATCGGTAGAAAAGTTTAAATTTTCATATTGTAGAGAAATTTCATCTTTTAAAATCAGAGTTCCAATTGAGTTCTTTGACTGTATCTGCAGTTCTAGCTTCTGGCCGAAAAGCTTAATTCTGAGGGAGTTTCCTGAAAAAGGAAGACACGAGGCCAAACAAGGATTTCTTCACCATCTATTCATCTTTCTTCTTCATCTATTCCCACTCCTTCCTTATCTACTCCTTCTTCTAATCTAACATAAAACTAACAACTTCCTTCTCAGTCGGCTCTAATTTCAATATTTTTAGACGTGATCGTACTGATCGTAGGGGTGGTGGGGTTCTTATTGCAGTTGATTCCGCCCTATCGTCGGATCTGATAACGATACCTTATATGCGTCAAACTATCTTTAATTCGTTTTTCCATTTTTATTACCTGTTATTACATTCCGCCCCAATCGGAATGTCCAACCTACTTACTACGCTTAGAATCTATTAAATTTATACTTGAACTACTTTCTGACAGAGACTCATTAATTGTCCTTGGGGACTTTAACCTGCTCACTATAACTTGGTCAATACTTAATGGTAGCAAAGCGTTGCTACCCTCTGGGTGTCACGATTTTATTTGTGGTCTATTTGAGCTTTCGTTGGCGCAGCGGAATTCGATTTCTAATACGTCTGGCAGATTTCTGGATCTGGTTTTTACTTCTGATACTATTTTTTGCGAAGTATCTAGAACTAGTACAATGGTGTTACCAGAGGATAGTTATCATCCAACTTTAGAGTTATCTATTGAGTTTCCCAGTCGCGAGTCCATCTCCGAGTGTGATCCTACCGTACGCACCCGATGTTTTCGGAAAACTGACTTTGTCGCACTAAACAATGCCTTTCTTAACACCGATTGGACTAATTTATACACTTGTACGGATATGAATTCCGCCATTGCTTTATTTTATACCACTGTTGACTCAATCCTTAATGACTGTGGATTCCTAATGTCTCTTGTGACGCAACAGTCACCACGGTTTACGCGGGGGCTGCCAAAACTGAAGAATCTTAAGTCTAGGTATTACAAAAAGTACAAAGTCACGGATCGAATTTTATTGTTTCTAATTCTGAAAATTATAGTAATTACTTACATTGCAAGTTGCAATTCTCTGAAAATCCCAAGGAGTTCTATAGTTTCGTTAACTCAAAGCGAAATTCTATCTCCCTTCCATCGTTAGCAGTTTTTAATAATGTTTCCCCCTCTTCTGATCAATCTATTTCTAGTTTACTAGTTTATGACGTCTCAAATACAGCATTTACGTAAATCTATTTTTTTGCCATACCAGCATAGCTTTGTCAAGAATAGGTCCACCACAGCTAATCTTTTACAGTTTACATCCAAGGTTTTAAGAGGCAGAGGGTTCTTTTTAGGTCCTCTCTTTCTAAGATCACTTGTGTTGAATAGGGAGTCTCACAGGACAGTCACCTTGGCCCATCACTATTGTCACTACTAAAACCCACGTCTGAGAATGTCGGTCCCATTACCGTGATGGCCATTCATTACCACCGATCGTAGGAGCTTATTCGTTCGCACCCTTTCTTCTCTACGTTTTGCCAACTACTTCTTCGTCACTTATTGATAACACCAGGGGTAGAGCATGACGTCGCTCGCCCAGGGCTCAATCAGTATATGTATAAACTGTCTGGTGACACTATTCACCATTTTTATTAATGGTCTACCCACCGTTCCAAAGTTCTTATGTATGTCGATGATGTTAAAGTCGCTAAATGCATCGTAGACTTTTCAGGGGTGATGCAAAATTTTTTCGTTTTATAGAGCTTCTCCCCAATTAACAAGTTACCTTTTAAAAATTTCCCATTAGAAAGAATTAATAATAACGCGTGTTTTTTTAAGCGTTTGGTTTTTCACGTTGGCAACACTGACATACGGCATGATGTTCATGACAGCTGTGAAAGTGAAAAATGCTCAGTTTAGTTTGCCATTTCATCATGGAAAGACTTACGCCCGAACAACGTTTACAAATCATTGAAATTTATTATCAAAATTCGTGTTCTGTGAAAAATGTGTTTCGCAAATTACGTCCATATTATGGTCGACACAACCGACCAACCGAGCAAGCCATAAAGGCAATTGTGGACAAATTTCGCACACATTTTACTTTATTGGACATTCAACCATCGAATCGTGTACGGAGAGTGCGCACAGAAGAGAATATTGCAGCTGTAGCGGCCAGTGTCAATGAAGATCGCACAGAAGAGAATATTGCAGCTGTAGCGGCCAGTGTCAATGAAAATTCCCTTAGACATGCTGGAAAAAGTGGTGCAAAATTGGACCTTCCGTGTTGATCACTTGAAACGCAGTCGCGGCCAACATTTACATGAAGTCATTTTTAAAAAGTAATTGGCAGAGATTGTTTTATCATCTCAAATAAAAATTTAACAATAATATTCAAATTTTGTGTGTTTCATTTCAATTTTAAAAACCAAACGCTTAAAAAAACACCCGTTACTTCTGTTGCCTAACGGCTGCGTCCTTGCGGAGCCCCAAACTGCTCGATTAGTATGATGCGATCTTCGGTTGATTCCACCGAGGCGGCATTGAGGCACTTGCGTTTTGGGAGGAATGAGAATAGCCAGGGTGACTTTAATTCAGTTGATTTTACTTTTTTACTTAACCTAAAATATAGAACAATTGTTGGCGGGCACAGAAAGTGCAACCGCATCGAACGATATGATTGTCACGAGTAATTATAAGTACAGCAAACCACGCTGTCATTTACAAAATTCAAAGTTCTGGAAATTTCCATAGAAGAAGTAAGAAAGAAAAGAATTAAAGTAACAGAACTTCAAGTTTTTTTCTCCAATGTAACTTGCGCTGTTCTCGGTCTCTCTCTTTCTCTTCATTCAGTTTCTCTTTTCAGCAAAGAGTCTTGACGATCTTCCACATCAAATTTACGTCTGTCAAATTCCTGCGAAAAAACTAACTAAAACGAGAGAGTAACAATTTAACGCTTAGGTGTAGGGTTGGTGTCCTTCTCCATCAAATTCTCCTGAATAGGCAATGGACGGAGTTTGGCTAGCGGTCGTTTTATGAGCCCCTTGAATGTCTTTAACACCACCACTCTCACTAGTCCATCGGGTCTGCATGTGTCTCTATAACGCGACCTAAAAGCCATTGATGAGAAGGGAATCGCTCGTTTTTGATAAGCACTATGCATCCAATTGTTAGATTTCCCTTAGTCTGCAGCCAATTTGGTCTTCTTTGTAATCGTGCTAAATATTCAGAATTCCATCTTCTCCAAAATTGTTGTGCATAATATTGGCAATTCTTCCATGGGTCTATCAGAGTAACTTTAGACACTTTCGGAGCAGCAGGTGCTAAAGGCGCTTCACCGATCAGAAAGTGACAGAAGTGGTGTTAATACCATTAAATCGTCAGGATCATTTGAAAGGCGACATAACTTGAATTTAAACAAGACTCAATCTGCGCCAACACAGTTGCAATTTCCTCTCATGTTAAAACTTGTTCTCCGAGTGTTCTCTTCAGATCATACTTCATGGATTTCACTCCAGCCTCCCACAATCCACCAAAGTGTTGCGCTGATGGTGGGTCGAAATGCCAGGTGATTACCTTTCTCAATAATGTTGGGGCAATATGTTTCGTAACGTACGAACAATACGCCAGTTTGTCTACTTGTAATTTTTTGTTGGCTCCAACAAAATTAGTATCACAATCACTATAAACGCCTATGCATAGGCCTCGTCTGCCAATAAAACGGTTGAATGCTCCAATGAACGCATCTGCAGTCAGATCTCCAACTGGTTCCAAATGGATGGCCTTCGCCACTAGACATATGGACTCAGCAATATATCCTTTCTGGGATACACGTCCTCTTCCTTTGCAAGGCGAAATATTTACGGGTCCAGCGTAATCGACTCCAACGGATGAGAATGCTCTAAAAGGGCGTACCCGCACTGCTAGTAACTTACCCATTCTGACCTACAAATTGAGGCTTCATCTTAAAACATTCCGAAGCGAACTGCATTGCGTCCATTAACAATCCAGAATTTCTTCCTTATAAAGTTCAGCGTTAGTGAAGTTCCACCATGCAAGTTGATTGTGTTTATTCGATTGGACACAAATACCTTCCAGTTGGCAGCTACACCACGGATCCAACTGATGGTTATCATTGAATCTGTCCAAAAAATTGTGTTAGAATAATTAATGTTAATACTTAAATTTTCTTATAGATACTTATACATTTTGGCTGCAGCACATAACTCTGCCCTAGGTATGGTTAGTTGTTGTTTAGTTGGCGATACCTTTATCTTTGACAATAACAAATCTGTGTGATAGGTATTCCCTAAAAACTGGGAAGCGCAGGTATGCAGCAGCTCCATATGCCTTTGAAGAGGCGTCGCAAAACAGGTGCAATGCAGCCACACCACCTGGTAGCCCCCATGTAACATGCCTTGGTATTCGTATAGTTACTACGTTTGGTAACTCCTTCGCGAATTTCTCCCATTTTCTCTTAATAGTGTCCGGAAGCGTGCTATCCCAGCCAATTTTTTCCTTCCTAGTTGCTGCATCAGAATTTTCGCAGTAAAAATAAACGGATTAAGCCATTCCATGGAATCTAACAGTCGTGCTATTGCTGATAGTATTGTTTTCTTTGTAGGTGAACTCATTGGTGGAACGACATTCAAAGCAAAACGAAACTCATCTTCTTTGGGTCTCCAGTAAAGACCTAAAGTGCGAATAGTATCATTACCTTCCACGTCTAACAATGCGCTTGATTCTCGATGCTCAACTGGTATGTTCTCTAATAGCTTTGGGCAAATACTCGCCCACTTCCGTAGTTCAAATGTACCACTACGAAGCATTCCAATCACTTGTTTCTTGACAACTTCCGTCTCTGCAATACTGTCGCCACCAGACAGTATGTCATCTACATACATTTGACGATTCACAACATCCATCGCCAGTGGATAGTTCTCGCTTTTATCCATAGCTAATTGTTTCATAACTCTCATGCTTAAATAAGGTGCAGAGCTTGTTCCAAATATTACCGTTGTTCAGGCATATTCTTCCACATAATCACTAGTATCTGGATTCCTTAGAATCGTATTAATACATATGTAAATTTTTTTAACATCCGTCATAAATACCCATTTTAGCCCTCGCCAATTAAGAATGATTCCTTGAACATGTACGTGCAATTTTCGACCGATTGCTAGAATCTCATTTAGTGATTTCCCATTACTCGTCTTGTTCGACCCATCGACAACTCGTCGAAGGTACGAAGGTTCGTAGTTGATGACGATTCCTTTATGACTGGTTGATGCGGTAGGTAACAATGATCGACTCCCCCGTGGCAGGTTTGACAGTCTTACTAGTCCGTGACGCTACACGTTCCATCTGACCCAGCTCCAGTTATTTATTAATTGTGCCAACATACGCGTTATTCATCTCGCATCGGTACGCAACCGTCTGTCCAGAGAATGTAATCGTTTTAACGCGCTCTTGTATGATTCTCCAATAACCATTGATTCGTCCAAGTAAGTAAGAAAAGGAAGACGGACAGTATATTTTCCAGACGGCAATCGGCTATGTGTCTTAATAAAGGAATCTTCGCACCAGCTATCCTCTATTGAAAGCCCACGAGGTAGGACGATATCCTTCCAGCTTCTTGATTCGTTTTCCCTGATACTATGTATATATCCCAAGTGTGTTTTTTGCGCCAAAGGCATGCATGCATGTTCACTTCTCCTAATATCAACTCATCGTAGATGTCGTTTCCCAGTAGAATATTAACTCCTTGTGGAATGAAGAAGTTAGGGTCAGACAACGTTAAGCCCTTCAGATGAGTCCACTCTTTAAATGGCAGCCGTTTGATTGGCAGGCGATTACTCACTAAAGGTACTACTGACGCAAGCAGCTTGTATTTTCCATGTGGGTTGTAGATTGATCGTATGATTAGTTCCACCTCTGCTGCCGCATCTGTGATTCTAGTATCTGCTAACCCAGTAATCGTGATGAGAGCCTGTTTGCGTCGTAGACGTAGCTGTTGAGCTGCATTCTGTGCAATGAACGAAACTTGTGAAGCTTGATCCAAAAACGCTCTAAATTGTAAGCCTTCTATCGACTCTACCCAAACCATTGCCGTTGGTAATAAAACCAAATCTCTCTGGCTTACCGCAGTTTCTCTTTTACTCTTTCCATTTAAAGCATTCGCAGATGCTGTTGGGATGACTCCCCTTTCTTGGTGCGCCAAGCGACCTCTCGTGATCTCCTGACTTGACTACATGATGAAGTGTGTGATTCCGTCCTTGACATTTTTCAAAATTTACTGTACTGTCACATGCATCTATTCGATGATTTGGCTTAAGGCTTCTAAAACACAGTCGATGCCTCACTACACTGGCCTTTCGTTCCGATAGCCTCATCTGCTGGAATATCCTACATACTCCGAACAGGTGTGCATCCTTTTGACACACAAAGCATAGGTCTGTTTCTCGAGTAACAAATGTAGCCTTTGTGTAGTTCTGGTTAACTCGTAACCCATGTACACCTGGCTTTGCATTCCGGTGTCTATCCCTTGATAGAGTTCCCTTGATATTAACTGCTGCAGCCGTAATCATTGTTCTGTACTGAGTTTCAAGATACTGATTTAGCTCCTCAAAGCTCGGCAGATTCTGCGTTTAGCTCCCAGTCCACTCTTAATTGATTCGGTAATCTCTTCATCATGTAGTATACTAATATTTCAGACTGTTGTCGCACATCCACACCAGTCTTCTCCAATGAATTTACACATGACCGGGAAGTTTGCACAAATCTTCTTAAATCTTCCGCATCTCCATGTTTAATTGTAATTGCTGTTCGAACACATCCATATAATGTAAAAATAACACTCGCTTGTTATCATACAAATTCATCGACATTCTCCAAGCCACTTCATAGTTCGCCGCTATTAGCGTTATATGTTCAATATCCTTAGCTGCACCTCCGACTAATGAATCCTTTAAGTAATGAAAACGATGTAAGTCTGTCAGCTTCTCACAGTGGTGTACTCTTTTTAAAAACACCTCCTTAATCGCTGGCCACTCTATAAATTTCTCGCTGAAGGTAGGCAGTTTAACTGTTGGGAGTTTCACTTCCTGTAAATTTGCTGCCATTTGTTCATGCACCGTCTGGTGGAAACGAGACTCATCGAATGCAGTAGACGCCGGGATTCTCCGATCCTTATGTCTCTGCAACTCATTTCGAATCTCAGCTACTGCCATGATGTAGCTTTCTTCGAAACAGTCTCTGAAATCTTTGTCAGAATATCTGCCATTTATTTGCTCATTATCTCGCTTTTGCACCAGTTGATGATGATTGCGCTGAAAGTCTGCGTGAAGGTGTGCTAGCGAGTCTAGTCTGGCTTCCAGATGACTCTTCGTATGTACCGACTCATCCGATTTATACCTATTCAAGGTAAAAGTTTTTCAGCAAACCGCGCTGTCATTTACAAAATTCAAAGTTCTGGAAATTTCCATAGAAGAAGTAAGAAAGAAAACGTCAAATTGTACTCAACCGAATCGGTTTATCCACTGCCAATTCCACCGAGGCGGCTTTGAGGCACTTGCGTTTTGGGAGGAATGAGAATAGCCAGGGTGACTTCAATTCAGTTGCTTTATTTTCTTAATCTAAAATATAGTACAATTGTCGGCGGCCACAGAAGGTACAACCGCATCGAATAATATGATTTTCACGAGTAATTATAAGTACAGCAAACCACGCTGTCATTTACAAAATTCAAAGTTCTGGAAATTTCCATAGAAGAGGTAGAAGATTTATAAAGCGCTGGTCGAAGGAATTCAAGGATCCATATACTACCAAAATACTTTATAATTCTTAAGTCCGCCCCATATTGAAGAATGCATCTTGTGTTTGGTCTCCTCAATATAAGTTTTATCAAAACAAATTAGAATCTGTACAAAAACAGTTTTTACTTCTTGCCTTTCGTGATTTGCGCTGGAATCCAGCTGTACAACTTCCAAATTATTCTAGTCGACTTCAGTTAATTAACCTACCTTCATTAACTAATCGTAGAATTATGCTTGGTGTAACTTCTCATTACAAACTTTAGAACGGTGAGATTGATTCTTCCGAGCTGTTTAGCCAAATTAATGTTTCTGTTCCGTCTAGAATGATCCTGCAATTACTTCCTACTAGCACAACTAACTTTGCTCTGCATGAAGTGACTACAATGCACTTTGCCACGTTATCGGTTCCGAAACACCGCTTTCGGGTATAAAAACTGTGCTCTTGTCCTTCCTCGCTCGTAATTAACTGTAATCATCTTTATTTTAACCTATAGTGTTTTCTTTTTATATGTAACCTATTATCTTATTAGGTAGGGTAGAGGTTGTAACATTAACTTTACTTAGGGTCATTGGTAACAGGCCCGGGCCTGGCGTTATATGGGCCACTTGTTCGTACTGAGCGTTGTACGACTACGTCTATATATAAAACACACAATTCTTCATTACTCAAAACTTCAGGCATTTTGTTTTTCCAAAAAATTACTATAGATAGTATCTATTAGATACTTTATTTAATTTGTTTTTTTTTTTATATTTAATCATATAACGATTATCTTCCTTGTTTTGAAAGTGAGGGTGAGAAAAATTATAGGTGCAGAACTCATATAGTGGGAGAATTGAACCAGTCGATAGTCCAAACTCAGCAATTTTTATATGAAGTAATTGAGAAATGTTTTCGTCCTCGACCTAATTATCTAAATCAAATCCAAAACGAAAAGACTAATTTCAACCAATATCATAAACGGCACTCACTTTAATCATCGGTCAAAATTCGGGCCTAGCCAAATTCCAGATGATTAAGCAGTCAATTCATTGATATCCGCTAAAATATTTGTTCTATTGTAATTAAAAGAATTGAACAAAATCAATAAACTACAATCCTAACGCCGACATCACAAGCCTATTATGCTTTCTGGTCGTAAAATCAAAACAATCAACGTGACGAATGTATATTTTTAAGTATATTTACTGATTTATGATTAAGCTCCTTATCACTGATCAGAACTCGGAATTTCCAAGTATGTGCATTCCTAATGAAAAATACAGAAAGAAAGCGAAATGAAATAAAAATAAATGTATTTGATATCAAAGGATAGATAAAAAGGCTGGGGATGAACCTGAAATTCTTGAACACCACGCTCTAAAGGATTCAAGCTCCTTTAAAGAAACACGGATGGATCAAAAAACTGTATACAAAGGAAATACCAAAACAAATATGATTTTTGGTTAAGAACTTAGGACTTACCCATCCGTCCGGTCCGTCGTAGGCCTTCGTCGTCCGATAGATGATGCTTAGGAATAAAATGTTAGATTAAATCATTCGCGACTGGCATTCCTATGCAATACAAGCGAACTGGGGGACTTTTAATCCGCAATGATAAAACTTTCTCTGCCCGTATCCGATTCAAGGGACTGTTCTGGTTGATTTCATCGAATTGGCTCTATAGCTTTTCACGGTGTGCAGTTTTTGAGCTCTCGGTATCTCAGAAATCTATCTTGCAAATTCCCGAAATTCAATTATAAAATTCCATGCTCAGGCTTCCAACATTCAATTTAATTATGGCGGAGTTTTTAAAACAAATTATTAGACACTTCCAAAGATTTAAATATCCACAAAAAAATAATTTACGATAATTCAAATAATATTTTGAATAATATAATATATAATAAACTCGCAAAACTCCACAATAATTGTTGTTAAGGCGTTTAGCCAGGGCGGAAGTTCGTCAGAAAAGAGTGTGACCAAAGCATGCGATCGAGATTGATGCCAATTCGCTAGGGTTGCACTTGTAAAACTACCGAACTTCTAAGCTCGCGTGATTATTTTAATCGACGCAATCCCCCACCACTTACTGAAATTGAAACTAACTTAAAAAAAAAACCAAACGGCAGAAACTGAACACTACAATTTGAATAAAAGTTCGATATGTAAACTATTTATTGATAAAAATAGTACATGTGCCAGAATCAGACGGATTAGAATAAAAATATTAATAATAATCGTTATTTTTTCAAAAAAATTTGTTTATTTTAAATAAAAAAACACCACGCTTTTTTGACATGGCTTCTATATTCGAAAAACCTTAGCTTTGTAACGGTAATTCCCACTTAAATGTATCTTTGATCAATAGTTGCACAATGAATTAATCTTTCTTTTAAGTGTCCATATGACAAGATATGAATTCCCAATCAGGATATATGAAAGTTAAAAAAAAATGAGCCGATTAGCCATGTAGCCATTCTCTATATATGTACCTCTTTAATAGAGTAACGACTATAATGTAATTAAAAACTCTTAATAAGTAGAATAACGTATAAAAGCTTGGAAGACTAGTTTAAGTACGTCTGGTCACTAATGAGAACCTAGAAATCAGCTCTTTGCAGCCAAAATTGTATTTAAACAGGTTAGAAGTCTGTTGCAAAAACATTTGAGGGATATAAATTTATACAATTTTTCGTTGATGGCCGTTCATGGCCAAGTTATCGAAAAAAAATTTCTTTAAAGTTATCACGAAAAATTATTGTTCAATAACGTTACAGACAGTCATTTTTTTTTACATTTATTAATATCTTTTAAGTTTTTATTATTTTTTCGTTTTATATGACTCTCACGCCTCGTCTGGGTCTGCAAGGCCTTTTGTCTGGTCTTTAGCATTTTCAAAAAGGAACTTCTGGCTAATGGGGATGCCTCTGCACAGTCTACATTTGTGAAATTTACATTTTTGCACGTGTGGAAATTTCGTGATTTGTTCGACCTCTGTGCCCCATTTAAGCTGTCCTGAAGCTAGACAAAGCGAAGCAGCTGCCTGCTTTAGCAGGTCAAGGCCTATAATCCCATCAAAAGTTGACAAGTCCGGCAGAATAAAAAAGGTTGACTTTAACCCAAACATTGCAACAAAGCATTTGTGTGTAATTTGTGTCTCGCCGTGAATGGAATGAATTTTGAAGGGGGACTCTACAGAGTGGACGCCTTTTAACCCTTCATGTGGCCGAATGAAATTCTTGGCCGCGCCCGTGTCTATGAGGAATCGCATGTGAGTCCCTGCTATTCTTCGTCTGATGACGGGTAGCAGGGATTTACTCCTAAAAAATTGAGGGCATCAGAGTCATAACTAGCATCGTCATTGATTTGTGCCGCTGCGCTAGAGGCCGCATCAGCGTATGCCTCTGCTCCCTGTCCCGCGTCTTGCATGACGTGATTCAATCTTTGCTGATTTCTCTGACCGCTCGTGCGGTCGGATGCGAGGTTCTTCCTATTCGCGTAAACCGGGGCCTGAGTGGGCTGCAAAACCCTTGAGAAGGAAGGATCGACCTCCATGGGCACCGGTGCGCCATTATTATTATGCTGCCTGCTGCTTCGTTGATCCGTCTGCACTGGGGCCTTACTTTGCATGCTAAAGTGTGGATTCTTGGTACCGCTAGCTTGTGTTTTAGCTTGTCGCGAATGCCTCTCCTGTTGGTGACAATGCGCTTTTGCATGCGGCTTGCTTCTTATAATGATAACAGCCTGGTAATGACGAGAACTGCCATTATGCGGTCTGAAGATCTCGTAAGCGGCTAATGCTGCCTGCCTCCAAGATACATAAGCTTCCTGTACTCCTGCAAACTCAGGTAAACATTTGACGGCATCTAGTGGCACGTCACAGCGAATGTTGTTTCTAATTCCTATAGCAGCGTATGCTACTACTTGTGGGGCGGCATCGTTTGCTACTGTTATTTGTTGAGCCAACTCATTAATTCTTTGAGTCAATGCTCGCTCCCTCTGCTCGTTTGCAGCGGCCTGTTCAGCTAAAGCATTGCTGACAGCCCACCTTATTAGTTCCCTAAGCTGATCTGGATCCATTTTACCTAATGGGGGGGAAACTGCAGGGAGAGGTCTTGTAGCCTAGGCTTCGATGCGAATGTCACAGTCGGAATCTGAGTCTGCTTGCGAGGTGTTTTATATTGGCTGAACATGCGCAGGCCAGTGGCCGCGAAAAGCAAAACGGGTCGTCAAAAGATGGATCGAATTACGTCGTAGCTCTGAACCACGAGAACTGTATGTATTGATATAGCACAATTTTAGACACATAGAAAGTAACACAGCCAAACTTTCGGCAATACCAAAGCTGTTTGAGAAAATTATTACGTCTGCCCTTCAACACCTATCCAGATCCACTATTTCTCCTTGTCAGCATGGATTCATGAAAGGTCGTTCGTCGCTTACTAACCTTTTAGAATTGACTACCCTTGTACACCATGGCTTCCGTAAAAAGTGTCAAACTGATGTTATTTATACAGACTTTAGTAAGGCTTTCGATACGGTTGATCATTCTATGCTTCTCGCGAAACTTAACATAAAGGGGTTTTCCCCAAAACTGTTGTGTTGGTTAAAGTCGTATCTTATTGGCAGAACCCAAAAGGTGTCTTTTCATTCCTCGATATCTAAAACTGTTCGTTTTACGTCAGGTGTACCCCAAGGCAGTCATCTGGGCCCCCTGTTATTTACACTGTTTATAAATGATTTGCCTTTGGCCTTGGCTCATTCACGCGTGCTCATGTTTGCGGATGACGTCAAGATTTGTTATTCCTATAATGATCCTTCTTTCCAACAGTACTTGCAATCAGATCTCGATGCGTTCTTAGATTGTTGCCACGTTAATAAATTACACCTTAATGCCTCTTAGTGTTCTTTTATGACTTTCAGTCGTTTGTCTCCGTTCCTAGCTCATTACTCTATTAAGTCTGTTCTGTTAGATTGTGTACCATCGTTCAAAGACTTAGGCGTGATGCTTGACCCAAAACTTTCATTTAATGTTCATATTTCTTCAATTGTCAATAGAGCGTGCAGCCTTCTTGGCTTCATTAAACGTTGGGCCAAACAATTTGATGATCCTTATTTAACAAAGGTTTTATACACTTCGTTTGTTCGCCCTACTCTCGAATATTGCTCGCCAGTGTGTTATCCGCAATATGATGTTCACCAGCGTAGTATTGAATCGGTACAGAAGCAATTCCTTATATTTGTGTTACGCGGTTTTAATTGGGACCCGAGTCTTCGCCTACCTTCTTATTCTGACAGACTTCTTCTTATTAATCTTCCTTCACTTTACAACCGTAGGCTCGTTTTTGGCATTCTCTTTCTCCATAAACTAGTCAACGGCGAAGTCATTTCTACCAATTTACTAGATACGCTGTATTTTTGTGTTCCCTCACGTCGGACCAGAAACTTTTTTCCTATTCACCTTAGTAGATGTCTGACTAACTACTCTCTTCACGAACCTCTTCGTGTTCTTTGCCAATCTTTTAACAACCTTTCTCACCTTATCTCTCCTCATCTTTCTGTCACTTCTCTTCGCGCTATACTTTTTAATCATCTACAGCGAAACCAATGAAAATATTCTGGACTTGGATTGGCTGCAACTCATCCCTGGCCACATTGGCTGTGAATCGGGGCATAGCTGGCACCTTGTGCAAATAAAACACCTCCACCGGGTCGGGGATGTTTAGTTGTGTATATAGCTAAGCTATCTTTTTCAATTAATTACTATCTGTCTTTAGCTTAAGCTTTTTCGTCGACTGCTGTGTTAGTTGACGTAAATAAATAAATAAATAAATAAATAAATTCCGACAGACTTCTTCTTTTTAATTTTCCTTCACTTTACAACGGTGAAGTAATTTCATATACTGGATACGCTATATTTTTGTGTTCCCTCACGTCGGACCAGAAACTTTTTTCCTATTCACCTTAGTAGATGTCTGACTAACTACTCTCTTCATGAACCTTTTCGAGTTCTTTGCCAATCTTTTAACAACCTTTCTCACCTAATTTCTCCTCATCTTTCTGTCACTTCTCTTCGCGCTATACTTTTTAATCATCTACAGCGAAACCAATAATAATATTCTGGACTTGGATTGGTTGCAACTCATCCCTGACCACATTGGCTGTGAACCGGGGCATAGCTGGCACCTTATGCAAATAAAACACCCCCATCGGGTCGGGGATGTTTAGTTGTGTATATAGCTAAGCTATCTTTTTCAATTAATTACTATCTGTCTTTAGCTTAAGCTTTTTCGTCGACTGCTGTGTTAGTTGACGTAAATAAATAAATAAATAAAAATAAATAAATAATCGGATCTGCTCCCAGCTCTGCCGGCAGCGCTGCTTGCTGTCTACTACGTCTTTCGTCATCAACAGAGTACATGCATACACACACAGACGCAACGCTACATAAACTGTATGTGTATGCGTGCGTTGCTTAGCTTTGGGAATGAGGGAAGAAGAAGAACAAATTGTAGTATAAAGAGTAAAATTGTTTTGTTTGTATGTTGATGAATTGAGTTGCAGAAAACAAATTTTGAACATGTAAAATTATTATTACCAAGGACTGCAAGGGTATAAAAACTTCGGCATAGCCGATGTTAGCTTCTTTGATATTTTTTTATTTAATTTAGTCAATAAGATAAGGCAATTATAGAAATTTGTATCCTCAAAAGGGATTGGAAAATTGCAAGGGGAAGTAGCTCGTATGGGCAGCGAGGGTATTGTTTCACACGGGCGTGCTTCCACCCGCTTCCTGCTCTTAGGTCCTTTCTTCCAGTTGCTCTACTTTGAGAATTTCAATCATGGCGATGGCTGCGAGCTTGTTAAATGACGACATATCCCATAACTTTTCCATCTTGAGATGCTTATGGTGTACGCTTGTATATGTACGTAGAGTTGTTCTTTCAATCGGCCTTAAATTTTGGTCTTTAAAAGTCCAGAATAGTCTTTTAAATTGATCAACTAGAATTCCGATTGGGACTGCGCTTGCCAAGACCATGGCTGCAATATCGGAAAATATACCGAATCCACAGCAGACCTTTAGCGCGCTGATTTAGATTGGTGAAGATTGCCTTTGCAAAAACCGTTACATGTTATGTTTTTCTACCCTATTTTGCCGTAGCTGAGAGGTGGTCTTTAAACTGGAGTCTTGAAGCAATAAGTATAACCGGACTGTATACTTGCTGTCTCCAAAGTTTTTCGAACTGCTTAAGAAGACAGCTTCTGTTAATTTCAGGGCCAGAAGAAGGCCCATAGAAGCTAGCCACTGCACTATGGTCAGAAAGTCGGATTTTTTGGCCTAAAGTCCAATTTTTTGAACTAGAGCCTTGGAATTTGGTACACATTATTTATTTACAATTTAGATAAAGTATTAAATACTTGCCTAAACAAAAAACATATGTTTGCTAAAATTATATAGAATTTCGTTTTTTTTAATTGGCCCACCTCCTCTAGTACATTAAAAAAAATTTTGTTTTTGTTTTTAATATTTATTGTTTATTCTTCCTCGTTGACTAAAAAATTGTTAAACTGATATTCACAGTCAGAATCGTTATCCGAATCAGAATCCGAATCTGAATTTTCCGGATTGGAATTAATAGTTTGCTGGGTCGGCGGAGATACTGCCTTCAGAAGATTAAGGTTTTTCTTTTTTATTTGATTTTTTCTGAGGAGTTCATTGCTCTATAAAAAACATCAGCTATGGAAAT
The DNA here is from genome assembly GCF_018902025.1 of Drosophila willistoni. Lineage (NCBI taxonomy): Eukaryota > Metazoa > Arthropoda > Insecta > Diptera > Drosophilidae > Drosophila > Drosophila willistoni. Next base: position 17,316,247 of record NW_025814047.1, read on the forward strand.
CGTGTAGAAGGGCTGAATCAAAGTTTGTAACAGATGAAAACAAACGGGTATTAGAGAAGGTTCTTATGGCTTTGTTTCCGTCAATACTATTGCTACTACCGTTTTGCTTGGGCAGGTTTATATGGAGACCCATTTGTTTCCACATCATTTCTTGAATACTCGTTTTTCGAGACATTACTTCTTCCATTTTGTCAGCCTGCTTAATATGCCACTTTCCAATTTCGAGCCTATATGACACATTCAACACGAATTCAAAAAATCCAATCCAAGCATGCAATAGACTCGCGCCCTATTGAAGACTTTCAGGACTTGGTGCAAAGTTATCTAAATAAAAATCTATGGTTTCCAGAAGCTCTTTTGATTTTACACCAGATATTGGGCAGCACTGAGTAGATTTCGTTCCAAGCACCTTGCCATCATTAAAAATCATTTATGTAGTATATTTTATGACAATTTATTTTCCCCTTTTTATATAAATGATCCTTTAAGGTGGCGATTTGAATGTCCAAACTATTTTTTCGAGTAAAAGAACCTAACAGACTGTGGAGCTGTGGTATTCCAGATGATTCGTAATTTGCATCTATCAATTTCAATGGTATTATTGAGCAGACAAAAAGTGAAAGATCAAGGGATGCGGGTTCATCCATGAAACTTTTGCTTTTAAAGGCTTTCGCACGTTGTTCCGTCAAAGCCATAGCTTGCAAATAATGTGCAATGAGAAATATCATCAATTTCAGCTAAAACGTCTCTCTGCAACTCCATAATTCTTTCGGCTTTTGCATTACATGTTGATGTACTACTGTTTTGCTTCTACCGAAATAAGAGGTATGACTTCATTTGGGAAAATTTTTTTCGAAAATTACTATAAGATGCAAGGTCACATGGTAACATTCTTTTTAGGCGCTCTCCAGCATCTGAATAATTTAACTTTGGTCTACCCATTGATAAAAATGGCAGTTCCGTCATCTTTTCATCTAAAATCAAAATAATTGACTGCGAAAGCCACCTTGCGTGTCGAACCTTACATCTTTGCAACATTCGATTGCGGCAAATATTTTTTGACGTGATAGATGAAACTTCGAATTTTTGCCGTAAATATATCCACTTGAGCAGCGCTGAGATTAGATTTGTTATTTTTTCCAAAACCCACAAATTGACAAAGCTTAATAAATTTTACGGTTGCATAACGATAATTTATGCTTGAATTGAAACAGCTGACTTTAGTTGCACGCCAAATTTAAATGACTAATTTGAAATTTTTTTAAAAAACCTTTTTTTTCTTATCTAATATCTCTACAATTAAAAAAAAAAATTAAATTTTGAGTTATGGAAACATAAAAAAATGACTTGATGCCTGTTTGTAGGGGGGCAGAACTTCTTCGTAAATGGGGGCAGCTAAATGAATTTCCTCCTTTGCTAATTTCCTCAGAAAAAATGCAGGCACGCAGAAATCGTTGATTCACCTTTTGATTTATTCACTTTTCTAATTGAACTAATAACTAACTTAACTAAGAGCGGAGCAGAAGCCCCGCCTGGAGAGAAGTGTGGGGAGCTCTTTTGTGGGGAGATGCATGTTCGGAAGCGCGGTGCGAGGTGAAAGCTCGCCTCCCTCACCCTTAACCCTTGTGTTTCCTGTTAGGCATAAACAATGCCAAAATATCGGATTTTTTGACCATAGTGTACTGTTGCACTCGAGCAATCTCATTCGAGCAAATAGTCTCTACATCGCCCAAATGCCTTGCCACGCATACTACGGCGACTTCATCCGCAAAACCTACAAATCTTCACCCTGGTAGAAAATTTCAGATTTAGAACGCCGGTTTTTTTTCTTCAAGGGTATATTGCCGAGTTGAATGCATTTTTTACGTCTAGAGTGGGTATGATGCAATATACATTTGCTCCTCCTTTTCAGCGGTCTGCGTGTATTGCCATTACTCGCTAATCTTACCACTTTGTGAAAGCCATATTGCTTTTCTGAAAGTGCGTTAGTGGAGTGTAATACCTCCCTTAGTCTGTGTACTAGAATTCTGTCGAGATTTTTGCCTCCCGTATCTAGTAGACATATAGGTCTGTACGTTGTGTGTACATTGGCTTGTTTGTCTGGCTTTGGCAGCAGCACTACAGCAGCATCGCCTTCGTTGATGCTTTTGTTTAATATCGACTTAAATATTTCTTGATGCTGGAAGGCCGCAAGTTTTAGAGCTTAATCTTGAAATTTCCAGGCACGCAGTATGCTGGTGCAGATTTTCAAGCCCATTCGTTTTATTTTGGCCTTTCATATCTGCAGGACTTAAATAGTGCAGAGAATTGTCATGTGAGTTATCGAACCCAGATTGCCCCTCTGAAACGAGTATTTCTCGCCTGTGCTTGGAAGTGTCAAATGTGTGTGGTTCGCCAATATTTTTTTTAACTTTGATTTTGAGTTTCTCGGCTCCAAAGTAATTTTATGAAAAAAATGGCTTCAGTAATTTATTGATAATTGTATTTAGATAATGTCTCGGAAATGTCGTCGTGACACGTTTTGACGTTTTTTTTTTACATGTCCTTTTGAACAGAAAGCAGGTGGTCAATAGTTTAGCATAGTCTTTCCAAAATCTTTAATATTATTGTTAGACATATGTAGGTACTCTTTGAAGAAGTTGTATATCTATGTAAACCTAACGAGTTCAAAGACGTTCATAAAATTGCCTTGTCTAAGAAATAACTAAAGTAATAATAAAGTATATTAAATAATTAAATGATTCAAACAAACTTATCCTTTTTTTGTATGCAATTAATAATTATAATTAACCCTCTACATTAAATTTCATAAAAAATATAATTTTACTTTAAAATGCTCTCTAGTTTTATTTCAAACTACCATGAATAGGTAATAACGTTTGGTTGTGTGCATACTACGTATTTTTATTTTATTATTTTATCACATAAAAAGCAAACTAAATAATTATGTTGTTCCTTTCTGGTTATATTTTACAGAGAAGTTGGATTTGCAAATTATGTTTACGGCCGACAAACTAATAGTCAAGGGTATAATAAACCCAAATTATCCAGGCTTTGAAATGTTTGGTTACACACTCTTTGATAAGATAATCGAGTATTCAGCATCTGATTATAGTGAAAATGAAAATAACGTAAAAGCAAAAAAGCAGAACGATTATAGTGACAATTTGTTAACAGTCCAACATAGCTGCATTGAAATGCAAAAATGTGACAAAAATAATGAAAATGGAATCATAAAAACAACAACAGATTTGAAACGGAACTTAAAAGCCACAGATTTAATAACGGACAACAGTATTTCATTACTATTACAATCTTTCAAAATATCTTGTCTACCAGGATTTTTAAATAATTATAACCAGAATAGTTCCGAATATCACAAAATCCAGAATCAAAATGTTCTTATTAATAAAGGTAAAGAGATTCATTCAATCGGCATAATTGGAAATTTTGGAAAAGAGGTGGAGCGTGAGTTTGATTTGGTTGTGCCCGGCTATAAAAATATACAAACATTTAATCGATTGGAGGCAATTCATCCTTTAAAAGTAAGTGTTTTGACCCATTTCAATTTATATGCAAAGTCTGTTAACGGGGAAAAGGACTCTACACACTTGGAATAGGGATTCCAGAGACAAGGAAAATAACCCAATCTTCATTCGTTGAATTCAAATATGAACTGATTTTATTTACAGAATGGTTGTATATATATATGAACTCTTAGAATCTAGGATTCGACAATTGTTCTTAAAATTACCTATTCTAATGACCCACGGTTTTGGGTTTTGAAAATTGTTTATATTTCATGCTCAGCGTTGGTTAATTGATATCCCGCCGTTGTTATAATCTTAAGTGTTTTCCATAAAATGTGGATGCATGTTTTGTTTGGTTTTAAGCAATAATTGTCATATGAATCTTTATGACTTATTTTTGTTTTTATGTTTTTGTTGCGTTTTGTATATTTCATTGGTGCATCTGACTTGGTGAAGCCATTTCAGAGGAACACGATGTTTAATCTTGAACACTCTTAACGCTTAGGTATATTTCTTCGAGACACCAAATTTAAATAGAAAAATAATTAAAATATAAATTATGCTTTAGAGTATCAACAAATACATAATTATACCGTGCACCCGTGCAGGTTGGAATGGTAAGGGAGGAGGCCCAATTACGGCCCGGGTTTTGAAAAACCTTAAAATGTTTTTCTCAGTTCCGGGAAATGAAAACTTAAGAAGTTTAACATTTATTTATTATGAAGGCCTTCAATGGAAAAAATAATGAAAATGAAGTAAGTAAGTCGTCTCGCCGACTTGGGTATACCATACACCAGGTGAAACAAATATTTAAAATTTCGAAAACCAAATGTATATATATTAAATTGTTTTAACATGCCTCATACCATATGCTATCTCGCTCACTCTACAAACACACGAGCACTCTAGCGCCCCCACTAGCCAACGGCTAATTCTGCCCTTAAGGATTGCGTAGCAAAATACGTTCATACGTATATTTTGTATGTTTCTAGTCCGATTTCAATCAAATTTGGTAGTTTGATAGAAATAGATAAGTCCGCCAAATTTGATCGCGATGGTCAAAAAATTGCAAGTGCCAATCGGTTTTTTCTAAATTATGGAGGCGGAGGTGGGCGTGGCAACATATAAAATATGGAAATGGTTGTGGCAAAATTTTTAAATAGTCAATATCTGCGCGTCTATTAAGCAAGCTTACATACCAAATTTAATGTCGGTAGCTTACAAATTTTTAAAAAAATTAATTTTTTTGTAAATTCCGGGGCGGAAGGGGGCGTGTCAAAAATTTGAAACAAACTCGATAACTGTACATATTACACAAGACTGCATACCAAATTCTTATAGTCTCCGAGATCTAGGTGTTCATACGGACGGACGGACGGACGGACAGACGGACATGGCTAGATCGACTCGGTTGTTGATCCTGATCAAGAAAATATATACTTTGTGGAGTCGGAGATGCTTCCTTCTGCCTGTTACATACATTTTGGCGACTTTAATATACCATTTCACCCTATGGGTGTATGGTATAAAAAAACAAAAGAAAATGGTCTTCAATGGCCATAAATGACAACGATTTTTATCATCATTGTCATCGAAATATTCCCTGTCGTCGTCCTCGACACTTTCGCAGTTTTTGCAAGAGAAATAACTTGACTGCATTTTGGCGCACTTCAAATGAATTGGGCGCTTGCATACATTGCAATTAAATTTGTTGGCAGCGGTCGATTTCTTCGGCAACAGCTTTAGGCAAATGAAGCTTGTTGGTTTGATGCGCTTGGTCGCTTGTGATGGTGTTGCTCGCTTGGTGTTGACCAGTTTTGCTCGCTTCGTTGTTGCCGTCTTCGGTGTTGCCTTCTGCGGTGTTGGCTTCTTCGTCCCTTTGGCTGCTTTTGCTACTGCCTTTTCCTTCAAAACAGCACGAGTTTCAGGAGCGGTCAGTTCAGCACTTATAGCGGACGTTGACGATACTATGCGCAGTACGTATAAGTGGCCCCTACGACACCAGGACAAAGCCTGTTACGCGCGAGCCCAAGCAGATAACTGCCCACCTCCCACCCGACAGACCGAGGGGTGCAGCCGTATAACGCACGGCACGAATCGCGTGGACAAAATACACAATAGAAAAGACAGACAAACAAATAATACTATAGCTATCTATTAACTAAATGGGATAGGATAGATGTTTTAAGCATATTAATAGAAAACTCTGAGCCGATTACAGGGGATAGAAGATTGTAATCAGAGCAGAGGACCCTAAAAGGTTCACGCATAGCATAATTAGAAGAACAACGACTAAGGGATAAAGGTATCAAAGGATGTCTACTCCGTCTACATGGTACCGACAGATTCACCTGAGCTAATAACTCAGGCGAGTCGATATCACCAATTAGGAGCTTGTGCATAAAAATGACACCAAGCATAATTCTACGGTTAGTTAGGGACGGAAGGTTAATCAAGAGAAGTCTACTAGAATACGAAAACAAATTGACATTGCGATCCCAGCTTAAGCCACGAAGAGCAAATAGCAAGAACTGCTTTTGAACGGATTCTAGTCTAATCTGGTGCGACTCATATTGAGGTGACCAAATGCAAGATCTATACTCTAAAACAGGACGGACAAGCGAAGTAAAAAGAACTTTAGTTGTATAGGGGTCATCAAATTCTTTTGACCATCTTTTAATGAAACCCAGGACACTCATGGCCTTTGCGACCGTGGTGGAAATATGGGTGTTAAAATTTAACTTATGGTCCATAAGTACGCCCAAATCATTCATATTATTTAGACGTTCTAAAGGGCTGTTGTTTAGAAAATAAGTGACCAGTTGAGGAGAGTTACGAAAAAAAGTCATTACCTTACATTTGGTAGTGTTAAGATTTAGTAGATTAAACTGGCACCAGGATTGAAAGTTTTTAAGATCAGCTTGTAGCCGACTAAATGAATCTGTATCTTTATAAGTAAGACAAAGCTTGACATCGTCAGCATACATAAGCACACGCGAATGAACAATGACTGATGGAAGATCGTTAATAAATAGTGTGAAGAGCAGAGGGCCTAGATGACTACCTTGAGGTACACCAGAAGTCACAGAAATGGAAACGGAAAAAGAAGACTTAAAAAGTACCTTCTGTTTTCTATTTGTTAAATATTCTCGAACCCAAGAAAGGAAAAGGGGTGGAAACCCAATGTCGCTCAGCTTAGAAAGAAATAGGGTATGATTAACGGAATCAAAGGCTTTGCTGAAGTCAGTGTATATGACATCAGTTTGTTTACCATTTTTGAACCCCACTTTAAATGCTTTTTTGGAGTAGCGGCCTGAAGAAGACCAATCTCATCCAAAACCGATGAACTGCTGGTCACCAATGACATTAGAGATAGGGATTGTGAGGTAGAGGTTCCGCGTCCAATATCCATGGTATTGTTCAAAACGATAGATCGCTGGTCATCTTCGGTGATTCCAGCATCAAAAGCAACTTGTTCCTCATTTTGTGCAACAGTTTGCACGAAATCGGCGTCTGTGAAGATGCGTTTCGACAACTGTTTCATGCGCTTTTTAAAACACTTCCATATACGGCAGGATTCGGATGTTTACTCAACCGCCACAATTTATACCTGAGCGCGAAGATTTCAGAAAGTTCCATTTCTCAAAAAGTTCTTATCGATCGTTAATTATCGTATTTTGACAATTAGATCCATTGAAATCAAGAGTTAAGTATAATTTATAATGACATTATTACCGCTTTTTTTTTAGTTTGTAGTTTATATACATATTTTTTATAGACCCCACATAATCACATAAATCCATATAGAATCACAAAATATACGGCAGATACAATATTTTGATACATTACACTCACCTTTTCACTGTTAATTTCATAAAATTTTGGTACTTTGATAAAAATAAAAACCATTTTTTGGCATGATGTTCAACACGATGTTTGGTACGCGTATATGCAATACGATTATTAACGTTGGTGTATGTCCAAAAACTGCAGAGCGTCTAACGAACATGACTTACAGGGCTTCAATTGTCATTCAATACCGCATGTTAAAAATATTTGCGAATGTCTTAACTGGGCCTGAGTCACAGATGGATTTCGATTCGATCTAGTCATGTCCCTTACGCCACCGCAAATTAAATAAAACTGATTTTCTCAAAGACTATGCTAGCTATAGACACCGAATTTGGAACACACGCTCAGATTTCGCTTTTTTCAAAATTTTACCATATTATTAAAATCGGACTAGAATCATGGAAAATATACGTATAAACGAGTCCATTACGGCAGTGTTGACCGTAGACTAGTGGCGGCACTAGAGTGCTCGTATTATTTTGTGAAGGTGAGAGAGATAGCATATGCTATGAGGTGAATTTAATAGACATACAGTTGATGTTCGAAAGTTGTAATATATTTTTTCACCTGGTGCATGGTATACCGAAGTCGGTGAGACGACTTACTTACTTCATTTTTTTCCAAGGTTTAATCAAGGTACAGTCAAATTTCACACTCAAATCCCGAGAAGTAAACTTAAATATCCTATGTGGCTGAAAAAGCCGCAATACATATGTACATTTGTGAAAATCACCTAAGTAAGCTATCAAAAAAACCATTTGCGTATTTTGTTAACTAAAAAGTACCTATTTCGATTCGTATCAATAACAGAAAGATTCATTTGAACAGTTTTTGAAGCTAGTACGAAATTTATTTTCAGCAATACTTTGTTGCATGCTACTTTGAATCGTTTTTTTCTTAATCGCTGCTTTTATTTAGATTTTTAAGCCTTGCTATTTATTAGGCCAAAATCGAAAACAATTTTTTTATAAGATGGCTAAAAAACGAGCTCCTCTTGGAGCTTATGAACGCCAGTTGACAGGGTTTTAAATGCATCTCCAGTCCGTTTTATGAAACTTCGCATCTCCAGCCCCTTTTAAGGCCGCCACCCTGTGCAATACTATCCCGCAACCTGACTGTATAGCCGGCACATTTAAGGTGCATTACATTGTCGCCCAGCCAATAGTAAAGAAAGTTTACATTGGTCTTGTTGGGATTATTGAAATAATATTTGCAGCAGACAGACATTATTTAAGCGTTATATATGTTATGGTGCGGGAAAATGGGTAAAAGTTTAGATTTTTGTTAAGGCATGAAGACATATTTTTATTAAAAACTTTTACGTGGAGCAATGTCTGATCTTCAAAAACAGCCTTGACAAAATTCGATAGTTTTTATCAAAAAAAACATTGCAAAACTTTATGGTTCCCGAGATTTGGGCCAAAATGTCAAAAAAAAAAATAGAGTGTTGACCCACTTTTTTATGTTTTCTTTCTCGCATTATGCTATTGAAAAAATTCGATTCGGAGCTTGTTCATAATATAAGAATTTATTTTTCTCAATGGCAGCAGAAGAGACGCCAGACCTATCTAATTTACGATTTAAAATATAACCATTTAATCATATTGAATTTTGTATACCATACACCTACAGGGTGAAATGGTATATTAAAGTCCCCAAAATGTATGTAACAGGCAGAAGGAAGCTTGTCCGACCCCATAAAGTATATATATTCTTGATCAGGATCAACAACCGAGTCGATCTAGCCATGTCCGTCTGTCCATCCGTCTGTCCGTCCGTCCGTCCGTCCGTCCGTCCTTCCGTCCGTCTGTCCGTATGAACACGTAGATCTCGGAGACTATAAAAGCTAAAATCACCAAATTTGGTACCTAGAGTCCTGTAATACCTACGGTGTTAAAGTTTATTATTAAATTTTTGCCACGCCCCCTTACGCCCCCGAAAATTTCATAACACTGATTTACTCAAAGACTATACTAGCTATAGACAGCAAATTTGGAATGTGAACGGGCTTAGTATACGCGCAGATTTTGTTTCTTTCAAAATTTTGCCACGCCGACTTCTGCCCCCGAAAATCAAATAAAACTCATTTTGTCGAAAACTGTGATACCGTCTTGCATTACACACTCAGCTGCACAAAGATCCGCATCTGTTGTACGTCGGAGAAGGACGTCCTGAATATTGTTCAGCACATCAATATGAATTGAACGATGCATTTAAATTGTTGTATATGACATTCCTGATCATTAGCCACCCATGTTTCGGAAAGCAAGTCCTCACGCAAAAAAAAAAACAAAGAGCAGGAGGGTGGATTTAATGTTCTTCATCATTTCGACGCAAGCAGATCTATGTCTCTTTGTTGAGAGAACACCAAAATGTATGTAACATACAGAAGGAAGCTTTTCCGATTTTTCCCAATAAAGTATATATAGGTATTCTTGATCAGCATTAACAGCCGAGACGATCTAGCCATGTCCGTCCGTTTTTGCCACGCCCTCTACCACTCCCGCAAATTAAATAAAAACGATTTTCTCAAACTCTATACTAACTATAGACACCAAATTTAATATATTTGCTTAGTAAATGCGCGTTTTGTTTGTCAATTTGATACTAATATCTAGCAAAATATTAAATTTGTTAAAAATCGGAATAAAAATAGCTAAGTTATGGCCGGAGTTGGCTGTTGGCTGGTGCTAGGGTGCTCGTATACTTGAGTGATCGAAAGATATGTGTTCAATGAAAGACGTTAGTGTTTCTTGAAGTTATTAAATGTTTATTTATTTATATATATATCTAGGCACTAGCACATAAACCAGTAACTAAAGGTTGTCGCAACCAACACATAAATTGGGTGGACCTCGGAGTGAGATTACAAAGGTAGAGATGGGGGCCAAAGACACAGCGATGCACACCCGATGTAGCTACAATTGGTATCTGATCTTACTAAGAATAATGCATTTCTTTTATAGTACAAAATAGCGAGCTCACCAGTGCATAGTGTTAGGTCAGCAAAGTACGTTTTTATTGATTAACTAGGTCTTTATTGTTTACTGCTGACCATATCAGATCTACTTATGACTGATGAGCCATCGATATCTATAATCGGATTACATACTTAATATTGACATACATTTCCATTCGTTCTATATTATAATTGGCTTAATGTTAGCTGATTTTATATAATCTAAACACCAACATACTCCCGGCCGTTGAACACCTGTTCAACGTTATCCAACGTTGACCGCAAAATTGCTGGGGGCTGGGCTTACTGCAGCAGGAGTCGGTATGGGATTGACGATCCTCACGGTTGTCTGCTCTGGACCATTGTGTCTTGGGGGTTGTAAGCATCTTTTTATTCCATATACCATCACAAGAACCAATGGTATTGTTAGCGCTACGTAGGAGACTATAACATGGTGAGCCGGCTGGCTGGGGTCTTCTGGCAATTTCCAGTTTTGCTTAGTTTCCAGTTTTCCTTGAATGTTGCTTAGTTCGTCGTAGCTTAGCTGCATCTTTGTGAATTGTGTTGTTGTTGGCGCTACTTTTGTTGGGCCAATGCTGAAGTTGCCAAATCGGACATATGACAATTTCATTGTGTCTGTCGTAGTTATACGGTGACCTGTTATTCGTATAGCAGAACTCCTAGCTGTACACGTCGGGTCTAGAGTTAACAATCCAGTCTTCTTAATAGTGACATCTTGTATATTATCGTCACAGGTCACTGCGAGCTCAATTGGTCTAGTGGTGGCAAAAATCCACTGATTTTTGTGATACATGTCGTACCACACGAATGATCTGTTTGTGTGTTGTATTTGGCAAGTTGATGATTTTGTGTTTTTGAATAGCTGGAACTCACAGTTGCTATTAGCCGAAACGCATTGTTCCAAATCGGCTCTTGAGAGCCCAATGTATTGATTCTGTTCCTTGTTGACAGCAATGATGGGAATTTTAATGTTCATGATTACAATCCCATGAGTTCCAATTGCTGGAATGGGGACCAGGTTATACAGTTGCACTGCCTGCGTTGCCATTAATGGAAATGTGACCTTAAATATCACATGATTGTTTGCGATTGTGCCTTGTGCCTTCATTAAGCCATATAATTGCAAGACGTCGTTATCTGGAACTGGCAAATCCAAACCAAACGGAAGATGTCTCTTCAGTTGGTTCAGATGTTCCCGAAGCTGGCCTGGTGATAGTAGTAACGGGCTTATTTTGCTATGATGGGCATCTGTAAATACTCGGGAAATTTCGGTTTGAGTTCGTTGCAAATTCCCTGCAATAACTGTCATCTGAGTAGTTAGCGTGATATACCATTGCAATGCCTTTACTGCATTGTCCTGGACCTTGGTCATGTCGTTCATTTGTTGTTCCATTAGTTTCATCTGATTTTCAATTGTGGCTTCATCTCGCTTAATGATATTTATCGTTGAATCAATTACAAATGTCTGATTTTGCAGCAAGTTCAATAAGTAATCTTCATTTGATTTATCCTTTCGTATGGTGCCTGACATCTCTGTTGCATACTTTGAGTCCAGCACACCAAATAAGCCGTTCGCAATGTTCCCAATTATATCTAAGGGCGATCGTCGTTGGCGTTCTATGTGAAGGAGATCATTTCCTGTCCGTAGCTCTGAGTTGACATGCTCGAAGTGCCTCTGCATTGCGGTGCATGCCTCTGGAACCTTCATTAACACGCATATTTCTCCAACCTTTACTACTCCGTCTGAAAATGTCTTCAGGTCGGCCCAATATGGTTCGAGATCGTAGAATGCCACAATAGTCCAGTCAGACGTTGCCATCCTTCCTGTGCCAATACTTTCATAGTATATGCCTGGTTTGGGGTTAAATCGAGTTATATTAGTTCTTTGAGCAAATGCTATAGGCAATAATAACAGCATTAGGCAGATCAACATTGCCAACGGTGGCAGACCGATCGATAAGCGTCTTTTTGTTTTTGGTTCTGCGTTGTCCTCGATACCAGGGTCTTTTTGGGAATTCGATTCTGTGTCATCTGCCTCGATTTTACGTTTTGTCGCCGTCTCTCTAAGCAAGGGGGCCAATTTATGGATAGCCCGCTTGTAGGTGCCTCTGGCTGTTTTAACGTCTACCACGCGGACGTATCCATCCAGGCCTGGATATAGTTTAACAATTCGTCCAATTGACCACTGCAAAATTGGCACATTATCCTCCTTTAGAATTACCATCATGCCTTCTTTGACATTGTTATATGGTTTTTTCCACTTGGATGTACCCTGCAGTTCTTGTAGGTACTCTTGAGACCATTGTGTCCAGAATGCATGCTTAAGCCGTTGCACTAATTCCCATTGCTCTGGAATCGATCGCTGTGTTATTGGCTCTGCATCTGGTTGGGCTACTAATGGTTCTCCGATCAATAGGTGGCCTGGGGTTAGAGCTGTTAAGTCGTTGGGATCGTCTGAGTTTGGCGTTAACGGACGAGAGTTCAGCACTGCTTCAACATTGACAATGATGGTAGACAGTTGTTCGAACGTTAAGTTTGCTGTCGATACGTTTTTCAACAGTAAATGCTTAGCGGACTTTACCGCAGCTTCCCATAATCCTCCGAAATGTGGAGACCGTGGTGGTATGAACTTAAATTGCACTCCTTTTTGATTGCAAAATTCCTTGATACTACCTGCTGCCGTTTCTGAGTGTATTGTATCGGTCAGTTCCTTAAGTTGGTTGTTTGCTCCAACAAAGTTTGTTGCATTATCGCAGTATAATGTCTGGCATCTTCCTCTGCGCCCAATAAAGCGCTGAAGCGCGCCCACAAATGAGGAGGTGGACAGGTCTCCGACCAACTCCAAGTGTACTGCCTTGGTTGCAAAGCATACAAATACTGCAATGTAGGCTTTGTCGGGACGTTTTCCTCGAACCTTATGGTGGATCCAGAATGGTCCACAATAGTCTACTCCGGCATTGAGAAAGGGTCTATTCTGAGATACCCGATGCTCAGGTAAGTCACCCATGACTTGTTTAAAGAACTGCGGCCGGTACTTGGTGCATACTACGCAGCCCTGGATCACATTCCGGACCATCGGTTTCACCTTAATGATGTGGTACTGTTGCCGAGCTATTCCGCGTAGTGCCTCATGTCCACAATGAAGATTCTCTTCATGAAGTTTCCGTAGCATCATTTTTACCACCGGATCATTATACGGCAAGAGATATGGATTCCTTGTTTCCGTTGATACTGGTGCTTGTTGTAGCCTAGTTGCTACTCGTATGATTGAATCTTCATCCAGTATTAGTGGCAACGTTGCCACCGTGCTTTTGCGATCTAGCGGTTGATCAGGTCGTTTCTTTAAGTGCCGTTATTCATATGCAAATCCTGTTTCTTGAATTTGCTTAATGATCACTCTCCGTGCTTGGTCCAACTCTTCCAACTCTAACTGAGCCGTTGGTTTCCTGTTCTGCTTGTGACAAAACCGTAGCACATACGCCACTATTCGCTGTAGCCGGTAAAACGAATTTCTGTGATTTACCGTATATATCCATTCACTCTTGTTGTTTGCCGTGGCAGTCACCATGCTGAATACCTTGGTTTTCTTCTCAGCGGTATCCATCGTGTGCTCTGTAGGCTTAAATGGTGCTGGCCAGCCACGTTGTGGTCCATGCAGAAATAGTGGTCCATACAACCATAATGTATGTGTGCTAAGCTGAGCTGCTGATATGCCTCGAGATAGAACATCAGCTGCGTTGAGCGCTGATGACACATGCCGCCATTGCCTTGGATGTGATACTGCGTGTATTTTTGTCAACCGATTAGCCACAAACGTGTGGAAATGTGATGCCCGTGAATTAATCCACGAGAGTACTACTGTTGAATCTGACCAGAGGAATGATTCCACACTTTCTGATCCGAATTGGAGATCCTGTCGAACTCTATCCGTGAGTTCAGCTCCAAGTACAGCTGCACATAGTTCCAGCCGGGGCAGTGTCTGTTTTTCCAGGGGAGCCACTCTCGACTTGGCGCACAACAATCTGACCGAAATTTGGCCATTTTTTTTTTCTGATGCATCAACAAATGTATGCAATTCCTTTGTAGTGGGGACCTTGCCATCAAAAATATGCCTTGGAATTTTCATGTGGTTTAGTGCCTGTACATCCTCTCGATAAGCTTCCCATTGCTTCTCCAAATACGGCGGTAGGTCACCATCCATCTCAATTCGTTCGGTAGCAACATGTTGAAGAAACATTTTCGCTCTTACCACTACCGGTGCGAACAGTCCTAGAGGATCAAAGATTTGACCGACTTCGGATAGCACCACTCGTCTGGTTATTCCTTTTGTATGTCTTTGAGCCTTTCCACATAATTGGTCTTCTTTGGGTGCCCATATGATTCCCAATGTTTTGACACTTGTTTGTTCCAGTGTGTCACCGAGATTGATGTCGGCAATCGTATCTTCCTTTGGAATTTCCTTTAGAAGTTGACTGCTATTTGAACACCATTTTCGTAAGTTGAAACCCTTAGGTTTCAAGATTTCTAGAAGCTCTTGTCTTATTTGCAGGGCTTCTGGTAAACTGTCTGCTCCTGTGAGACAATCATCAACATAAAAGTCATTTTTTAATGCTGATGCTCCAGACGACAATTTTTCAATGTTTTTCAGTGCCAAATATTCCAGACACTTCGTCGCTAAATATGGGGCTGACGTGGTTCCATAAGTCACCGTTTTTAAACGATAAAACTTTAGTTCTTGACTTGGATCCTCTCTCCACACAATCATCTGATTGAATTGATCGGCAGGGTTTATCCAAACTTGACGATACATTTTTTCAATATCTGCCGTAAACACATATTTGTGGGTCCTGAACCGCAGAAGAATTGAGAAGAGTTGACTCTGTACAACTGGTCCAGGATATAAAATGTCGTTCAGTGATTTTCCTGATGACGTTTTGCATGATGCATCAAATACCACTCTAAGCTTGGTGGTGGTACTTTCTGGTTTTAGTACACAATGATGCGGTATAAAGTAATGGTTCTTGGGAATTTGTTCTACCATTACTTGCTTCATATGTCCAAGCTGTTCATATTCTGACATAAATTTTACATACTCCTTTTTTATGTCAGGGTTCATTCGCCTCTCTAATGACATGAATCTTCTTATGGCTACTTCCCGAGATTCTCCAAGAGATGACGCCTCTTCAGCAAATGGAAGCTTTACAATTAGTCGATTGTCCGCCGCCGTGTGTAGGTTATCGAGGAAGAATTTTTCACAATACTCTTCCTCCGGACTCCTGTACCTTTTTATTGGCTCTAGTGTGTCTAGCTGCCAGAATCTTTCCAGTGATTCCTCTGGATTCGTCATGCCTACCATACATGTGATTGAAGCTGACGTTGACATATTAATTCTGCCAGCAACAATCCATCCAAACTCTGAGTTTTGTAATGTTGGACGGTTTCGATTGCCCCGTCTCCTTTCTGGTAGCAGTATAGCATAGTGATCATCAGCTCCCAACAGCATATCAATTTTTCCGGGTTTATCAAATGTTGGGTCCGCTAATTGAATGTTGTCTGGTAATGTGACTTTCTGCTTTCACCTATTATGTGTGGCAATACAAATGCCTCAACTAGCATTGCGAACTTGTTGTATCTTGACCTTACAACCAAGCTTACTCGCGCCTTGCTTATCTGTGGTTGACCACCCACTCCATTTATATGCACATGAGTCTCGCTAATTTTTAACGATAACTTCTTTACCAGTCTCTCTGAGACGAGATTTACTTGAGAGCCGCTATCCAGGAGTGCTCGAAATTCTCCTTTCCTTTCATTGATCCCTTTTACCACTACCTTGGCCGTTGCCAACAGGGTGTATTTTCTGCCAATTCCATACGCAGAAGCTGCAGAAGCAGATGTAGCAATTTGGTTGCCTGTTTCTAAATGCAACATTGTGTTATGTTTTTTATCGCATTTAAAGCATCCCCTCCAAGAGCAATTTTTTGCCATATGGTCCGGCTTGAAGTAATTGACACACAATTTGTGTCTCTGCACCCAATTAAGCCGCTCTGCTGCGGATTTGATTTTGAACTTTTCACATTGGAAGAAAAGTTGTTCCAAGAAGGATAGGAAGTCCTTTACTTCCTGCAGATCCCTTGTGTTGGAAAGAGATTGCTCATATAGTGCGTGGTTGAATCTATCCAATTTTCTTGTCATATTGTGAGGAACATTATAATTAACTATAATATCCCACACAACAAGCCAGCAACAACACAATCAAGCGGTGCAAAGGATGCACCAGATACAAGATACAGCCAAACCAAACGTACGATATACGACCGAACCCGCTGCTGATGGATCGAACCGATTCAGTATAAGTAGCATACGATCAAACGTGGCCAGTCGAACCACACGCAACCGCCGGTGATTTCGTACAAGCGGGAAGATGCGTGGGAAGCATAATGCAAGAAACCGATATACACACACATGCGATGGGCAACCAAGTCCAACATGGCTCGATCCCATGATTTCGATCGAACCACATGCGACCGCTGGCAATTTCGTACAAGCGGGAAGATGCGTGGGGGGCATGCATGCATTATATGAAACGATAATGGTTTGTGGATTGCATAGGGGAATATACGAACCGAAAGGGGAGGGATGAACGATGGTGAAGCCCTCTATCTGATAGATACGATATACGTATGAAAGTGCATTGCAGGGGAAATTAAACGAGTGCACACAGCACGCGTGCATCGCGACCCATAGCATTTTTTAGCCTAGCCATTCTTTGAATATTGCCGGTAAGCAGAATTCGCCGGAAGAGGCGACCCACTTCTGACACGATCCCAACGCCGCACTTTTTAGCCTAGCCATTCTTTGAATATTGCCGGTAAGCAGAATTCGCCGGAAGAGGCGACCCACTTCTGACACGATCCCAACGCCGCTGCCAACAGCACGACGCCGCAGCCAGCGCCCTATGGGCATCTCGGGATATATTTAAGGGACCACGCTCGACAGAGAAGGCAGTCTTAGTTTAGACGTGGAACTAATTGACTCAAGTCTACAAGTCATGATCAATCAAGGGAGTTTTTAAGGCCTTACGAGTAACCTTAAAAGCTCAGACTAGTGAAACAAACAAGTGAAAGGATCAAGAAAAGTCAGAATAATTTGAGACGGCCTTACGAGTAACCTCTCAAATTATCCTGTAACCAGCAAGTCCTTGGAATAGGACTAAGACACCGTGTTTATGCAAGAATCGAGTAAGGTCAAACTGCTCCAGGACAATTCCCAGCATATTGGAAGGTACAAGGATATATCCTGTTACCGAAATACCAGGAAAGAGGTCGGGACTCCTCTAAAGGAAACTTGTCATATCCAACCAAGCCCATAAACAATCGTAAATAAACATACCACCAAGACAAATCAATAAACAAACCTGTTCTAATTTCACCGGGGCACAAAATAAATTTTGTTGTGCCGAACCTAGCCCAAGAGATAATTGTAAATATCCCGAAGGACGAAAAGGATCGTTACAACTGGCGCCCAACGTGCTATACTGATGAAATTTTAAACAAGACAAAAGTTTGAAAATTGAAAAGAAAACATCAAAATGGGGAAAGGATGGATGTACCACATGAAGAAGGAGGATCTGGTACAAACAGGCCAAAGGATCGGAGTCAACATGAACGGCACGGTAGAGGAGATGAGAAAACAACTCGGCGAATGGATAGACAACCACGAGTCTGATCCAGAGTGGGGAGAGGAGATAAGAAGATTAGAACTCAAGTTCACAAAAATGTCCAAGCAAAAACCAGAAACAAGCGCAGCACAGTCAGGCGAGAATGGTGAGAACAAGGAGGCCGAGGAGTTCAAAAAAATAAATATCGCTACGCTAGCGATTCCTCCATTTGCACCACCAAGATGGGGAAGCGAAGGAGCATTAGACGGCACCGACACAAAGAGGGACTTAAGGAGACAAACGAAAAGACCCCAAGAACGCGGCACCGCACACAACAAACAGGACCACCGAATACGCCAAGGTGGCAAAACAAGTGAGGGAGTGGACTTTCAGATTCGATGGCAATTCCAGACCGCTAGAATTTATAGAACAAATCGAGTGGTCAGCAGACATGTATGGCATCGAGCTGGACATGATCCCAAGAGCAATGCCAGAACTACTGAAAGACAAAGCACTCAAATGGTACCTCGCAAACAATAAGCAGTGGCGATCGTGGAAGGAATTCGTTGAGGGCTTCAAGAAATACTTCCTGCCAAGAGGATTCTTCAACAAATTGGCTGATCAAGTGAAAAATCGCAAACAAAACAGAAACGAGTATTTCAAGGACTATATGGTCGACATGCAAACAATGATGAGACCCCTTAAAATACCAGAGTACGAGCAATTGGAGGTTATATTAGAAAATTGCACTCCAGATTTGAGGATATTCGTTCGGCCGCACAGAGTCAGAAACCTAGATGAGCTGATGCAGTTGGCGGAAGAACATGAGATGCTTGAACAAGAACGATCAGATTTCCATCGCCCAAACAATGCTCAAAGAACACACAACAACCAATCAAGCCATAGAGGAGTAAATTACGGGCCACCAGTCACACAGTGCCGAAGATGCCAAAACAACAGCATGGAGAACAATTTAAGACCAACCCAAGAAAATAAAAACATCCAAGAGGGAAGAGTCTTGAACCCAAACCAGGCATGCCGCAGATGCGGGGGAGCCGGACACTGGGCAAGGGAGTGCAACAATCAGAGACTCAATTTCTGTTGGCAGTGTGGAAGGATTGGGAAAAGAACAAAAGAGTGTTGTTGGAGTTCGGGAAACGAAAGGCGGTTCCAGCCTATCAGGGGCGAGCAGGGACCCAGCCAACAAGCTCCTCACCACTAATAGGCCAACTAATAGAGGAAGAGGATCAATTGTCAGCAATTATCGAAGTAGCAGGAGTCCAGATAAAAGCGACAATTGACTCCGGAGCCACGAGCAGTTTTATCAGCAAACAAATGTTGGAAACGGTGGAAAAGAAAGGAGACCGAGAGACCACGAACAAGCAAGTATACATGGCGGACGGGAAGGTGAGAGACATCAACGAGCAATGGACAGGATACGTTCGATTCGGAAACAAAGAAATGAACATAACATTTCTCATCATGCCAGACGGAATGGATGCTATAATCTTAGGATGGAATTTCTTAAGGCTGATGAATACCGAAATAGCATGCGGAGGCCACAGGATAAAAATTCCAACGGTGAAGAGGATGCAGGACAGGATGACCGAACGCATATCGATCGTGGTGACACAGAAGGAAGAGCAAACAGAAATACAAAGGTTTCTAGAACACGAACTGATGGAATTGGAGAAAATCAAGGGATCATCAAAAGTAGGGATACACAGGATCACAATGAAGGATGATATACCAATAAAACAAAGGTATTACCCAAAAAATCCAAAAATACAGGGAGAAATCAACACAAAGGTCGATGAACTGTTGACAATGGGATGCATCGAACCATCACAAAGCCCATATAGCTCACCCATAGTGATGGTGAAAAAGAAACAGACGGGCAAATGGAGATTATGCGTAGATTTTAGACAGATTAACGCAAAATCTATAAAAGATGCCTACCCAATGCCCCGCATCGATTACATCTTAAACCAACTACGTGAAGCGAAATTTATAAGCAGCCTAGACCTGAAGGACGGCTATTGGCAAATTCCGTTGGAAGAAAACAGCAGGCCAATGACAGCATTCACAGTCCCAGGGAAAGGTTTATTCCAATGGAAAGTGATGCCATTCGGGTTACACTCCGCATCAGCAACGTTCCAACGGGCTCTGGACCAAGTCATTGGCCCAGAAATGATACCAAACGCGTTCGCCTACCAAGATGACATAGTAGTAGTAAGCAAAACAATCAAAGAACACATGGACCACCTGCAAGAAGTGTTCAGGAGATTGAAAGAAGCAAACTTAAGAATAAATGCTGAAAAGTGCCAATTCTTTAGACAAGAGCTAAAGTTTCTAGGCCACTTGGTAACAGAAAACGGTATTGCAACGGACCCAGACAAGGTGGCAGCAATAGCTCAATTGAAGCCGCCCACGTGCACAAAAGAATTACGGCAATATCTAGGAGTGGCTTCGTGGTACAGACGATTCGTACCAAATTTTGCCATGATAACACACCCGTTAAACGCACTGCTCAAGAAAAAAACCAAATGGCATTGGAGTGAAGAGCATCAGGCAGCATTCGAATCGGTGAAGGAAAAACTCACGAGTGACTCAGTATTGGCATGCCCAGACTTCACAAAAATGTTCGTACTCCAGACAGATGCAAGCAACATAGGATTAGGGGCCATACTAGTACAAAACACCGAGGAGGGGGAAAGAGTGGTTTCATATCTGTCGAGAGAGTTGAATCAAGCGGAGAAGAACTATTCGGCAACAGAAAAGGAATGCCTAGCAATAGTGTGGGCAGTACGCAAGCTGAGACCATATCTCGAGGGATACCGATTTAAGGTGGTGACAGACCACATGGCGTTGAAGTGGTTGAATAGTATAGAGAGCCCCACGGGCCGCATAGCTCGATGGGCACTGGAATTACAACAATACGATTTCGAAATAGCATATCGAAAGGGTAAATTAAACATTGTCGCTGATGCACTATCAAGACAACCGATGGAAGGGTGCAAAAGAATAGTAGACAATGGCGCCCGATTACGACAAGCAAACAAAGAATGTGAGTGGATCCAACATATAATAAAGAAAATACAACAACAACCACAGAAATATCCAGATTACATGGTAGAAAACAGCCAGGTGTACAGGAATATTCCGCATAGAGCAGGCCAAGAAGAAGTAATATCATGGAAATTGTGTGTGCCCAAGACACTACGGAACCAAGTGATGGAAGAAAACCACACTTCCATAACGGCAGGGCATACAGGAAACAGGCGAACGATTGCTAGAACTGCGTCAAGATATTATTGGCCAGGAATGCAACGAGATATCAAGAAATTCGTGGGAAAGTGTACAACGTGTCAACAATACAAACCCAATCAACAGCAAGCAGCAGGGAAAATGCTGACGCAAATACCGGATGAACCATGGGCCACCGTTTGCGCTGATTTCGTCGGACCCTTACCACGGTCGAAACATGGAAACTCAATGTTACTAGTAATCATTGACCGATTTTCAAAATGGACAGAACTGATACCCATGCGAAAGGCAACTGCGGAGAATCTAATCAAGGCCTTTAGGGAAAGGATTCTGTCGAGATTTGGAGTTCCTAAAGTGGTAATAACGGACAATGGGGTCCAATTCACTAGCAGAACGTTTAAGAAAATGCTAGAGGAATGGGGATGCCAACACCAATTAACAGCACCATACACACCACAAGAAAACCCAACCGAAAGGGCAAACAGAACAGTGAAAACAATGATTGCTCAGTTTACCGGTGAAAATCAACGGAATTGGGATGAGAGCTGGCCGGAAATAACACTGGCTGTAAATACTAGTCAATCAGAGTCAACTGGATTTACGCCAGCATATGTGATACAAGGACGTGAACCTAGAATGCCAGGCGCGATATACGATAGTGTCACGACAGGCACAGGAAAGCAAAGCGTACCACCAGAGTCGAAGGCAACACAAGTGCAAGAGCTGTTCGAGCTAATAAGACGTAATCTGGAGACGGCGGCACAAGATCAGGCACGTCACTATAACCTAAGGAGGAGAGAGTGGAGACCAACAATTGGAACCACAGTATGGGCAAAAGAACACCATCTCTCGAATGCGGCCGAAGGATTTGCAGCAAAATTGGCACCAAGATTTGGAGGCCCATATGAAGTGACTGGTTTTTTGTCTCCAGTTATATGTAAATTACGGCACAAAGAAACAGGAAAAACCAGGCAAGCACACATCAGCCAGATGAAACAACAAATATGTGAACAAACAGATGGCAAGAAACTAGATGAACAATGAGTAAGGACGACTCTGATGACATGGCAGCGAGAAAGCAATACACATACAGAAAACAAACACAAGGTACAAGGGACAGGGGAGGGCAAATCACTCCCGAAGAAGGGGGGGAGTGTGAGGAACATTATAATTAACTATAATATCCCACACAACAAGCCAGCAACAACACAATCAAGCGGTGCAAAGGATGCACCAGATACAAGATACAGCCAAACCAAACGTACGATATACGACCGAACCCGCTGCTGATGGATCGAACCGATTCAGTATAAGTAGCATACGATCAAACGTGGCCAGTCGAACCACACGCAACCGCCGGTGATTTCGTACAAGCGGGAAGATGCGTGGGAAGCATAATGCAAGAAACCGATATACACACACATGCGATGGGCAACCAAGTCCAACATGGCTCGATCCCATGATTTCGATCGAACCACATGCGACCGCTGGCAATTTCGTACAAGCGGGAAGATGCGTGGGGGGCATGCATGCATTATATGAAACGATAATGGTTTGTGGATTGCATAGGGGAATATACGAACCGAAAGGGGAGGGATGAACGATGGTGAAGCCCTCTATCTGATAGATACGATATACGTATGAAAGTGCATTGCAGGGGAAATTAAACGAGTGCACACAGCACGCGTGCATCGCGACCCATAGCATTTTTTAGCCTAGCCATTCTTTGAATATTGCCGGTAAGCAGAATTCGCCGGAAGAGGCGACCCACTTCTGACACGATCCCAACGCCGCACTTTTTAGCCTAGCCATTCTTTGAATATTGCCGGTAAGCAGAATTCGCCGGAAGAGGCGACCCACTTCTGACACGATCCCAACGCCGCTGCCAACAGCACGACGCCGCAGCCAGCGCCCTATGGGCATCTCGGGATATATTTAAGGGACCACGCTCGACAGAGAAGGCAGTCTTAGTTTAGACGTGGAACTAATTGACTCAAGTCTACAAGTCATGATCAATCAAGGGAGTTTTTAAGGCCTTACGAGTAACCTTAAAAGCTCAGACTAGTGAAACAAACAAGTGAAAGGATCAAGAAAAGTCAGAATAATTTGAGACGGCCTTACGAGTAACCTCTCAAATTATCCTGTAACCAGCAAGTCCTTGGAATAGGACTAAGACACCGTGTTTATGCAAGAATCGAGTAAGGTCAAACTGCTCCAGGACAATTCCCAGCATATTGGAAGGTACAAGGATATATCCTGTTACCGAAATACCAGGAAAGAGGTCGGGACTCCTCTAAAGGAAACTTGTCATATCCAACCAAGCCCATAAACAATCGTAAATAAACATACCACCAAGACAAATCAATAAACAAACCTGTTCTAATTTCACCGGGGCACAAAATAAATTTTGTTGTGCCGAACCTAGCCCAAGAGATAATTGTAAATATCCCGAAGGACGAAAAGGATCGTTACAATATGAAACATTATGACAGCATCTGACGATTCCAAATTGACGCCTACATTTTTTAAGGCTTGCAATGATTCAAAAATGTTATCATGCAAATTCTTTATAGAAGCTGCGTCATTTCCCACATTTGGGTGATCAAACAGCTTTGCCAGTATGGCTGTTACTAGAACTCGTTTGTTATTAAAACGTTCCTGCAACACTGACCAAGCAGTGTTGTAATTGGCTTCTGTTAATTCCAGGGGCCGTATCAATCTCTCTGCTTCTCCAGAAAGGTTTGATTTTAAGTACCACATTTTCTCTATCGTGGATGCATTTGACTCATGAACCACCTTTTTATAGATGTCATGAAATTGTTGCCATTTCAGATAATCCCCATCAAATTTTGGAATGGGAATTTTGGGTAGTTGCAATGATTGTACCGATTGCAATACAGGTGGTGAATGTATCACTACATTTTCTGCTGGTGCCACACAGAATTTCAGCATTGTATTTTCTGCGGCCACAAACGTAGCTATATTGTATCCGGCTTCGGCTGGATTTTCAGCTAGCCGATGAATCTCATAATGGATTTCTTCAATTTGCATCCATAATTTGTCGACTACCGATTTGTAAGTCATTTTATCTTCAGGCACAATTTGTCTTAATGTCCTGGACAATGACTCCAGCAGAGCACTTTGCTTCCGAACCAGTGGTTTGATCATGACTCGCTCTTCCTCTCGTTGGCGAGCTTGCCTCTCTAGCTTTATTTTTGCCAAATGGTCCTTCCAATCTTCCACTATATTAGATACAACCGTCTTCATTTTGCTGAAATAGTCCGTTACAAAGTAGTCATCTTCAGTTGGCACGTTATTTAATTTGTCCATCAACTCCTGATGACTTTTCTCGAAGTTCTCCCACATGTATTCCAGGAGCTCAAGTTTCTCCTCGAAATAAGATGGCTTCGTTTTCCTGGCGAAAGAATCTTTTTTGGTATTCCGAATAAAGGCCTGGATTGCCTCTCCTCGTTCTGTCTGCTGTTTATAAAACTCCTCCATGTTCTTTTATATTCTTATGTAATTGCTTATCTGTACTAGTACTTGACCCGATGGGAGTTTATTTATTTTGTCAAAGACAGGGAACGCTCCGACTCGTTCCTAAAATTGGTCAAGTGTAGCACAAATAAGAATAAGAAATAAATCGAAGTTGCCTTTTGATTAGTGTTTTAACAATAGTTTTATTTTTATTTCCAATATACCTATTCTTTTACACTGATAACTGCCACGACAGTCAAACCAATTTTTGAGTTTCTTTTCTTTGTTTAAAAAATTGCTGATCAATGCCAAAATCTATACTCGTGCGTACTACCTGGGTTACTGACCGAGTTAACTAGGTCAGATATTGCTGACGCCAGGGAATGCAACAGAGTTGAGTTGATCAAACTTTATTTTTTATATAAAAATAACTTTTTATGATTTGGTCGCCTCGTTGACACAAATCGTTGTTAAATGTTTTTTATAAAGTGATCGCCTAGTTGATCAACTTTTATTCAATGGGTATGCACTGCTACCCCGTTGCGGAAAACCAACTCCTAGTTTTCCAATAAATCTTTTTATTTGCCAAGGTGGCTCCGCAATGATTGCCAAGTTAATCAATTGCGATGTTTTTAGTCGGGACCTCAGATTGATGTGAGATGTTCATCAATTTGTGCCCTCGCTTAGGATTGTCGGGTCCAAAGCGTGCAAAGAAAGTAGTCGCCTAGTTGACCAGTTTCCTTTTTGTTGAGAGATTGGTCGCCTGAGTTGACCAAATGTTCTCGCTTGATGACGGTTTCACCAAGTCTGTTATTCTTTTAACTTGGAGCCGCCAATGTCGGGGTCACCAAAATGTTCAATGAAAGACGTTAGTGTTTCTTGAAGTTATTAAATGTTTATTTATTTATATATATATCTAGGCACTAGCACATAAACCAGTGACTAAAGGTTGTCGCAACCAACACATAAATTGGGTGGACCTCGGAGTGAGATTACAAAGGTAGAGATGGGGGCCAAAGACACAGCGATGCACACCCGATGTAGCTACAATTGGTATCTGATCTTACTAAGAATAATGCATTTCTTTTATAGTACAAAATAGCGAGCTCACCAGTGCATAGTGTTAGGTCAGCAAAGTACGTTTTTATTGATTAACTAGGTCTTTATTGTTTACTGCTGACCATATCAGATCTACTTATGACTGATGAGCCATCGATATCTATAATCGGGTTACATACTTAATATTGACATACATTTCCATTCGTTCTATATTATAATTGGCTTAATGTTAGCTTATTTTATATAATCTAAACACCAACAATATGCTTGTAAAAAGCATGTGAACTGCATTTTTTTCAAAATACGTAAATGCATTTGTTATTATAAATTTGAAATATTTGTTTTATTTGTGTATGGTATACCTAAGTCGACGAGACGACTTACTTAATTCATTTTACATATGCTAACAAAATTAAAACAACTGTATTTGTTTAGTTGTTTGAATAATATTTATAATATTTATAACTGTGTATTATTTATTTAAAAACAATACTAGAATTATATACCATGAACTTTTTATACCATACACCCATAGAATGTAAAGATTTTACCACGCCCCTTTCCGCCCCCGTTATTTAAAAAAACTCGATTATCTCCCATAATTTTCTACCTATGCAATCACACACTTGGCACACTTAAATTTGATACTAATACCCAGCAAACTAATTTGATTAAAATCGGACTCAAAATAGCCAAGTTATGCATTTAAACGTTTTTCCATAAGGACGGAGTTGGCCGTTGTCTGGTGGGGGCGCTAGGTATGCTTGAGTGAGAAAGATACTAAGATGTGTACATATGTAAAAAGCATGTGAAAATGCATTTGTTTAATAAATTTAAAATATTTGCTTTACTGGTGTATGGTATATCAAAGTCGGTGAGACGACTTACTTACTTCATTTTATTAAGCTCCAACATAAATCGGCAAGCAACGAGTCAAGCCTTTTACCGCTCGCACGGTACACGTTCACAGTGTAATTATTAAAGTTTCAACAAATTTCGCAAAACGTCTTCCTGTAACCGAGTCTTCCTGTAACCACGATGGCAGCCCACCAGCGCAGCTAAAAGCAAAAAATAATATTATAATACTAATAATTTTATTAGTATACTTTATTGTAATGTACTTGAACGATCAAAATTTAAAAAAAAAAACAAATTTGGCAAACGCGAGCGACTTTTTAAAAATCGTGTCATGAAATGTATTAAAAAATTCATAACATTTAAAAAATGGTAAAAAAAATCATACGCAGCAATTCTTCGTTCAAGTACACAACAACTCCACTACGGACAATAGAAAAAAAATTTTATTTTAAATCTGTTAAAAACTTTTTTAGTCGTGTTCATTTTAGACCCTGTGTTTGATGAAAGTTCTGTTCTTAGCGTGCTCAGCCCTGACGGAATACCAGGCTGCGTATTGAGGTTTTATGCAGAGGCTCTATGTAAGCTAATACTTCAGTTTTCTACACTACAGTCATATCTTCCGATATCCCGTTAACTAACTATTAACTTTAAAATTAACTTTCAATCCTCATATTTCTGCTACAGTTAGTAAAGCTATGAATGTTCTTTGGTTTGTGAAATGACAGTTAAAAGAGTTTTACGATCCGTACACAACCAGGTACAATGTACACTTCAATGTATACTTCATTACTCCGTCCTATCTTCTAGTACGGATCTTTTACAGGTCACCTCAATATGAAACCACCAAAGTAAAAAGTAAAAAACTTTGTTCAAAAGCAATTTCTGCTTTTTGCTCTTCGCGGTCTAAATTGGGATCGCAATGTCAATTTGCCATCATACTCCAGTAGGCTTATTTTAATCAATCTTCCTTCCTTAATTAATCGTAGAGTATTGCTTGGTGCTATCTTTATTCACAAACTGTTAATAATTAAAATAGACTCTCCTGAGCTATTGAACCCGTTAAACCTATTTGAACCCCGTAGACCTACCAGAAATTTTATTCCTCTATCCTTAAAACACTGCAATTCTTACTATTCTTTGCATGAACCTTTTCGACTTCTATGCTCTGATTAAAATCTTCTTTATCCCGTAATCAGATCAAAAGCCTCTCTTTCTTTTGTGAAAACCTCTAATTTATTGTAGCTAATTATTTTTTAATCATATTTCATTTTTAATGGCACACTTTTTCCATTTAATGACAAATTTTTGGTGTTGCATTTGCAAAATATCGATAAAAAGGCCAATCGAACCGCCTGAGATAGGAACGTCTCTTTTGGATGGTAAAATGGATGGTAAAATTTCAGCACTGCAAAACCTTATGCACCTCAAGAAGATGGTGGATGAACGCCTGTGGGAACCGGGCTTTATATATACTATCGAGAAGCAATTTGTTCCTGATATTATTTTTTTTTTGCGCTCCGCTTTGCAGATTTTAAATTTCTCCGGACATTTCTTCTAATCATTTTGTTCCGCATTAAAAAACCACACTCCTTGAAGAATTTTTACTCTGTGAGGTGCTCCTAAAATCTTAATTTGAAAGAATTCCAAGTCAGTCCAGTGAGTTCCATTTTTCTTTGGTGGCTTGAATTTCAATTTCGAAAATTTCCAAGCTGTTTCCTGGCATTTTAATTCCTTTTTGAAACGCTCCAAGCAATTCAAAAGTGTTCCAATTCTCGTTGTTAGTTTTTATCTTAATTTAAAAGTTTTTTAAACCATTCCTTGGGTTCATTTCAAAGCGTTCCAACACATTCTTAATGGTTCCATTTTTCTTTAGTAGCTTGTGTTTTAATTTCAAAGTGTTACTGGCATTTTCTTGACCGTGTTTCATTTTATTTTGAGCGTTTTCTTGGGGCTATATTGGTTTAATTGTGCCAACACGGCGGCCGAATGTCATAATGCGGTTCCGTGAGATTATTAGCAAGAGCTAACTTCGACCGCGTCAAAGTTTGTATACCCTTGCAACTTTTTTGGTAACTCTTTCCTTACCTATAGCCATCAAAGTGGAAAAACTTTTAAGCTAAAAAGGCTAATATTTCCGATAGAACGGCCTACAATTTTAGCATAGGAAATAACGAAGATATTGATCAAAGTCACTGTTTTCCACCAATCGTTCCTATGGGAGCTATATGATATAGTTACCCGATCCTTATCAAATTTGGCACAGTCATTAACAGACATATTAAACTAACAAATGTTTAATTTAAAAGCAATCGCGTTAAAAGTAACGAAGTTATTAACAAAAGTCACTGTTTTCGACCGATCGTTCCTATTAAATTTGACGACAATAGCTCAGAAAATAACGAAGTTATTGACAAAAGTCACTGTTCGTGACTTTGCCGTTTGTATGGGAGCTATATGATATAGTGATCCGATCCGGCTAAATCCGAGATATACAACCCCTGCAGTGTATACAAGCAAAATTTCAACTCTGTAGCTCTAACGGTCTAGGAGGAGTTTGCGTTGATCCAGACGGACGGACGGACATGGCTATATGAACTCGTATCGTCGTGCTGATCAAGAATATATATACTTTATATTGTCGGAGATGCTTATTCGGTCAATTTTTCACCACTGACAATTTCCTTGCAATTTTTAACCTTCAAGATAAGAGAAAAATTTTTAATGATCTCTTGACTAACACCTGTTATTAAAGATGCCCTTTCATTATTTTAAAAAAATCTCCTTGAAGTATTTCCATCATTCGTGTTTCCGTTTCCGTACTTTGGGCAGTCAACTTCCGAGAGAATTCAGCTTGTATAAACTCCTTCCTACTCTGAATATCCTCACGAGGTGTTTTATCCGTTTTTGTTTCTCCTGGCCGAGAAAGTGTGTAAGCTAGCTTCAGAAAAAAACTCATCACTATATTCTTCACTCGTTGACTCGTCTAAGTCGTCAAATTCTTTTTGAGTTTTTTTGCAAATTGGACACTTTAACGTTGAGGAAGTGTTTGTAATTTCTTTGCAATTATTGTCAGGAAAAATCAAACCTAACCATAAATGTTTTTCCACTATTGGTTTGAAAAACAGGAGGTGTCAGTTGGCTTATTTGATTTTTGATGTCGCCAACAGTTGATTTGAATAATTACAAGGACTCCTTTTCATATTTGAATAACAAAGGCCGACAATAAGGGGTCGATGACGGTCGAAGATTTCTTCAATGTTCAGAATTTTCACTTCTTAGGCGCAAGAAAACTACAGAATTCAGGAACATATTTTCATCAGAAATAGGCGCTTTGTCCAGATGATCCATCTTATCCCCATTTGTTGAGTTAAGTCAAATTTTCCTCTCCATCAGGCATACTTTTAACAAAACGCCTCGCAGTATGATCCAATAAATCCTGAAGTTTTACTTCTACAGATACCTCTATTATGATTGAATTTTCCGGTACTGCTTCTTGGCGAATCCAATTTTTTATATCCGTGAAGAACATCGACTTTATGACTTTTTAAGGAGCTCCTTAAAATTTCGTACTTCTCTTTCGTCAATGGACCTGGTCCATAAATAACGAAAACGCCTCTTCCTCAGTGTACTTAGTGGCAACTAAGTTTGGTGGGTTGAAATACTTTCCTTAATCCCATTTAGTCGAATAGGACCGGCGATCTGCACAGCTTTCGTAATGCTCGTCTTTGTCCTCTCTTGCTTCTTTGTATATTTTATGCTTCTGAAAGATGCTCCGTTGTAATGCTTTCAGTAGCATTCTAAAGCTTTAGTTGCCTTGTAAACGTTGACCAATCTTATATATTTTAATGCGGCCTTCCTCTTCCTCTGCTAGTTGATGGTTAAACTTCCTTCTTCTCAGAATCTAGGACGAAATGTGGCAGACTTCTGCCGCTTGCGATCCATTTTCGCCTTAAGTTAGAGTGTGTGTATATTTGATTTTTATATTAAGCTCCGTACTAGCGTTTTTAAAGACATAAAAAACTTCAACAATCGTTTCATTCTTTACCACTATTTTTCGCTAATAAATAAAACTGCCTTGAATGTTTCCATTTATAAAGTTTAAAATAAACTGAAACGAGAGGAATATTTAGCACTATATATTGTATTCTTTGAATTAAATAGGTAGGACGCAAAATCGGTATTACCCTTTTTGTATTAATTATGTAAAAAACTTAATATTTACCAACCTGCAACTATTACCTATTTTTCATCAATTTAAGTAACATTTACCTGCCTTGTCAGTTTTTAAACCAAGTAATTAGCAATCTAACATTGTAGAAAGGCATACATATAAACATTATTATCATATAAATACAAAGAAGCTGTAGGCAAATACGCATGCGCTCTTCTCCTTCCTTATACCTGCAGCGCATTTTTTAGGCTTGGTTGCCTTAGTTTTATGGCTTACGCATCTGTGTATGATAGGTAAATATTTCACCTACCTAGTGTATGTACGCCGGTATTGATACTAGTTGATCCCTGTTAGTTCTGTTCCACAAAAGTTTAAAAAAGTCAATATTTAGTGTTTTTTTAATCGCTTCTAGTTCAATAACGATTTTAATAATTTTTAAAATTTATGAAACATTCTATTAATAAAAAACATACTTTTCAAATCCAAAATCGATTCTTGAAATCGCCCAATACTCAGTTTTAAAATTGCGACTTTTTGTAAAAATTATCATTTATTACCGTTTACTAAAAATGTCTCAACTTTGGGCGCCTCTAGCACCCGTGATTCTCAACCGAAATTGTTTGGATTCACAATCTCTTAAGTGTTCCTTTTCGATTGCATGTATCATTAAAAATGCTTTCTGCAACGCTATCCAGGCAGAGTCGCGTCTCTGAGAGTGCAATCTTGAGTGCAAAAGAACTTGAAAGCGAAAGAGAGAGACGGAGATCGTGACCCGTGCCAAAGTGCGAAACGCATCACATGCTTTCACTGTAAGGAACGTTAGTAGGCTAAATGATGGTGAGTTTTTGGTAGAGATAATTGTAAAAAAATTTGAGGAAATTATTAAGCAAGTGAGTGAGGTGTCAGTTAGATCAAGGAAAAGCAGAGAAAAGAAAAGCCTAAATGACATCGAGGATATCATTAATCTCAGGATCGAAAGGCAGGTGAGCTCAATTCCTAGGTCTCTTTTTCATTTCGAGTGCGGTAGGGACACATTTTTATACGGAGAAATTATCGTGTAAAAATTAAGTAATTAATAATAGAGGCAATGGATCTTGGCCAAGCGGGACTTCGCTTGGCAGTCAGTGTCAGTCGTTACGGCTTCTCTTGGTCTCTTCGTTTTCCCTTCCCCCACTTTTGTTTTTTTTTTTTTTTCTTGGGGGTTGTCCGAGCGTCCCAGGCGAATTCTTGCAAACAATATAAGGTCTACTCTATAATTATAATTATCTGGGGAGTATTCGCTTAATGAGAGTTTTGCGAAGTCGGCTCTTCTGTAGTGTAGGGAGTAGTATGTTGTTTGAACATTTCTGTTCGAAGTTTTTGTGTGTATTTTGAAGAGCTTGACGTGCTGCTCCGTCCGATGTCTCATTTCCCGTGATGTTGGTGTGTCCTGGTACCCATATTAGTATTATTATTGTGTAGTAGTTGTGGTTGTTGATATTTGCGATCGACCTAAGAGCTGAGAGGGAGTCTGTGCAGATTGTGTGATGTCGGTGTGTTTGTTTTGCCAGTAAGCATGTGTCTAAAATAGCTGAGATTTCAGCAGTGAAGATTCAGCTGTGGTTGAGTAATTGGGAATAGTTGATGATTTCCGTTTAAGTGGTGATGTTGTAGGAGGTACCACTTTGACCCGTCAGTATATATGATTGGATTGGTTTTTGAAATCTTATTATTATTATTATTATTATTATTATTATTATTATTATTATTATTATTATTATTATTATTATTATTATTATTATTATTATTATTATTATTATTATTATTATTATTATTATTATTATTATTATTATTATTATTATTATTATTATTATTATTATTATTATTATTATTATTATTATTATTATTATTATTATTATTTTATTATTATTATTTATTATTATTATTATTATTATTATTATTATTATTATTATATTATTATTATTATTATTATTATTATTAATTATTATTATTATTATTATTATTATTATTATTATTATTATATTATTATTATTATTATTATTATTATTATTATTATTATTATTATTATTATTATTTTTTTTTTTTTTTTTTTTTTTTTTTTTTTTTTTTTTTTTTATTATTATTATTATTATTATTATTATTATTATTATTATTATTATTATTATTATTATTATTATTATTATTATTATTATTATTATTATTTTATTTTTTTTTTTTTTTTTTTTTTTTTTTTTTTTTTTTTTTTTTTTTTTTATTATTATTATTATTATTATTATTTTTTTTTTTTTTTTTTTTTTTTTATTATTATTATTATTATTATTATTATTATTATTATTATTATTATTATTATTATTATTATTATTATTATTATTAAGAGATTTACGCGAAATTGTAAATTTGAGAAATTAAGCTGTAGCAACTAAGGCCTTAAGCTTATTGTGTGTATGTTTAACATTAAATCAAATTAATCTAGTATTAATATTATTATTTACATTTACATTTAATATTTACAAAATTTTGGTATGACGTTATTTCTTTTATTGTTGGTTTAAGAAATTTTGATCTCTCATGTTGATATAACGGGCAATCAAAAAGTATATGAGAAATGTTGATTGGTGCGTTGCAGTGTGTACATATTGGAGGAGGGGACTTGTTAAGGATATGGCTGTGGGTTATATTAATCTTAATTTTTTGTAGTTTGGGATAAATTGGCGATTTTAGTGCTCTTGATAATAGAGTGAAAGTTCTTGCTGCCTATTAGCATCAATGCTGCTTCGAACAGTAGATTGTCAATGGGTGTAGTTCGAAACGATCCTAAAGTGAGTCTTAGTGCAGCGTGGTAACATGTTTTGAGTTTGCTTAGGATTGATGGAGGGCTGTTTCCGTAATAAATTAGGAAATAGTCTAACTTTGATATAATAAGTACATTCATCGTGACAACTAGGGTTTTGGTGTCACAATTGTTCCTTTCAATTGATAACTATTTGATAATGTTAAGCCTTGAGTTCAACTGCAAGGTGAGTTTTTTAATATGTTTATTCTATATCATATAGACGTAGTCGTACAACGCTCAGTACCGACAAGTGGCCCATATGACACCAGGCCCGGGCTTGTGACAACCTCTACCCACTCCGACCTAAGGGCAAAGGCGTATTAATTTGGTTCAACAGCATTGAAGAGTCAATCTCACCGTTCAAAACATTGTAACGAAAAGTTACACCAAGCATAATTCTACGATTAGTTAAAGAAGGTAGGGTAATTAACTGAAGTCGACTAGAATAAGATAGAAGTTGTACAGTTGGCAAAAAGTAAAAACTGCTTTGGTACAGATTCTAATTTCTTTTGATAAAACTCATATTGAGGAGACCAAACGCAAGATCCATACTCCAATATGGGGCGGACTAAAGAAGTGTAAAGTATTTTGGTAGTATATGAATCCTTGAACTCCTTCGACCAGCGCTTTAGAAAGCCAAGAACACTCTTGGCCCTACTAACAGTAGTCGATATATGCTGATTAAAACTGAGTTTGTGGTCTATTAAGATCCCCAAATCTTTTACAACCAAAGAAGTAGTATTATTTCTTTCTAAAGGGAAATAATTTAAAAAGTAACTTGTTAATTGAAAGGAAACTCTATAAAAAGACATAATTTTGCAATTAGAACAGTTTAGCGAAAACAAGTTAGCCGTACACCACCCCTGAAAAGCATGTAGGTCAGCTTGCAGGGTATGGCATTAAGGAGAGTCTACGATGCGATTAGCGATTTTTACATCATCAACATACATAAGAACTCTGGAATTTAAAAGAACGGTGAGGAGATCATTAATAAAAATGGTGAATAGTAATGGGCCAAGGTGACTGCCCTGTGGGACTCCCGATTCAACACAAATGATCTTAGAAAGAGAGGACCTAAAAAGAACCCTCTGCCTCCTATTGCTTAGATATTGTGAAACCCAAGCAAGCAGAGCATCCGGAAAGCCAACTAAATTCAGCTTATGTAATAGTAACACATGGTTTACCGAAACGAAAGCCTTAAGCCTTTGTTTCTTAAAACCTTGGATTACAAAGGATGTAAATTGTAAAAGGTTAGTTGTGGTAGACCTATTCTTGACAAACCCATGCTAGTATGGCGAAAAAATAGATTTACATAAATGCTGTATTTGAGACGTCATAATTTTCTCAAACAGTTTCGGTATCGCTGACGATTCAGTAATTCCTCTGTAATTAGTGACGTCGGATTTATTGCCACATTTGTAAAGAGGTAAAATAAACGAATCCCTCCATATAGTTGGAAACTCAGACAGTGTAACGGATAAGTCAAAATGCTTAAGTAAAGGAGAGAACAATGACTCCGCATAGAACCTCACGACACCAACGCGAATACCGTCTGGGCCCAGTGAGTATACCGGTTTAATCATCATTAGTTCCTTAGCTACCGAACTTTCCGTTATAATAGGATTAAGAATGCAGTTGGATTTGGTTATAGGATATGGATATATCTGACTAGAGTTAGTGGATATGTACGTAGTCTAGAAGAAGTTAGCAAGTAAACTAGAAATAGATTGATCAGAAGAGGGGGAAACATTATTAAAAACTGCTAGCGATGGAAGGAATATAGAATGTCGCTTCGAAACTATAGAACTCCTTGTCATTACAAGTAATTACTATAACTTTAAGAATTAGAAACAATGAAATTCGATATAGCAAACAAGTAACGAGAAAGATCCGATGATAGACCTATGACTTTATATTTTTTGTAATACCTAGACTTAAGATTCTTCAGTTTTGGCAGCCCCCGCGTAAACCGTGGTGATTTTTGCGTCACCACAAGAGACACTAGGAATCCACAATCATTAAAGATTGAGTCAACAGTGGTATAAAATAAAGCAATGGCGGAATTCATATCCGTACAAGTGTATAAATTAGTCCAATCGGTGTTAAGAAAGGCATTGTTTAGTCCGACAAAGTCAGTTTTCCGAAAACATCGGGTGCGTACGGTAGGATCATACTCGGAGATGGACTCGCGACTGGGAAACTCAATAGATAACTCTAAAGTTGGATGATAACTATCCTCTGGTAACACCATTGGACTAGTTCTAGATACTTCGCAAAAACTAGGATCAGAAGTAAAATCCAGAGCCAGAAATCTGCCAGACGTATAAGAAATCGAATTCCGCTGGGCCAACGAAAGCTTAAACAGACCATAAATAAAATCGTGACACCCAGAGGGCAGCAACGTTTTGCTACCATTAAGTATTGACCAAGTTATAGTGAGCAGGTTAAAGTCCCCAAGGACAATTAATAAGTCTCTGTCAGAAGTAGTTCAAGTGTAAATTTAATAGATTCTAAGCGTAGTAAGTAGGTTGGACATTCCGATTAGGGCGGAATGTAATAACAGGTAATAAAAATGGAGAAACGAATAAGAAGATACTTTGACGCATATAAATTCGATCCTACTTGAGACAGGTATCGTTATCAGATCCGATGATAGGGCGGAATCTACTGCAATAAGAACTCCACCACCTCTACGATCAGTACGATGACGTCTAAAAATATTGAAATTAGAGCCGACTGAGAAGGAAGTTGTTAGTTTTATGTTAGATTAGAAGAAGGAGTAGATAAGGAAGGAGTGGGAATAGATGAAGAAGAAAGATGAATAGATGGTGAAGAAATCCTTGTTTGGCCTCGTGTCTTCCTTTTTCAGGAAACTCCCTCAGAATTAAGCTTTTCGGCCAGAAGCTAGAACTGCAGATACAGTCAAAGAACTCAATTGGAACTCTGATTTTAAAAGATGAAATTTCTCTACAATATGAAAATTTAAACTTTTCTACCGATATATTGGAGACATTCAGTTTAGCCCTAATTTGGGCCATGACATCATCCGATAAAGCATCAGGAAGGAGTCTCGAAACACAAATGTGTTTTTTTGTCGGCATTCTAGGTATTTCATCAGCTACCGCATTAATTGTAGCGTCAGTTGCAACAAGTGGCTCTCCGGCATTACTATTACTAGAATCCCTGTCGGCAATATCTATTGGTGTAGATTCTTGCCCAGACAAAACGGACACTACAGACATCGTCTGCCGAATTGGAGTTTACATTGGTTGAGAAGGGGTCAGAACCGATATGGATGTGGAGACCGGCAAACGCAAGGACAAATCAGAAGTCTGTTCTTCCGCCTTCTTACGCTTTCGAGACTCAGTCAGTAGCGTTAAACTACTAAACTGAGACTCGACAGCTTTAAACTTTTGCAAGAGTTTCAGAAAACTGACGGACAAACTCATCAGGTTATGCTTTGTTTGCCGCATATAAAGTACCATATCATGTTCCATGATCCGGTATGACTCACATCCCCATTTGAGACCCTTTTTTTGATCTAAAAGATTCGTTACCCTACATGTTAAGCCGGGGCACTTAACATGTACTGTAATTTTTCACAACCAACAGTAAATAAAACTATTCAAGGGTGGGGCGGGCTGCAAACAACTTTTAACCGAAGAGACAGGCATTATGAGGTAATAAGGAGAATTAGTAACCAAACAAATAAAAATGAGAAATGTTTTGCTATTAAAATATATAACTCACTCTGAGGTCCAGAAATAATAAGAAAGAGAGATATTGGTGCACAAGGGTTAAAAGAAAAATAGAGCACTGACTAAGAGATATAGAGGCTATACTATAGACACGCAACATATTGCAATACAAGCGCAAATAACGGCGACGAGTGAAATGAAAACGAGAAAAAATATTAAAGATCGCGAGCTAGAAATTACAATTACAAAAACACTGCAACAATAACATAAAGAAATTGCAAGACAACAACAAGGTAGACAACAATAAGGTGCGAGAGAGAGGAAGAAAAGAAAAAACCAACAAAAGTTATTACGAAAGTGATAAACAGAAATTAAAGTTGATAAAATTAGTAACATAAAAACGCAACGAGAGGTACGATGCAAGTTAGATTTAATAATTTAATTTAAATTGCAATCGCGATAGCGATAAAACAAAATACAAAAAAATAAAAAAGCTAGTTCTAAATGCGGGAGCTTAAAAAAACACGTCCGTCATTTTCGAGAGCGTTGATGCTCATTTATTCTACCTTTAGTTCTTTGTTATCGTTAGCCCAAGAATTTTGAGCGTGTTGGACTGGTTGAGAGGGAAGTTGCGTGATCCAGTGCGGATGTTGCATTTTTTTCCGGCATACGTGAAGGTACTGAAATGCATTTCGGTACTGAAAGCTTTGCCCCAGAGTACTCACACCATTTTATAATATCTTAAAAAAAAGGGTTAATGCTTGGGGTCGCCGAGTTTTTTCCTAATTTTTGTACGATTGTGAAGTCGTCTGCATATATGAAAAAAGGTGAATTCCTTGTGAATGGATACCGTATGTCAAAGTCTATTGTATGCGATTAAGAAAACGATGACCAATAAGGGAGACCCTTCAAGGATTGCATTATACAAGGGTTTATTTTATAAGGTTAAATTGTTCACTTGCACTTGTATTTTCCTATTCTTTAGAAAGTTTTTTATATAGTTCAGAATTTATAGTCCATTCTTCCATTTGTTCGAGTTGGCGATTGTCAATTAGCTTGCTGTTGTTAGCAAGCCAGAGTCAGCCACAATAGTAAACCCAACGACTTCTGTCCAAACTGGAATGGATAGATATATTAAAATAACTAAGCGATGTATTAAAATAACTTAGAGGTCCTATTGATCTTACTTAACCAAAACATCACCACTTGTATGACGTTCATGCAAAAATGCAAGCAGGAACTGGTGCGAAATCAAAATCTACTTATCCAGAAGCTTATCGATAATAAATAATGGCTTCCCTACGTCTATGTCTTTGGAATGCTAACGGCATCTCCAAGCACAAAACGAACGAAATGAACGAAAGGAAAGCAGTTGTACAACAAAATTATCAACCAACTCAATGAAATGGATTGCGTGTTACCGGTTAGACCTACATACTGGCCCACAGACCAACAGTAAGGGACTGACCCAATTGATTTTGCGGTAACGTAGTCGGATCACAGCGGAGTTACTGCTAGACTTAACTTCCAACCACTCTCCAGTGCTATTCTGTTATTAACAAAACCTCAAGTACTTGATCGCCTATATAGGCTTAGGAACAATAAAACAAATTGTCTTAAAATCAATATGTACATGAGTGCCCACATTGACTGTACGCCAAAACTGGATGTTTCAGAGGACTTTGGTTCAGAAAATCGACGACTGAGAAGAGAATGGCAGAGTACTCGGTCACCATCAGCAAAACTTCGCCTATGGCAGGCGAACCGCAACCTCTTCAAGGCGTTAAGATAAAAATAGAGATATGTTCAAAAAAAAACTAAATAGAACAGCTCAGTCCAACCAAAACTAAACATCTTCTGTGGAAAACCCTCGGTAAATGGGCCCGCAGTGCACATCCAATTAAACTCCTTTCTGGCATCCCAAAATACAGTCTCTTCATAGCAGTTTCGAAATACAAACAGCATTCGAATTAAAAGAATACTGTGCGGCTTTGTTTTCTCTATGTTGCCCAAGCTTTCGATAGAGTTTGGCTATAGGCTATCTGATGTTCAAAATCCGCCAAAAACTCCCACAATACACCCACAAACTTATGGAATCATACCTCTACAATAGGAAATTCTCCTTTAGATGTAATGGCTCAGTCTTGGCAGACATCGCAAACAAAACTGTTGTTCACTGTGGACGAATGCAGACGGCGGTGGCAAGTACGCTTAACAATAGAAGCAATCCAATTCTAATGCTAAAAAACGTATCAGTTCCTTAAGCCGACGACGTAAATTATCTTGGCATCCATCTAGACAGAAGGCTGACTTTGGCGCAAGGGTATCGAGGCAAAGAAATCACAGCTAAAACTGAAAGCGAGTAGCTAATATTGGATCATCAATGCTCGCTCTCCTTTACGTCTGGAGTATAAAGTCCGCCCATACAAATCTGTACTGAAGCCCCTGAACCTACATACGAAAGGACAACATTCACAATGATTTAAATATTTCTAGCGTAATATCTGAAATACAGGTACTGAGCAACTCAAGAATTCTGCAAAACTGGATGCCAATCCAAATGCTCTTGTGAATTTCTTCTAACTGATTTAGGCTGCCTGCAAGAAAAAGAAAAATATCTCAAACTTGTTGTTAAGCTCTAAGTTAAGAGAAGATTCAAAAAATATATTAAGCTTTAACAAAAAAAATTTAAACAGTTTTCTACTTGATGACAGCGGGCGAATCAATTCAGGCAAAGGCCCTGCCGTTTGATTGTTTCAGTACGCTTTGGAACGAACATGTCTAGGAAATTTCAGCAGAGCTTTATTGGGTTATTCTCATGATTGCAAGACATCTGAGCCTTCGAAGTCAATGCGTGGACCTTGACGGTCGAGGCGGCTTTGCAATCAGCATCAGGACGATACCGATCAATGAGAAATCTGTTCAAATCGTGCCAAGTGGAGTCGACAGTCTCGTTCCGGACAGATTGCATCTTAATGGCAGTGATGTTCAGCAAGGGAGAATTGGCAATACCCGGGACCCTATTGCGCACGTTCTTGTGATTGTAAAACAGAGTCCCGTTAATTGCGACTCGGTCTCCGAATGTGATGAGATGCGGACCCGTCGTTGAGGATGATGATTCCGTCATCTACATGGGTAATTATTTCAAGGTTGCTCGGCTGGATCTTGCAGTGTGCCGTGACACCTGCATGGAGCTCTTTGGCACATGAACTTTCCAAAGCCAGACGACAAAATGTGGCTCCGGGTGAAGCGGCACAACTCTGCAGTGTGTGGGATTCTCCATCGCATTCGGCTATGACGTTGTCAAACAATCGCACTATGAAGTTCTTGTGGATAACAGGATAAATCGTGATCTTTCTGCAAGCTCTTTTAATCTTGGGGAATTTAATTATAAAGTGTATGGTGTTAATGGATTGAAGAACTTTTACGGACGCAACGGACATAAGATCTCCTATGGGAGTGTTGGTGGGTTCCTCTAGCCAAATTGATTTCAAATCTGAGTGGTCCAAAATGTTTGGGCTAACAATGTTGGCCTTTGCCAGAGTAATAGCAAGAATTAAATTTTGCAACTCCATCATTAGCATCCTGTTTCTAGACAGTAGTGTTTCATATAAATGGCCAGTGTCAAGAGATATCTTGAGAATTTTGTTGACAGTGATTGTTAACTGGTTAACTGGCTGGTCCTGAACTCTAGTGTTTATTTCTATTTGTCTTTTATTGGCATTTATTAATTGCACTTCAGTAAACCTAGTCTGCTCTAAATCATCGGCATCGGGTGTACCCGCCACAATCTTAGTATGGATCCTAGGAACTCTAAGCTCCTGGCGACTCTATGGTGCGTGCCTAACGCCTCCAATAGGTCTTGTAGATGTGCCGTGTCCACAATTAGAAGTTTTTTCATGTGGGATTGCGGGAACATGTCAATTAATTTGACTGTTTCTTCCACCATTCGAGCGTACTCGGAGAGGTTTGCCGAGTGCCTGGCATAGGCGTATTTCTCCCATACCAAGATTTCGCCGTCGACGATGGGAATGTACTTGGCACGCGAGTAGTCGATGACATGTGCCGAAACCAGGGATAAGGAGAGGAGTAGTATGGATCCAAACCTGTGAAATGAGGTTGTTTTCTTATTTTTTCGCAATTTTTTTGTTTTTCTTTTTACGGCCCACCACAAAGAAAGTTTATAAAAATTATGCCAAGTGGCTAAAAGTAAGTTGAACAATTACATCTAACTATTACGAGTGGCTTAAAAAAAGGTGTACGAAACAAACGAGGGAGTCACCTTAGGTTGTCCTTGTGGACCACCCTCCCTCTAATGAGTACCTCGGTCCCCAGGTCTGCTTCCACTGCCTTCTCATCACATCCTTGTGGCTCATCTGGGTGCGCCTGAACCACATCGACTGGCCTCTGGTCGGTGACCGAATGGATCGACTTATTGTACTCAGTTGTAGCCAGTAAAATGACTTCTACAGTGTCATTTATGCCTCTATCGATCTTAAGGCATCTGGATAGCTC
Source organism: Drosophila willistoni (assembly GCF_018902025.1). Lineage (NCBI taxonomy): Eukaryota > Metazoa > Arthropoda > Insecta > Diptera > Drosophilidae > Drosophila > Drosophila willistoni. The sequence goes on from NW_025814047.1 coordinate 17,358,144, forward strand.
TAACAGGGTGCTATGAAAGCGCTCAACCTGTCCATTCGAGATGCTATGCAATGGTGGTGCATTTGAAATGCTGACCCCATAGTTGTTTGCGAGCATAGTCACTATGGTCTCTGAATTCAATGATGGTTCATTGTCACAGTAAATGGATCAGGCTTTAGGAAAAAAATTCATGATTTGCATTAGAGCTGGCTTCAGATCAACAATGGTTTTAAAGGGGATCGGTTGGACAATAGCAAATTCAGAGAACTTGTCGATGCAAGTTAGAAAGTATTTCCTGTCAGTGGAGAAAATGTCTATGTGTAACATCTCTCCTACATGTGAGGGGATCGGTGTCTCTCCAAGCTCTTGTTTTTTAGGGTGTCTATCATATTTAGCCCTAGCACATGTTTTTTCAATTTTGTACTATTTCATTGGCCATCTAAAACGCCCTTTGCTGCACTTCAGAGAATTAAACCTTTATATTTCTGGACCTATGCTTACTAACTGTTCCATTTTCACCCTTCAAAATATTAGAGATGGGTTTTGCTTTTGCGGCGAAGTTCCTAATGAAACATCTGTAATAACTTGCGAGGCCTAGAAATGATCTGACCTCGAACAGTGTTTTAGGTTCTGGATACTCCTGTATTGCCTTAACCTTTTCAGGATCCGTCGTGGTGCCAGTGCTGGTGACTATGAAACCAAGAAAGTTTACGCTTTTCTTAAAAAATCGTGACTTTTCGATGGAGACCGTCATGTTTGCTTCGTGTAAGCTTTTTAGGACCCAATCCACGTGTTTAATGTGGGAGTCCTCATCTTCTGAAAAGATGATTACGTCATCGACATAAAAAGCAAAATTTGCCAATCTGCTCTCGCAGTATGTCGTCGATGGTTCTTTGGAAGATGCTTGCTGCATTCTTTAATCCAAAGGGGAGCCTTTTGAACTCGTATTTCCCCCCGTTTACAGAGAAAGAGGTTTTTTCGCGGTCGCGTTCAGCGAGTATGATCTGGTGATAACCAGACTTGAGGTCTAATGTTGAAAAGAATTTGGCTCTTCCCAAATTCCCCAATATCATTGATATATTTGGCATAGGGTATTTGTCAGACACGGTTCTTTCGTTAAGTTTACGAAAGTCCATTACCAACCTCATTTTCCTATTGCCCGCTTCATCAGTGCCCTTCTTGTCTACTACCCATATTGGGTTATTGTAGGGAGAAACTGACTTTTGAATTATATCATTTTTTAGCAGATCTTTGATATCTTTATTAACGAAATCAGCTGCTCCCATTGGATATGGGTAAAGTCTGGCATACATCGGTTGCTCATCTGTGGTCCTAATGGTGGCCACGACTGATGTGTTATACGACAACGCCTCGTCTGGGTCTGCAAGGCCTTTTGTCTGGTCTTTAGCATTTTCAAAAAGGAACTTCTGGCTAATGGGGATGCCTCTGCACAGTCTACATTTGTGAAATTTACATTTTTGCACGTGTGGAAGGTGATTTGTTCGACTTCCGTGCCCCATTTAAGCTGTCCTGAAGCTAGACAAAGCGAAGCAGCTGCCTGCTTTAGCAGGTCAAGGCCTATAATCCCATCAAAAGTTGACAAGTTCGGCAGAATAAAAAAGGTTGACTTTAACCCAAACATTGCAACAAAGCATTTATGTGTAATTTGTGTCTCGCCGTGAATGGAATGAATTTTGAAGGGGGACTCTACAGAGTGGACGCCTTTTAACCCTTCATGTGGCCGAATGAAATTCTTGGCCGCGCCCGTGTCTATGAGGAATCGCATGTGAGTCCCTGCTATTCTTCGTCTGATGACGGGTAGCAGGGATTTACTCCTAAAAAATTGAGGGCATCAGAGTCATAACTAGCATCGTCATTGATTTGTGCCGCTGCGCTAGAGGCCGCATCAGCGTATGCCTCTGCTCCCTGTCCCGCGTCTTGCATGACGTGATTCAATCTTTGCTGATTTCTCTGACGGCCCGTGCGGTCGGATGCGGGGTTCTTCCTATTCGCGTAAACCGGGGCCTGAGTGGGCTGCAAAACCCTTGAGAAGGAAGGATCGACCTCCATGGGCACCGGTGCGCCATTATTATTATGCTGCCTGCTGCTTCGTTGATCCGTCTGCACTGGGGCCTTACTTTGCATGCTAAAGTGTGGATTCTTGGTACCGCTAGCTTGTGTTTCAGCTTGTCGCGAATGCCTCTCCTGTTGGTGACCCTGCGCTTTTGCATGCGGCTTGCTTCTTATAATGATAACAGCCTGGTAATGACGAGAACTGCCATTATGCGGTCTGAAGATCTCGTAAGTGGCTAATGCTGCCTGCCTCCAAGATACATAAGCTTCCTGTACTCCTGCAAACTCAGGTAAACATTTGACGGCATCTAGTGGCACGTCACAGCGAATGTTGTTTCTAATTCCTATAGCAGCGTATGCTACTACTTGTGGGGCGGCATCGTTTGCTACTGTTATTTGTTGAGCCAACTCATTAATTCTTTGAGTCAATGCTCGCTCCCTCTGCTCGTTTGCAGCGGCCTGTTCAGCTAAAGCATTGCTGACAGCCCACCTTATTATTTCCCTAAGCTGATCTGGATCCATTTTACCTAATGGGGGGGAAACTGCAGGGAGAGGTCTTGTAGCCGAGGCTTCAATGCGAATGTCACAGTCGGAATCTGAGTCGCTAAACTACTTGCGAGGTGTTCTATATTGGCTGAACATGCGCAGGCCAGTGGCCGCGAAAAGCAAAACGGGTCGTCAAAAGATGGATCGAATTACGTCGTAGCTCTGAACCACGAGAACTGTATGTATTGATATAGCACAATTTTAGACACATAGAAAGTAACACAGCCAAACTTTCGGCAATACCAAAGCTGTTTGAGAAAATTATTACGTCTGCCCTTCAACACCTATCCAGATCCACTATTTCTCCTTGTCAGCATGGATTCATGAAAGGTCGTTCGTCGCTTACTAACCTTTTAGAATTGACTACCCTTGTACACCATGGCTTCCGTAAAAAGTGTCAAACTGATGTTATTTATACAGACTTTAGTAAGGCTTTCGATACGGTTGATCATTCTATGCTTCTCGCGAAACTTAACATAAAGGGGTTTTCCCCAAAACTGTTGTGTTGGTTAAAGTCGTATCTTATTGGCAGAACCCAAAAGGTGTCTTTTCGTTCCTCGATATCTAAAACTGTTCGTGTTACGTCAGGTGTACCCCAAGGCAGTCATCTGGGCCCCCTGTTATTAACACTGTTTATAAATGATTTGCCTTTGGCCTTGGCTCATTCCCGCGTGCTCATGTTTGCGGATGACGTCAAGATTTGTTATTCCTATAATGATCCTTCTTTCCAACAGTACTTGCAATCAGATCTCGATGCGTTCTGTGATTGGTGCCACGTTAATAAATTACACCTTAATGCCTCTAAGTCTTCTTTTCTTCTTTTATGACTTTCAGTCGTTTGTCTCCGTTCCTAGCTCATTACTCTGTTAAGTCTGTTCTGTTAGATTGTGTACCATCGTTCAAAGACTTAGGCGTGATGCTTGACCCAAAACTTTCATTTAATGTTCATATTCCTTCTATTGTCAATAGAGCATCCAGCCTTCTTGGCTTCATTAAACGTTAGGCCAAAGAATTTGATGATCCCTATGTAACAAAGGTTTTATACACTTCGTTAGTTCGCCCTACTCTAGAATATTGCTCGCCAGTGTGGAATCCGCAATATGATGTTCACCAGGGTAGTATTGAATCGGTACAGAAGCAATTCCTTAAGTTTGCGTTATGCGGTCTTAATTAGGACCCGAGTCTTCGCCTACCTTCTTATTCTAGCAGACTTCTTCTTATTCATCTTCCTTCACTTTACAACCGTAGGCTCGTTTTTGGCCTTCTCTTTTTCAATAAACTAGTCAACGGCGAAGTCATTTCTACTAATTTACTAGATACTTTATATTTTTGTGTTCCCTCACGTCGGACCAGAAACTTTTTTCCTATTCACCTTAGTAGATGTCTGACTAACTACTCTCTTCATGAACCTTTTCGTGTTCTTTGCCAATCTTTTAACAACCTTTCTCACCTAATTTCTCCTCATCTTTCTGTCACTTCTCTTCGAGCTATACTTTTTAATCATCTACAGCGAAACCAATAATAATATTCTGGACTTGGATTGGCTGCAACTCATCCCTGACCACATTGGCTGTGAATCGGGGCATAGCTGGCACCTTATGCAAATAAAACACCCCCACCGGGTCGGGGATGTTTAGTTGTGTATATAGCTAAGCTATCTTTTTCAATTATTTACTATCTGTCTTTAGCTTAAGCTTTTTCGTCGACTGCTGTGTTAGTTGACGTAAATAAATAAATAAATAAATAAACACAAAATAATTTTATTAACGATCTGGATGATAAATTGTTTTAACTAGAATTCTCAATGCAGTCACTCTCACGAGTTTCAGAAACCTGGTTCAGATTATTGTTATTAATTATGATCTGTTGCAATATAAAATACTCACAAGTACTAACTAATTTTTATAAAAAATTAAGATTAAATTTTGTATTTGAAGAAAAAATTTTGGCTACATGATTCAACTAACACAAAAAAAAAATTTCTTTATAAGGTTGGTCACTTGCAGCTCCCTCGCTGCTGTCTTAATTTCTGTTGGTTGTTGCAGCTCCTGTGCTGCTGTTTGGTTGTTATTAGTTGTGGAGTCCGACCACTAGTTGGGCGCCAATTGGTATTCTCCAGTCCTGTTGAGGGTGAAGATTAGGTTGAGAGGCGAACTGTGCTGTATTCAAAACTGATTTCTTAAAATACAGAATATTTCACTTAAGCTAAGCCAATATTCGCATCACGCCACAATGTCATGGTCGGCAAGCCGACTCAGCAAATCTTTGGCGATAACGGAAACTCTTGCAGCAAAACAAAAGTGTCCGGTTACCGTCGCTGACCATTGCAGCTATAGCGCGCTGATACAACTTATGCAATGTCGCAATTGCGAGGGCTGCTACTTAACTTATAGAGCACGCAATAGCGAGGGTAGATTATAAACTTATAAAATATCCTTTATTAAGTGTTAATTGTTAACTTATATATACTAGCTGTACCCTGCCACGCATCGCTGTGCCCCTGCCTGCAGCAAATGGCGCTGCGGTCTGCATTTAAGCTGGCTTGAGGTCTATCTTCCAAAAGAAGATTATTTGAAAAAAACTATGCAGTCAGCCTGATCACCTTTTTGTGTTGAAAATAATCTTCCTAAACCTTTGAAATAATCATCTTTTGGAACAAGGTTTGACTAAAGTTGGATATACCATATATACCATATATATATACATAAATGTAGGTAAAAAATTGATATAAAAAATATATAAATATAAAATATATAATACATATATATAAAATATATTTTATATATAATAAATAAATTTAATTTTTTTATTTTCGATGATGAAAATATGGAAAATATGTAAAATATGTAAAATATCTTTTCGATATGTAAAAGTTTATGTGCATTGGAGCCCGACCGGATTTGGGATAAAATAAAATTTTTTTTTTATTTAATTTATGAACTATGGGATACGCAGCGCTCAGAGGATACACAAGTAGAAAACTGCCGTTGTAAACGTTACTCAGCTTAATATTTTTTGTTCTTGTAAATGCGGAGCTGCAGTTACAACTCACGTGGCACCACTGTTCGCTGCATAACTGTTCAGCCGTGGTGCAGGTGGTGCCGTTTTTCAGTTATGTACACGTATGTATGTACGTAAGTATGTACAGTGCTATGTATGTATAAGTAAACATAACGGGTGTTTTTTTAAGCGTTTGGTTTTTAAAATTGAAATGAAACACAAAATTTGAATATTATTGTTAAATTTTTATGAAATGGCAAACTAAACTGAGCATTTTTCACTTTCACAGCTGTCATGAACATCATGCGGTATGTCAGTGTTGCCAACGTGAAAAACCAAAAGCGTAAAAAAACACGCGTTATATATAAATTATATGCCCATGGAATGGGTAAATGACAGGAACAATAGACAATATACAGGAAAGGTCAGACAATACTCTGTGATAAGTGGAGTAGGTCAGTTATGCATAAAAAAATGCAAACTGGAGTGTATGCTGGAATCAGAAGCCAAGTCACGTACACCAGTGGACGGTATTTGCCGAAGATCAATTTAAAACTGAATACTGGGCGAATTAAACAATCGATCTAGGCTTTTTTTTATCTAAACAGTACGTTCTTTCTTAATAATCGGTTGACTTTTAAGAAGTACACTAAATATTGGCGTTTTTATACCATATACCCATAGGGTGAAATGGTATATTAAAGTCGCCAAAATGTATGTAGCAGGCAGGAGGAAGCATCTCCGACCCCACAAAGTATATATATTTTTGATCAGGATCAACAACCGAGTCGATCTAGCCATGTCCGTCTGTCCGTCCGTCCGTCCGTATAAACACCTAGATCTCGGAGACTATAAGAGCTAGAGCCACCAAATTTGGTATGCAGTCTCGTGTAGTATGTACACTTATCGAGTTTGTTTCAAATTTTTGCCACGCCCCCTTCTGCCCCCGGAATTTACAAAAAAAAGATTTTCTTAAAAACTATGTAAGCTACCGACATTAAATGTGGTATGTAAGCTAGCTTAATAGACGCGCAGATATTGACTATTTAAAAATTTTGCCACGCCCATTTCCGCCCCCGAAAATTAAACAAAACTGATTTTCTCGAAAACTAACAAAGCTAAAGTCACCAAATTTAGTATGTATATTGGCTTAGTATGCGCGCAGAATACACATATTTTAATATGTTGCCACGCCCACTTCCGCCTTCATAATTTAGAAAAAACCGATTGTCTCTTGCAATTTTTTGACCATCGCGATCAAATTTGGCAGACTTTATGAGGCATGGTATGAGGCATGTTAAAACAATTTAATAGATATACATTTGGTTTTCGAAATTTTAAATATTTGTTTCACCTGGTGTATGGTATACCCAAGTCGGCGAGACGACTTACTTACTTCATTTCAACTTTTGCTTGAATAAAACTAATAAGGATCAACTAGTATTAACGCTGGATCATCTACACTGGGTAGATGAAATATTTTCCTACCAGATGTAATGGGGCTAAATGTGTTAAGTTGTGCGATGTAAATTCGTAAGTCATAAAACTGGGGACACCTAGCCTGAAAAACACGTCGCATGTGTAAGGAAGAAGACGAGTGCATAATCGGGAACATTTCCTAATAATGTATTTAAAATTGATATATAAGGTAAATTCTCTGGGTATCCAGGATAAGAAGTTGACTGCCCAAATACGGATACGTAAATACGAGTGATGGAAACACATCAAGGAGATTTTTTTAAAATAATATAATGACATCTTGTATGACAGGTGTTAGTTATGAGATCATTAAAAGGTTGGTTGTTATCCTAAATGTAATAAATTTAAAGGAAATGATAAAAGGTGCAATCTGTTTAGAATATAAATCGGAAACAGCTCAACTGAGTATTATACACAGAACAAACATAACAAAGGGTACATAGGATTTTTGATTACCAATGGAGAGCTGTCCAAAGAAGCACAGGAATATAAAAACAAGGTCTACAAACGTTTCAGATACATTTATATATTCAAAAGTTTTCTCGTTAGACAAATTTAAGACATTTTTAAATGCTATCAGCGTTTTCGGATCCACATATCAGCTTAGACTCGTGAGAATTTGAAAGGAATTGAAAAAGCAGCTATAATTAAAATTCATATTCAATATTAACAAAAATCAAATCGCATAAAAAACATCCTTTTTTTTTATTTTTTTTTTGTAATTATGTTAGAAAATGGAATTAAAGCATTAAAAGAATTATGTATGGTGGCTTAAAATACTATAACTTTCTATTTGTGATAAAAAAAACGGACTTACTTTAGAAGCTTTTAATTTTGCAATGTCAAATGCGCATCGGCTCTTATATCTCCAGTGTATTGGGAAAACTGAAATTAAAAATTTAGTTGCTTTTATTTTAAACCTAGAAAAATCAAAGGTTTGATATACTTACTAATAATATGCTAAAATCGGAAAAGATCGTGCAAGACCTATGTGTGCAACGGAATAAAAATTCAAAGTATTTGTGATTTTCAAACCTCTAATGTTAAAATTCTTTCAATTAATTATGACTATTTAATATTACTCTTTTGCAGATGTTGGATGCCGATCTTTCTAATGCCACCGAATCTATAGAATTGAAGGCTTTAAAATTATATGATCCATTAAAGAATCAGAATCACAAAATTATAATTTTGGGTCAGCAAACAATAAAACCTAAATATAAAAGGCCATCTTACGATGATAGGCAGCTACCCCCAGTGGTTTTTGAATACAAACAGGGGCGAAATAGCCTACAAGATAGAACAAAGTGTGAAAAACAAAAATATTATGTGGATAACTTAAAACAACTAAATCTGTCTTCTTTTATTACAAAGAAATGTAGAAAAAATGATGTCCAAACAAATAAACACATGAATATTAAGGAAAAATATGGACCTTTGGCTAAAAGCCCAGAAATTACTCAAAACGTGAAACCTGTTGAAAATAAAAAATTTTTGACGAACAGTCTTCATATTCAACCATCCTATTGGGCACATTACTTAAAAAAACGCGGAGAGGACCATAGGGACGTTTCATCCTCAGAAATCCTAGGTAAGTCGATATTAAATAAAGAACCTGAAATATTTCGTATGTATTAAATAAAATGATTGGAGCTAAGGTCTATGTAACAGGCAGAAGAAGCATTTTCGCACCAAGAGAGCCGAAATATTTATACCCTTGCAAAAGTGGTAGATTAATTTTGGTCAGAAATGTGCAACGCATAGAAGGATGCATCTCCGCCATATAAAGTATATATATTCTTGATCAGCACGACGAGACGAGTTTATATAGGCATATCCATTCGTACAGGTATCACAGAAATCGATAACAACCTAAAATCAACCCAAAAGCAAATGTGTAACAGAAATGTTGTTCGTCAGTTTTAAAATATCCCAGCAGTAGTTGCGACATTGATATAAAATAAAATATTGCTGAAATTAAATTTGTTTTTTTTTTGCATAGATCTGCATATAAGCGATCGCTAAAAATGGTTGTTTTTATACTTAATTTATTATTTTACAAAAACGCCATTGAAAAATTAAAGCAGAGGGCGCTTTTGCTCAAAATAACCAAAGGTGAACCTGCCAACCTGCTGGAAATGGAAAAAAATCACAGATTTTGGCTTTGGAAAAACGTACTAAGTTGTCATCTCTGCTGCACACAAATGTTAAGTTTATAAAGTTTTTTTTTTGTTTCCATTTACAACCCCACTTGACTCATCCGCAATCGAAATAGCGAATTTCGTTTAAGTAACAGTGAACCAAAAAGGGTGACGAAAAATCAAATCGCCGTGATTTAGTGTGACACCGACATTTCATTTGGTAGATTTCAAAAACACCCCTGAATAATTGATAATTGTTTTGTTGATTTTTTTAATAATTAAATAGTTACGTTCATCTTATCACCTTCCTCATTCTACGCCACCTGTATAGACGGTCATAGGACCGTTTACCTTGTCTCGAATACCACTTGAAATTAGCTCGAAGCGATCTCAGAGTGTGTTTAAGAAATGGATAATTCGGTTATTTCTTGAATCTAAAAGGCAAATCAAAAGTCATAGACCCTACGCTCATTATTTCTTATCAATGAGCTTCTGGATAAGTAGATTTTGACTCCGCATCAGTTCCTGCATGCAGTTTTGACGTCATAAAAATGGTGATGTTTTGGTTAAGTGAGATCGATAGGGCCTCTAAACCACTTGGAGTTTGCTGGCTAAGTTCTGGTGCGCTTTGTGCCGGATACAGTGGATAGTAAAGGGACGCAGTGTGTTTTGCGGGTTACGTCTGTCCAGTTCGAAGCACGCTAGCAAAGGATACCCTAGGGCTTGCTCTAGGAGGTACGGTAGATGATCTAACAGCCTTGGCCAAGAATACCCCTGGTGTAATTTGGGAGGCGTTGTCTAGTCGGAGGTTTGCGGCCGTTTAGGTGTGATTTAAGGTCCTTAAAGACAGGACAGAAGACATTGATGATATTGACAACGGACTTAACCGTAAACCCTTTCTCGGCCAACGAGTCTGTTATTTCTTGTGTTTGACTCGATGACCCGATGACTCGATCTCCTTTAATATAACCTGAATCACTTTAATGCTTTTTACTTGGTAAGTATGAGAGTTAATTTTATCGGATTTTAGGTTTGAGTTTGGCACTTAATTTATTCTATGTTCTTGTTGTGAGATGTTACAAAAAAGTTATTGTTGCATACTAGTTAGTTCGATTAGCTTCAAAACCATGTAAAGTGGTGACTGTGGTTTAGCCGATTTAGCTTTTTCTATGGTTGTGCCAGTTTCAGCGTCTTGATGATCGGCAAGAACTTTTTTATTTATATATATATATATATATATATATGTATATGTATATATCTGTGTGTCGGGTTAGAATTATGGACAGCCCCTTTGGGGCTTAAACAGTTAAGCAACGCTTTATTGAAAATAGTTACACACGTTATGATTGTTGTGCGGGTATTCATGTGTCACTAAGAGTAAAAGAGATAGCATTTTGCTCCCATACAGCAAGGTTCTATTGAACGGCAGTGTATAATAAGGCGAGCATTATTGATGTGAATTCGGAAGCTGTAGTACCTACTAGCAAAGCGAAAATAAGTGCACTCGTGACTATTCGCAGTATACATTCGTAGTGGTGAAGTCCAGGAAGAAAGTTGCAACAATGAACAAACCCCAAGGGGTCGAGAAATAGACCCGAATCCCGACCAGACTGAAGGTATACCAGTTTTCGTCCCGACATCAGAAGTGAGATCGGCTCAATTGCCTACAATGTTCGTGGATCAGTGACGCCTCATCATGGACAAAACCTATTGTAATTGATGAAGAAAATGGAAGCATCTAAGAACTAACATCAGCAAGTTCTTAATGTTGTGCTGCCAAAATACCATCCTAAAGCAGCAGGCGCAGACGCTTTAAAATGGTGCATTACTGTCGACATAATTTTGACAGGCCACCCAATTGAAGGTAGCCGGCTCATCATTACCCGGAGCAATGTAATGGAGGGAAGCTCTTCACAATGATTGACGCAAATTTTTGTATAGTGGAATCCAGTGGAGCGAATTTGAGAAACTGTTTCTTCAAAGATACAAAAATGAAGAGACACCGGCTGCCATGTTTTTCAATATGTTGAACAGTTGTCCTATCCACCAGTGCCATGCAGTATTTGCTGGCCGCTTTGTGACATCTCTAGCAATTCCATGGACGAAGAAGAGGCTGGAAGAGATAGCTGTTTCAGTCGTGCTTGGGCTTATGGTCAATATCGATAGACATTTGCAGCGAGAACGACAATAGGTCAGCGGTAAGCTATCTGGAAAAAGAATTCATAATATTGTAATGTTAAAGGGTATCGGAAATGACGGTATATATAGCACCATTCAAATATTAAGCGAGGCTAAGATAAATAGTAATGTATTAGAAATATTGTTTCATGTCGTACAAGACAAATGTATAAAAGCTATATTATTTTAGGAAGAGAGATCCTTAACCAAGGTTATAATGTTATTATCATGCCAGAAAATTATATTTGTTAACCTATACTCACAATCCAATAACTCACATGACCTCACTGAAATCGACATTGAGTTACAAGAAACCGATAAAAGAACATTGCAGGAAAAGAACGGCTGAGTCCCATAGAGAGGCAGTTCGTGGCAAGCTGAATGAGTTGCTTTACAATAATATCATTCGTCCTAGTTGCTCTCCATTCGGAAGCCCCAATTTCAAAAAGAAAGATGGCTCAAATCGCTTATGTGTAGACTATAGAGAATTGAATTCAAACACTACAGCTGATGAATATCTTTAGCCTTTTATAAGAGACCAAATTGCCAGACTACGGGGCGCAAACTATTTTACCTGCTTGTTTCAACGGTCGGTCCTGAAAGCTTTAGGCGATATTGCATACTCTTCTGTAATTGTCTATATGGATGATACCATGATTGTTTCTCCAACAATTGCATTGGGTTGCGGCCTATTTCCGCAAGTTTGTTCCGGATTTTTCAAAGATAATGAAACCTCTTTATTCTCTAACTTCACAAAATGGAAATGGTGTTTGGAACGACGATTTAGAAAAAATTAGAAAGAGAATCCTAACCATTCTCACGAATGAACCTGTGTTAGTAATCTTCGATCCCAAATACCCCGTCGAGTTATATACAGACGCCAGATCTCATAGCTATGGTGCAATTCTCTTGCATCGCATTGAAAATAGGCCTCACGTGATAGAGTATTATAGTAAAACAACCCTTTCTCCGACCTAAGGGCATAGGCGTATTACATGTATAAACATAAATTAAACTAAAGAAATAGAAAATATTAAATGTAATAAGATAATAGGTTATACATAAAGAAAACAGGATAGGTTAAAGTTAAGATGATTACAACTAATTACGAGCGAGGAAGGACAAGATCGCAGTTTTTGTACCCGGAAGCGATGTTTCGGAACCGAAAAGTGTGTGAAATTGCGGGTCCTTCTAGATGGAACAGAAATGTTAATTTGGCTCAATAGCTCGGAAGAGTCAATCTCACCATTCAAAAGTTTGTAAAGAAAAGTTACACCAAGCATTGTTCTACGATTAGTTAAAGAAGGAAGGTTAAATAACTGAAGTCGACTAGAATAAGATGGAAGTTGTACAGTTGGATCCCAGCGCAGATCACAAAAGGCAAAAAGTAAAAACTGTTTTTGAACAGATTCTAATTTGTTTTTATAAAACTCATATTGAGGAGACCAAACACAAGATCCATACTCCAATATGGGGCGGACTAAAGAAGTAAGCAGTATTTTGGTAGTATATGGATCCTTGAACTCCTTCGACCAGCGCTTTATAAAGACAAGAACATTCTTAGCCCTACTAACAGTAGTCGATATATGCTGATTAAAACTAAGTTTGTGGTCGATTAAGATCCCCAAATCTTTTACAACCAAGAAAGTATTATTAATTCTTTCTAACGGGAAATTATTTAAAAAGTTAATTGGGGAGAACCTCTATAAAAAGACATAACTTTGCACTTAGAACAGTTTAGAGATAACAAGTTAGCACTACACCAGCCCTGAAAAGCATTCAGGTCAGCTTGGAAGGTATGACATGAGAGAGAGTCTACGATGCGATTAGCGATTTTTACATCATCGGCATACATAAGAACTCTGGAATTTAAAAGAACGGTGGGGAGATCATTAATAAAAATGGTGAATAGTAATGGGCCAAGGTGACTGCCCTGTGGGACTCCCGATTCAACACAAATGATCTTAGAAAGAGAGGACCTAAAAAGAACCCTCTGCCTCCTATTGCTTAGATATTGTGAAACCCAAGCAAGCAGAGCATCCGGAAAGCCAACTAAATTCAGCTTATGTAATAGTAACACATGGTTTACCGAATCGAAAGCCTTAAGCCTTTGTTTCTTAAAACCTTGGATTACAAAGGATGTAAACTGTAAAAGGTTAGTTGTGGTAGACCTATTCTTGACAAACCCATGCTGGTATGGCGAAAAAATAGATTTACATAAATGCTGTATTTGAGACGTCATAATTTTCTCAAACAGTTTCGGTATCGCTGACGATTCAGTAATTCCTCTGTAATTAGTGACGTCGGATTTATTGCCACATTTGTAAAGAGGTAAAATAAACGAATCCCTCCATACAGTTGGAAACTCAGACAGTGTAACGGATAAGTCAAAAAGCTTAAGTAAAGGAGAGAACAATGACTCCGCATAGAACCTCACGACACCAACGCGAATACATAATAGGCAAGTACTTTAGAGATGCTGATTGGCAAAGAAGTTCGACCCCTGGGCATAGCTTTCCGGTAGAGACGGAGTCAGAGATTTGAATGATGTCAGGACTCGTGCTTGTCGTAACATGGAGTCGAACGCTGATAAAATCAAAGCTGTGTTCTGTTAAGAAATAAAGAAAGTAGTTCTAGTAGTTGATGTGTTAGACGGAGACATGTATACTTTGAAATCTTTAAAATGTAATAGATCATACGAGTATTGTCACAAAAATGTCAGGAAGATTCCAGAGGGTTATATTCCATGTAAGTTTGATATCGACAGTGTACAAGAGGACTGTAAGCGAGACTGAATAACATCGGCTTATAGAAAAATAGATAAAGATTAAATTTAAGTAAAATATTGTACATCTAATACGACAATAAATCAAAATAAAGTAAGTCGTCTCGCCGACTTAGGTAAACCATACCAGTAAAACAAATATTTCAAATTTATAACAAAATACGTTAATATTTTTACAAGCATATTTTAATATCTAGCTTACTCAATGAGCACCCTACCCACCAGCCAAAGGCCAACTCCGGCCTTATGTAAAAACGTTTATATGCATAACTTGGCTGTTTTTAGCTTAATTTTCCTCAAATTTGGTATTTTGTGTGCCAAATTTGATTGCAAAAGGTAGAAATTTCGGGAGCTAATCGAGTTTTTTTAAATTACGGGAACGGAAAGGGGCGTGCAAAATATTTCCACATACAGAATGTGCGCATTTACTAAGTAAATATACATACCAAATTTGGTGCCTCTATTTATTATAACGGTTAATAGGCGGCTTGGCAAAAAAGATCTAGGTATTCATAAGGACGGACGGACATGGTTAGACCGTCAAGAATATATATACCTTATGGGGTCGGAAAAGCTTTCTTCTGCCTGTTATATACATTTTGGCGCCTTTAATATACCATTTCACCCTTTGAGTGTGTGGTATATAAATAAATAAAACAAATAGATCGTTATCCGTCCAAGAGGGACGATGGTTATCCGTTCAGTATGAACGACGGTTATTCAGTCAGTATGAACGATTCTTATACGTCCAAGAGGGACGATGGTTATCCGTTCAGTATGAACGATGGTTATCCGTCCAGGAGGGACTATGGTTATCCGCTAAGGAAAAATGATAGTTATCCGTTCTAGAGGACGATGGTTAACTTTTTAAGAGGAACACACAAGGACGTGTAAATGTCAAAATGCCGTGTCGGGTTAGAATTAGTTAAGCAACACTAGATTGCCAATTTGGTTCGATATTTGCCTGGGGTATAGGTTTTAAGTGAGGTACGTGATTGTACAAAGTTCGACTGAGGTTATGATTGTTGTGTGTGTATTCATGAGTTACTGAGAGTAAAAAAATAGCATTATGCTCCGAAACAATCTGGGCTCAGGTGTGACAGCAAGGTTCTATTGAACGGCAGTGTATAGAAAGGCGAGCATTAATGCTATGAATTTGGGAGCTGTAGTACCAACAAAGTGAAAACAAGCGTACTTGTGACTATTTGGACTATTACGGTGTAAAGAAGATTGTAATCAGAGCGTAGTGTTTGGATATGCTTAGGATCGCGACAAAACCTATGTTTTCATCGCTAAAGATTATCATTATAGCATTGTGAATTCAGCACCATAAAATTTGATCGAGCAACTACTTAAAGGGAAAAATCCGATGCTTTACCGGATTTTTTAAATCTTTTATAGCATCTTCAAGTTACATAACACGCGTGATAGCCAAAGAGGTCCATCAGATCATTCTTCCATCCACAAACATCGATTTAAGAGTTTTATAGAAGAGAGAAATGGCAGAGTCCATATCATTAATTAACAAAAGTTTAATAAACTTCTTACGAAAACATCGAGTTAGAGGCATCGAGTTAGTATAGCGAGACATAACCCCAAGAGTAAGTTGGTATGGTTCATCTAGAGTTGCGTGGAAGTCTTCAGGAATGACTATGGGATCAGTCCTGGAAACATCGCAGTTGGAAGAATCCAACACAAATACCAGATCTAGTGATTTGTCACGACTATTCCAGACAGGGTTTACTTGATTTTGAGACAACTCAAGGATACCATCTATGAAACAATGTGACGAGGAGGGAATAGTAATGGAAAATCTTACGAGAGGGTCCAGGCAATATCTGGTAAATTAAAATCTCCCAGAACAATGAACAAGTCTTTGTCAGGGAGATATGAGTAAACAAGTTGATTGGCTTTCAAATGGTGAATGTAAACTTCCAAGTCGGACTGTGGTGGAATATATGAACAAGTAATATAGCCAGAAGCAGAATTTAAAGAAGTTTTAACACAAACAAATTCAATAATCCTGATTATAAGACTGTACAAATTTAGACGGAAACGCTGAATCAACAGCGATCAAAACACCGTCACTATTACGGGTATCGTAGCTATATTTATATATATATTTAGAGGGAAAATTGAAGCATCAGCAATATCAAATTTCAGTAAAGGCAAGAATTTGAAAGTCAAATGGGAAACTATCTACATCTAGTTGCATTCGACATAGTTGTTTTTGTTTCTGTCGTCATTGTATAATCAATATTAACTTTGCTACTGCAATCTCAGTACCATTTTGTTAATTCAGGAAAGTCCCCATCTGAGGACCAAATGGTCTATGGTGCAGATCCAGATAGGACAAAGCTGAGCAGTTTGTGACCCATTTGGCAATTTGGCTCCTGAGGAAGTCAAATTGGTGATTAAATACCGCAAGACAACCAAAAGCCCTGGCTACGATGGCATTGATGCAGTCACCATCAAATGCTTACCGCCGAGAGTGATCCAGCTATTAGCCAACATATTCAACAGGATCTTTGATCTCTGCCACTTCCCGACCCAATGGAAGTGGGCAGAGATTATAATGATTCCAAAACCTGGGAAACCGGAGCATGAAGTAACATCGTATCGTAAGATCAGTTTGTTGGCAATTCTCTCCAAGATATTCAAAAGAATATTTTTGCCCAGAGTATTGCCGCTACTGGACGAAGGAAACATTGTCCCAGAACACCAGTTTGGCTTCCGGCAACACCATAGCACTCCTGAGCAATGCCATCGCATCGAACAGAAGGTGCTTCAGGCTTTTGAAGACAAGCAGTATTCCTTCTCTGTCTTTCTGGACGTCAAGCAGGCCTTCGATAGAGGCTGGCATGTTGGGCTCCTGCACAAAATTAAGCTGCTCCTCCCCGCTGTAAACTACACCCTATACACTGCAGACCTACCAGTGCTGCAACACCCAGAACTCCTGATTGCCTAGTATGCAGATGACACTGCAATGATTGCCAATGCAGCGAACCCTACTGAGGCGTTAGAGATCATCCAGGATCATCTGCTCATACTTGAGCCCTGTCTAAACAGGTGGAACATCGCTGTTAACACAGACAAGCCGCTGCACATGACCTTCGCCACACGAAGACTCGACTGCCCCCCGGTCAGTCTTCATGGGACGCTTCTCCCGAGTGTGGACTCGGTCAGGTATCTCGGCCTCACTCTGGACAGGCGACTGAATTGTATGGCGCACCTTAAAGCCCAGCGTACTCAACGCAACCTGAAGATGGCTAGGATGCAGTGGCTCATCGGCAGCAAGTCGCAGCTCAGCATACGCTACAAGGTGCTGCTGTACAAGGCCAATATCAAGCCGATGTGGACTTATGGCTTTCAGCTTCAGACTTGAACGTAAACACTATACAGCGCTTCCAGAGCAAGCTGCTCTGGTCGTTTACAGAGTCAGCAGCGAAATAAAGAGATATGGCACTCGGCACTGCTCTAAGTTGGAGATGCATCGCAACATTCTGGCCCTTGGCCTGCTAGATAACAGCACTCAAATAAGGTGCTCAAAAGATGTCACCCCCTGGACCTTCCCTTCGGGCAAGACCAGGACTGATGAACCCTGCACACGAATTTGAAAGTTTGAAACTTTAAAGCTAACCAATAATAATAAAAGGCCCTTTCTTCTACTTTGCTCGAGCTCTAAGCAACGGTTTTACACCCCCAGAAATATTTCTATACCTAGACGAAAACAATTATGTCCAAAACAATTTGTGTATACCAATTATTTATCATATTTTCAGAAGGGCTAATTGTAAAATAGTAGAACATACGAATATAACACCTCAAAATAAAAGATTCGACTGTACTATATCCATTTTAAATAAAAAATCTCTCCATATATACCGCCAGCAAATGTTGGTGGTCTCCCCCATCCTTTTTCTTTTCTTTTAGTTAAGATAGTTAGTTTTAAAACTTTAAGCAAAGTTTTTCTTTTCCTTTCTCGTTTTCTTTGCAAAAATAGTTACGTTTATACTTATCCTTAGTAAGTGAAAATTAATAAATTCACAAAATGAAATTAAAATTTAAATCAGGACTAGAGAGCTCGATTAGAGATAGTGTCCATAGTATATAGTAAAATAAGCACTTTTGTTTATTTAAGTAAATGCATATATCTGTAAATAAACAAACAAAAAAAAAAAAAAAAAAAAAACCTAATCAATATCTTCTATTATTATATTTTTCTATATCTTTACCTTCCATACATGTTCCTATTTACACCCCACGTTATTGTTAACCTCTTATACAATTTGGTTATTGTCCTGCTATAACAGATTGCAAATAAATATAGAACAAAAATAAAAAAAATTAATTTAAAAAAAAATCGTCGGACCAGAAACTTATTTCCTATTCACTTTAGTAGATGTCTGACTAACTACTGCCTTCACGAACCTTTTCGTGTTCTTTGCCAATCTTTTTACAACCTTTCTCACCTTATCTCTCCTCATCTTTCTGTCACTTCTCTTTGCACTGTTGTACAAATAAAAGTGTACAAAATAAAATGATTGTTGTCAAAATTGTATGAATTGCATTCTTAAAAAATTCAGTTCACATGCTTTTTACAAGCATGTGGCTAAAATAGTCCTTAAAAAAACAATTTTTTTAATTGCGGCGGCGGAAAGGGGCGTGGCAAAAAATTTGAAATAAACTTACATACTACACAAGTCTATATATCGAATTTGGTGGCTTTAGCTTTTATAGTCTCTGAGATCTAGGTGTTCATACTGACAGACGGACGGACTAGATCGACTCGGCTGTAGATGCTGATCAAGGATATATATTAAATATATATTTGATATACCCTTTCACCCTATTGGTGTATGGCATAAAAAGAGTATATTTTCAATATTTAACTGTAAGAATATTGTTTTATTCACCATATGATCTGTGGTTGCAATTATAACGAGTTTTTATTTATTAAGTTTTTACTATCCGAAGAGTATCTTTTGGATGCTGCACTGTTCGCTGGAACGGCTAGTATTTTAGAGCAACCTTAAAGAGAAGGAGAAATTGTTGTTTGTTGCTTATCCACCAATTCAGAACATCGAAGTGTGTACTATATGGAATTTTTACATTTTTATATACTCAAAATCTTAAACTTTGTTTGATTTTAAGCAATACTTGACTTATGAATGTTTATGAATCATTTTTGTTTTATATTTTTGTTTCGGTTTGTATATTCTTTTGTGCATTTTATTTGGTGAAGAAATTTCTGATAAACACTATGTTTTAATCTTAAACAGTAACACTTTCATTTTTGTTTAGAAAATTTGTAAGACCGGGTTTTGATTTTAGAAAAGAGTAGTCCCGTTTAAATGTATACTTTTTTATATGTCGATAGGTTTTATTTTAGATTATAATTATGCTTTAGTAACTGTAAAAATTACTGAATTGAATGTTAAATTTTTCATCTTTAAGTTTTCAAAGAGAGCGTCGCGACGCGTCGTTTCTCATTCGTCTTTACACGCCTTTCGTCTTTAATAATTATTAACTCTTCTTTTACACGTCCTATCGTCATTGGCTTGTCTTGAAAAGTGTTCTTCGACTTTGTTTCGTAGCAGCATTGCCACATCGCCATTTTTTTACGTCGCTTGACACCTCGTCGTTTAACAGCTGATTTGAGGTGGTCTGGCCATTCGGCGTGACCAACCCAACCCCACATATTTATTTTTCTGATTACTTCAGATCTTGTTGTGAGTTTTGTGGCATTATTGTCACAGGTGTGTAATATTGGAATGTTAATTGCGAAAATTAAATTAAATCGTTTGGTTCAGTTGACAATTAAACGTTATGAAAAAATTTAATAAAAATAATCATTTACTGTAAGAAAATTGTGTGGAATTATTTAGTTTATTTCATTTATTGTGTTGGAGTTCTAAAAGGGTTAGATCTTTGGAAATAATTGAACTTTCACCGATTCCTGATAATTCAATTATGTTTGAAATATCTATATGTTTAGAATTATCTGTTTTTGAGTATTGATGTGCACCAGTATCTAACAAGAAAGTGAACATGTTGTTTTTTATTTTTGTACGTTGTCTAGTTCGTGCGAGCCTGACCGACCATGGGGCGTAGACGGACGGCACGATCGCTTCGACAAATACAAATAAAACGGACAAACAATTAAATATATATACAGCTAATTACGAGCTAAATGTGATAAAATAAAGGTTTTCAGAAAAGAAAGAGAGGCTTCTGATCTGATTACGGGATACAGAACATTAAAATCAGAACATAGGACTCGAATATAGGTTCATGTAAACAATAGTTAAAAATACAGTGTTTTAAGGAAAGAGGAATAAAATTTCTGGTAGGTCTACGGTGTACAATAGGTTCAATAGACACACGTTGTGGACGTGACACACGTTGTGGACACTTGTAATTGTAAACTAAGCCAATAGATCGCCACGGCAAGATGTCAACTCGCCGAAGCCGTGCCCAAAATATTAATAATTTTTCAACCCCCAAGTACGTGCGTTTGAGGCGTACTAGAATAAGATCTTCTAAGAACAATTGTTACCTCCTAGAGCATAAAATTCACTATATTAACTCCGTTCTTTTGTAAATAAAATTAGTTCATATATCGAAACTTAAATATATATTGAAAGTTAAAAGAAGAAAAAAATTTAAATACATTGTACATTTGCGTATACATCAAATGTAGTTGCAAGTAGACAACAAAAAAAAAAAACAGCAGCAGAGCAACGACACAGTTGCAAAGAAGCAGCAAGGCAACAAGATAGTTGTAGAGACGTCGGAAGGAAAAAGCATGGTGGCAGGTGCGAGCAATACGAAGAAGAAGAAGCGACCGGAGGAAGGCGCACAATCATCAAGCTATCGGCGAACTCTACCAATTGGCGAACAATTAGCAGCGGACACGATCATCAGACTAGCCATTCCTAGACTAGTTATAAGTACATAATTCTACTTTATTATTATTATTATATACCTACTTATATCGATATCCTAATATACGCATGAGACAAAAATGTTACCTACCAAAACAGAAAAATTGTTGGCGAAGCAGCATGAGTTGCATAAAAGGTTAAAGAAATTAGAAGAATTAGATGCTAGTAAGTTAACTAGCAACATTTTTAACGAAGCAATGGATTAGTTACCATAGCCAAAAGCTACAGAGTCGAGTAACCAAACACTACTGATGATGCATAAAATAACTCTGCTAATTCGTTTTTAATTATAATAAGCTTAATTGAAGTGATGGTTTCCACATGAAGTGATGGTTTCTGTTGACCAATAAGCAATTAACTGAACTCAACATACATTCTCATTTTTACCATACGCTTGATATTGCATCAGCCAAAAAAGGTGTGACCATGCAACTTAAAGATCAGAATAATAAAATATAAAAGATGGTTTACATTCAAATTTAAATTTAAGTTTAAGAATTCAGCAACCGTTCCTCAACAACCACTATTCCACAGATGCAAAATATGAGGCAGGTTCAGATATAGCTGCCAGATTACTAGTCAAAGGAGCCAAGCAGGCAGGGTACTGGTAATTTGGAAGACATTGAAGCAGATGCAACGATGTTGGAAAATTTTCAGGACAGCAACGGAGACTCTGCAAGCTTCAGGAATTTTTGGATAGGGTAACCAAAGATTTACGTACTATAGACAGTTCACAGGGAATGAGACATGCATAATATATATTAATAAGATCAATTATTTATGGGAGAATTCGATGTACAATGAATACGCAAAAAGTATTAAGAGAGGGACTGACATAGTTAGATAAAGATATTGCTCGCTAAGTTCCATGAGAAGGGAAGAAAAAAAACCGCCACAAGAAACTTCGGTTGCTGTGTTTAAAGATAGTTGTCCCATCTGCAAAGTCCCTGGCATAACGCACTTCTGTGCTTTAAGTTTAAAGCACTTTAGGAATCATAATGATAGTGGACCTTTTCCACGGTCTTGGGAAGTAGCCAATTCTTATTATAACGTTGAACAGTTTGCAGATGTTTTGTACCTCGATGATAGGGACTTCTGGGATCATTTATGGACTAATTAAGCTATGTCCAGGAGCTTTTTTCGGCTTCGAGTGTTTTTTCATAATTGCAGGGATCTCATCCGGTTGGAGTTCCTAATACTCACTAGCCGTTAATGTGCTCGAAGGGGGAATTACAAATGAGTCTGATGTTGGATGTGGTCGGAAAACCATTTTAAGATGTGTGGCAAACACGGATGCGGGTCCATTTCCACAGACGATGTTTAATGCTAGTTGGACTGAGCTTTTCTATGTATTTTATTTGAGCGCAGCTTTCTTCTTGTCTTTTGGATAGGTTTCGATTGGATTTTGCCATGCTTTTCTGCTGGTGAGCGAGTACTCTGCCATTCCCTTCCCAGACGTCACTCTTCAGTTACTAGTGGTATTAGAGGCATATAGATACTCTTGCTGCAGTATTGACTTGTCTGCTATAATCCAGTATCGGCGAACAGTCAATGTGGGCACTCATGTACCGTTTGAATTAAAGCCAATTTGTTTTGTTGTCTAGCCTATAAGGGCGATCAAGTACTTGAGGTCTTGTTAATAGTATGAATAGTAGTGGAGAGTGGTCGGAAGTTAAATCTAGTAGAGTCTCCGCAGTGATCCGATTACACGGAAACCTCTTGGTTACTGCAAAATGAATCAAGTCAGGCACTTTCTGTGGGTCTGTGGGCCAGTAAGTAGGTCTTCCCGGTAAGACGCAATCCATCTTATTGAGGATTTACCAGGAAGATCACCAGTGCGATTTCCGAGTGTGTTAAAGAAATCGGTAAATTCTTTTTCAGAGATTGAGAAACGTGATGGGAAGTATATAGCAACCAATGTAGTGTTGCTGTAGCTGGTTTGGACAGTTATAGCAGTTGCTTGTAAGTGTTTTATACGCTTTTTGATTAGGACACCAGTCTCTCCATGAGCTTTTCTGTCTGGATGGTTTGTTACGTAGAAGGTAGACTTTGCTATTTGAAAATTATTTTTTTATGTTAAATGTGTTTCCAATATCAGCATGACGTCGATTTCACTTGAGTCTAGGAATTGAAGCAGTTCGTTTTTGTGCTTGAAGATGCAGTTACCATTCCAAAGGCAAAGATGTAGGGAAGCCATTATTTATTATCGATAAGCTTCTGGATAAGCAGGTTTTGATTCCGCATCAGTTTCTGCATGCCGTTTTGCATGAACGTCATAAAAGTGGTCATGTTCTGATTAAGTGAGATCAATAGGGCCTCTTAACCACTTGGAGTTTGCTAGCCAAGTTCTGGTGCGCTAGGTTGCAGATTCTGTAGATGGTGAAGCGGCAGAGTCTCTTTCGAGGGTTTCGTCTGTCCAGTTTGGATCACGGTAGCGAAGGATACACTAGGTCTGGTTGTTGCAGGCATGTTAGATGATATAACAGGCTTGGGGAAGAATCCCCCGAGTGTAGTTTTGTAGGCGTTGTAGGTGATCTTTGGTCCAGCTGGGGGTTTGCGCCTGATTTAAGATCCTTAAAGACAGGACATGCTGTAGTTGGCCGTACGGTTCCCACCACAGTTACTGCATAGTCTAAGTGCGACGTTATTTCTGTCCTTTGTGCAAATGCCATCTTTGTGATGTTCACCGCAGCAGACACACACTGAGTTTAGAATGCAATATTTGTATGTGTATTTCTGGCAGTTTTTACACTGCGGTGGTTAAGATCTTTTATTCGGCTCCTCTATGGTGATTCTTCTGTGCAATAGAGCTGAAGCTTGTAGATGGTGTGCACTGCATTTGGCTTTGACCACTTTGCATCTGGTTGGAGCTCGCTTTTAAAGAGCAGCTGTGCGACTTTGTTTCTATTGATGATATTGACAACGGACTTAACAGCACCGGGGTATGTTGTTACAGATTGATGGTTTTGCTGACGCTTCAGAAAAGGCATACGCAGCGGTTGTATATGCTAAAATAGGTGAGGTAGTTACCTTAATAGAATAAAAAAGACTATTCCAAAATTGAATTATGTGCAGCACACTTGTTATCACAATTACTACAAACAGTCCAGCAATCTTGACTCTTGACAATTCCAGCTGAAACATATGCTTGGAGCGACTTTACTATCAGACTGTGCTGGATAAAAAACGGTGCTAGTAAGAAGAAATTCGTAAGGCACCGCATAGAATATAAATATAAAAGAAATAACATGGAACCATGTAAAATCAGAGGATAACCCTGCAGACATAGTATTATAGGAGATTTGTCCAACTAAATTAGAGACTTGTAAGTTTTGATGAAATGGGACAAAATGGCTCAGTGAGTCAACAGAAAAAAGGCCTAGAGAAAAAGATCACAATGGCAGGATGTCAAGTGGCCGACCCCGTGCCTAAAATAATAATCCTTTTTCAACCCCCGAATACGTGGGTCCTACTAGAATAAAATCTTCTAAAAACAATTGTTACCCCCTAGAGCCTAAACCTCCTATTAACTCCGTTCTTTGGTAATTAAAATATTTCATATTTTGAATTCAACGAATGAAGATTGGGTTATTTTCTTTCTTTCTGGAATCCCTATTCAGTCTATTTCACCTATTAAAAGTTTGTGAATAAAGATAGCACCAAGCATTTCGCCACAATTAATTAAAGAAGGAAGACAGATTAAACCTAGACGAAAACAATTATGTCCAAAACAATTTGTGTATACCAATTATTTATCATATTTTCAGAAGGGCTAATTGTAAAATAGTAGAACATACGAATATAACACCTCAAAATAAAAGATTCGACTGTACTATATCCATTTTAAATAAAAAATCTCTCCATATATACCGCCAGCAAATGTTGGTGGTCTCCCCCATCCTTTTTCTTTTCTTTTAGTTAAGATAGTTAGTTTTAAAACTTTAAGCAAAGTTTTTCTTTTCCTTTCTCGTTTTCTTTGCAAAAATAGTTACGTTTATACTTATCCTTAGTAAGTGAAAATTAATAAATTCACAAAATGAAATTAAAATTTAAATCAGGACTAGAGAGCTCGATTAGAGATAGTGTCCATAGTATATAGTAAAATAAGCACTTTTGTTTATTTAAGTAAATGCATATATCTGTAAATAAACAAACAAAAAAAAAAAAAAAAAAAACCTAATCAATATCTTCTATTATTATATTTTTCTATATCTTTACCTTCCATACATGTTCCTATTTACACCCCACGTTATTGTTAACCTCTTATACAATTTGGTTATTGTCCTGCTATAACAGATTGCAAATAAATATAGAACAAAAATAAAAAAAATTAATTTAAAAAAAAATCGTCGGACCAGAAACTTATTTCCTATTCACTTTAGTAGATGTCTGACTAACTACTGCCTTCACGAACCTTTTCGTGTTCTTTGCCAATCTTTTTACAACCTTTCTCACCTTATCTCTCCTCATCTTTCTGTCACTTCTCTTTGCACTGTTGTACAAATAAAAGTGTACAAAATAAAATGATTGTTGTCAAAATTGTATGAATTGCATTCTTAAAAAATTCAGTTCACATGCTTTTTACAAGCATGTGGCTAAAATAGTCCTTAAAAAAACAATTTTTTTAATTGCGGCGGCGGAAAGGGGCGTGGCAAAAAATTTGAAATAAACTTACATACTACACAAGTCTATATATCGAATTTGGTGGCTTTAGCTTTTATAGTCTCTGAGATCTAGGTGTTCATACTGACAGACGGACGGACTAGATCGACTCGGCTGTAGATGCTGATCAAGGATATATATTAAATATATATTTGATATACCCTTTCACCCTATTGGTGTATGGCATAAAAAGAGTATATTTTCAATATTTAACTGTAAGAATATTGTTTTATTCACCATATGATCTGTGGTTGCAATTATAACGAGTTTTTATTTATTAAGTTTTTACTATCCGAAGAGTATCTTTTGGATGCTGCACTGTTCGCTGGAACGGCTAGTATTTTAGAGCAACCTTAAAGAGAAGGAGAAATTGTTGTTTGTTGCTTATCCACCAATTCAGAACATCGAAGTGTGTACTATATGGAATTTTTACATTTTTATATACTCAAAATCTTAAACTTTGTTTGATTTTAAGCAATACTTGACTTATGAATGTTTATGAATCATTTTTGTTTTATATTTTTGTTTCGGTTTGTATATTCTTTTGTGCATTTTATTTGGTGAAGAAATTTCTGATAAACACTATGTTTTAATCTTAAACAGTAACACTTTCATTTTTGTTTAGAAAATTTGTAAGACCGGGTTTTGATTTTAGAAAAGAGTAGTCCCGTTTAAATGTATACTTTTTTATATGTCGATAGGTTTTATTTTAGATTATAATTATGCTTTAGTAACTGTAAAAATTACTGAATTGAATGTTAAATTTTTCATCTTTAAGTTTTCAAAGAGAGCGTCGCGACGCGTCGTTTCTCATTCGTCTTTACACGCCTTTCGTCTTTAATAATTATTAACTCTTCTTTTACACGTCCTATCGTCATTGGCTTGTCTTGAAAAGTGTTCTTCGACTTTGTTTCGTAGCAGCATTGCCACATCGCCATTTTTTTACGTCGCTTGACACCTCGTCGTTTAACAGCTGATTTGAGGTGGTCTGGCCATTCGGCGTGACCAACCCAACCCCACATATTTATTTTTCTGATTACTTCAGATCTTGTTGTGAGTTTTGTGGCATTATTGTCACAGGTGTGTAATATTGGAATGTTAATTGCGAAAATTAAATTAAATCGTTTGGTTCAGTTGACAATTAAACGTTATGAAAAAATTTAATAAAAATAATCATTTACTGTAAGAAAATTGTGTGGAATTATTTAGTTTATTTCATTTATTGTGTTGGAGTTCTAAAAGGGTTAGATCTTTGGAAATAATTGAACTTTCACCGATTCCTGATAATTCAATTATGTTTGAAATATCTATATGTTTAGAATTATCTGTTTTTGAGTATTGATGAGCACCAGTATCTAACAAGAAAGTGAACATGTTGTTTTTTATTTTTGTACGTTGTCTAGTTCGTGCGAGCCTGACCGACCATGGGGCGTAGACGGACGGCACGATCGCTTCGACAAATACAAATAAAACGGACAAACAATTAAATATATATACAGCTAATTACGAGCTAAATGTGATAAAATAAAGGTTTTCAGAAAAGAAAGAGAGGCTTCTGATCTGATTACGGGATACAGAACATTAAAATCAGAACATAGGACTCGAATATAGGTTCATGTAAACAATAGTTAAAAATACAGTGTTTTAAGGAAAGAGGAATAAAATTTCTGGTAGGTCTACGGTGTACAATAGGTTCAATAGACACACGTTGTGGACGTGACACACGTTGTGGACACTTGTAATTGTAAACTAAGCCAATAGATCGCCACGGCAAGATGTCAACTCGCCGAAGCCGTGCCCAAAATATTAATAATTTTTCAACCCCCAAGTACGTGCGTTTGAGGCGTACTAGAATAAGATCTTCTAAGAACAATTGTTACCTCCTAGAGCATAAAATTCACTATATTAACTCCGTTCTTTTGTAAATAAAATTAGTTCATATATCGAAACTTAAATATATATTGAAAGTTAAAAGAAGAAAAAAATTTAAATACATTGTACATTTGCGTATACATCAAATGTAGTTGCAAGTAGACAACAAAAAAAAAAAACAGCAGCAGAGCAACGACACAGTTGCAAAGAAGCAGCAAGGCAACAAGATAGTTGTAGAGACGTCGGAAGGAAAAAGCATGGTGGCAGGTGCGAGCAATACGAAGAAGAAGAAGCGACCGGAGGAAGGCGCACAATCATCAAGCTATCGGCGAACTCTACCAATTGGCGAACAATTAGCAGCGGACACGATCATCAGACTAGCCATTCCTAGACTAGTTATAAGTACATAATTCTACTTTATTATTATTATTATATACCTACTTATATCGATATCCTAATATACGCATGAGACAAAAATGTTACCTACCAAAACAGAAAAATTGTTGGCGAAGCAGCATGAGTTGCATAAAAGGTTAAAGAAATTAGAAGAATTAGATGCTAGTAAGTTAACTAGCAACATTTTTAACGAAGCAATGGATTAGTTACCATAGCCAAAAGCTACAGAGTCGAGTAACCAAACACTACTGATGATGCATAAAATAACTCTGCTAATTCGTTTTTAATTATAATAAGCTTAATTGAAGTGATGGTTTCCACATGAAGTGATGGTTTCTGTTGACCAATAAGCAATTAACTGAACTCAACATACATTCTCATTTTTACCATACGCTTGATATTGCATCAGCCAAAAAAGGTGTGACCATGCAACTTAAAGATCAGAATAATAAAATATAAAAGATGGTTTACATTCAAATTTAAATTTAAGTTTAAGAATTCAGCAACCGTTCCTCAACAACCACTATTCCACAGATGCAAAATATGAGGCAGGTTCAGATATAGCTGCCAGATTACTAGTCAAAGGAGCCAAGCAGGCAGGGTACTGGTAATTTGGAAGACATTGAAGCAGATGCAACGATGTTGGAAAATTTTCAGGACAGCAACGGAGACTCTGCAAGCTTCAGGAATTTTTGGATAGGGTAACCAAAGATTTACGTACTATAGACAGTTCACAGGGAATGAGACATGCATAATATATATTAATAAGATCAATTATTTATGGGAGAATTCGATGTACAATGAATACGCAAAAAGTATTAAGAGAGGGACTGACATAGTTAGATAAAGATATTGCTCGCTAAGTTCCATGAGAAGGGAAGAAAAAAAACCGCCACAAGAAACTTCGGTTGCTGTGTTTAAAGATAGTTGTCCCATCTGCAAAGTCCCTGGCATAACGCACTTCTGTGCTTTAAGTTTAAAGCACTTTAGGAATCATAATGATAGTGGACCTTTTCCACGGTCTTGGGAAGTAGCCAATTCTTATTATAACGTTGAACAGTTTGCAGATGTTTTGTACCTCGATGATAGGGACTTCTGGGATCATTTATGGACTAATTAAGCTATGTCCAGGAGCTTTTTTCGGCTTCGAGTGTTTTTTCATAATTGCAGGGATCTCATCCGGTTGGAGTTCCTAATACTCACTAGCCGTTAATGTGCTCGAAGGGGGAATTACAAATGAGTCTGATGTTGGATGTGGTCGGAAAACCATTTTAAGATGTGTGGCAAACATGGATGCGGGTCCATTTCCACAGACGATGTTTAATGCTAGTTGGACTGAGCTTTTCTATGTATTTTATTTGAGCGCAGCTTTCTTCTTGTCTTTTGGATAGGTTTCGATTGGATTTTGCCATGCTTTTCTGCTGGTGAGCGAGTACTCTGCCATTCCCTTCCCAGACGTCACTCTTCAGTTACTAGTGGTATTAGAGGCATATAGATACTCTTGCTGCAGTATTGACTTGTCTGCTATAATCCAGTATCGGCGAACAGTCAATGTGGGCACTCATGTACCGTTTGAATTAAAGCCAATTTGTTTTGTTGTCTAGCCTATAAGGGCGATCAAGTACTTGAGGTCTTGTTAATAGTATGAATAGTAGTGGAGAGTGGTCGGAAGTTAAATCTAGTAGAGTCTCCGCAGTGATCCGATTACACGGAAACCTCTTGGTTACTGCAAAATGAATCAAGTCAGGCACTTTCTGTGGGTCTGTGGGCCAGTAAGTAGGTCTTCCCGGTAAGACGCAATCCATCTTATTGAGGATTTACCAGGAAGATCACCAGTGCGATTTCCGAGTGTGTTAAAGAAATCGGTAAATTCTTTTTCAGAGATTGAGAAACGTGATGGGAAGTATATAGCAACCAATGTAGTGTTGCTGTAGCTGGTTTGGACAGTTATAGCAGTTGCTTGTAAGTGTTTTATACGCTTTTTGATTAGGACACCAGTCTCTCCATGAGCTTTTCTGTCTGGATGGTTTGTTACGTAGAAGGTAGACTTTGCTATTTGAAAATTATTTTTTTATGTTAAATGTGTTTCCAATATCAGCATGACGTCGATTTCACTTGAGTCTAGGAATTGAAGCAGTTCGTTTTTGTGCTTGAAGATGCAGTTACCATTCCAAAGGCAAAGATGTAGGGAAGCCATTATTTATTATCGATAAGCTTCTGGATAAGCAGGTTTTGATTCCGCATCAGTTTCTGCATGCCGTTTTGCATGAACGTCATAAAAGTGGTCATGTTCTGATTAAGTGAGATCAATAGGGCCTCTTAACCACTTGGAGTTTGCTAGCCAAGTTCTGGTGCGCTAGGTTGCAGATTCTGTAGATGGTGAAGCGGCAGAGTCTCTTTCGAGGGTTTCGTCTGTCCAGTTTGGATCACGGTAGCGAAGGATACACTAGGTCTGGTTGTTGCAGGCATGTTAGATGATATAACAGGCTTGGGGAAGAATCCCCCGAGTGTAGTTTTGTAGGCGTTGTAGGTGATCTTTGGTCCAGCTGGGGGTTTGCGCCTGATTTAAGATCCTTAAAGACAGGACATGCTGTAGTTGGCCGTACGGTTCCCACCACAGTTACTGCATAGTCTAAGTGCGACGTTATTTCTGTCCTTTGTGCAAATGCCATCTTTGTGATGTTCACCGCAGCAGACACACACTGAGTTTAGAATGCAATATTTGTATGTGTATTTCTGGCAGTTTTTACACTGCGGTGGTTAAGATCTTTTATTCGGCTCCTCTATGGTGATTCTTCTGTGCAATAGAGCTGAAGCTTGTAGATGGTGTGCACTGCATTTGGCTTTGACCACTTTGCATCTGGTTGGAGCTCGCTTTTAAAGAGCAGCTGTGCGACTTTGTTTCTATTGATGATATTGACAACGGACTTAACAGCACCGGGGTATGTTGTTACAGATTGATGGTTTTGCTGACGCTTCAGAAAAGGCATACGCAGCGGTTGTATATGCTAAAATAGGTGAGGTAGTTACCTTAATAGAATAAAAAAGACTATTCCAAAATTGAATTATGTGCAGCACACTTGTTATCACAATTACTACAAACAGTCCAGCAATCTTGACTCTTGACAATTCCAGCTGAAACATATGCTTGGAGCGACTTTACTATCAGACTGTGCTGGATAAAAAACGGTGCTAGTAAGAAGAAATTCGTAAGGCACCGCATAGAATATAAATATAAAAGAAATAACATGGAACCATGTAAAATCAGAGGATAACCCTGCAGACATAGGATTATAGGAGATTTGTCCAACTAAATTAGAGACTTGTAAGTTTTGATGAAATGGGGCAAAATGGCTCAGTGAGTCAACAGAAAAAAGGCCTAGAGAAAAAGATCACAATGGCAGGATGTCAAGTGGCCGACCCCGTGCCTAAAATAATAATCCTTTTTCAACCCCCGAATACGTGGGTCCTACTAGAATAAAATCTTCTAAAAACAATTGTTACCCCCTAGAGCCTAAACCTCCTATTAACTCCGTTCTTTGGTAATTAAAATATTTCATATTTTGAATTCAACGAATGAAGATTGGGTTATTTTCTTTCTTTCTGGAATCCCTATTCAGTCTATTTCACCTATTAAAAGTTTGTGAATAAAGATAGCACCAAGCATTTCGCCACAATTAATTAAAGAAGGAAGACAGATTAAAAGAAGCCTACTGGAGTAAAATGGCAAATTTACATTGCGATCCCAATTTAGACCGCGAAGAACAAAAAGCAGAAATTGCTTTTGACCTGTTTCAACCTTTGGTAGGTTCTTTAATTTAGCAGAGAGCGATGCTACAGATTCCTTTATCACATTCTGGGCAATAGGTTCAATTATGGCTTCTTTCGTCAGCTCAGAGAGTACCACATTTCTGGTGAAGCCTTTAAGTTTATTTTTATAAAACACATAGCTGCTGGTTAATGGCCGATAAGGCATTCTCAGACATTATTTCAGTTAGATCATCCAGTATTACAGAAGTTTCCAACTCTAAGGTTTGTGTGAAAGTAATTTTGTTTTCTGAGTGCATTGATTGCCTTCTATTTGTCGTCGTGATAATATGTTTTTTATGCCTTGGTGTTAATTTATGATAGTGTTATAATATCACTGTTCTATTGATATTTCGTCTGCATATATTCTAGTTTTGTTTATAATATTATCCCATATAAGCTTCTGCTCTCTGACGTAACTGTCGTGTTTTTCATAGCTCCTGAGCTTATATTAATATTTATTGTTTCTCTCAATTTTTAATTGATCGCCCCGATCATACCATAAGTGCTTGTTTTTTTTTTTTATTTTTGTTCTTCTCTCTTCTTTATGCTTGTGCTCAGCTTTTCCACCGCGTAATCACGTTTGTAACGCCGCCTCTTAAAGCTTGGCTTATAACTGTTCTTGCACCTTTTCTAGTGCTGTGCACTCTAGCTGTCTATTTTTTTTATTTGTAATTATTGATTTTTTATCCATAATTATCTTAGTCTTAGTGCTGTGTATTTAAACTTTCTATATTTTTTTTTATATATTTTTGCCTTGTATTTCTTTTTGGCTTTTCAATGGCTTGTAAGTAATCTGATTGTTTGGTGATCAGTATAGAACAATATCTTGTTGGCTCTGCGACAATCTTATTCAGTTAAAATGTGCTGGCCTTAACGGCCTCGACTATGACAAATTTTCTGGTTTGTATGTGTCTAGGCCTGAGCTTGGCTAAATGCACTGGACTTGCCCATCTTGTGCCAGCCAGCAGCTAGCCGTATGAACAGGGATCTTCGTTTAAAGTTTCTTTCTTTAAACAAAGTGGTAAAACAGCTTTCGAATGAGTGTGACTCTAGCGTACATTTATTGTCGCAATTCAAGTTCGTTTCACCTTCTGAGAAGTTGCCCAAGAAATGTACGCTTGAGTTGCCTCATCAGTAGTCGCCAGCTCTCTCCATTACATCTTCTCCCATTTTACTTTCACACCATCTTCTTGTCCCTCTTTATGCTCTTCTTTTCAGATTGAAGTACCCTGTACAAGCCCTGGTGTACCTCAATCTATTCCTCACGGGAACTCTGATCAATTACAGGATCATGCTGGCTCTCAATTACTTGGTGATTCCAACGCTACCACGCCTTCACCTCATCGCAAACAAGTATTTATCTCAAGGCTTGCTCCAGATACTTCTGAGACGTCTGTGGCAGCTTACATTGGTAATATATGTCCTGCTAAGGTTCTGGTTCAAAAGTTTCAGTTTTCTAGGCCTCGCGAAATTTAATCTTTTAAAATTACAATGCCAAATGAGCATTTCTCAGCTATGGTTGATACTAATTTTTGGCCAGAGGGCCTAGTTGTACACGAGTTTGCTCCCAATAAGCGCTCCCGTCCGTTGCACCTTCCTAATTTATCTTCTGCTTCAAAAAACAAATGACGTCTAGTCTTTGCATTAATTATCAAAATTTAAGAAGACTTCGTAACAAGCTCTCTAAACTGTTCTGTGGTAGCTAAACCCTTTCGGGTGACATAGCTTTTTCTGAAACTTGGCTCATCTCCTTTGTTTTGGGCAACAAAATTTTTTCTAATAACTTTATTTCTTATAGGCTTGAAAGTGTTGGTCGTCGTGACGGTGGGATACTCATTGCTGCCAACTCAAATCTGTCTTCAAGTGGATTTACATGTTTCAACTTTAGCTTATATATTTATTGTTCATATATTCCTCCAACTTCTGATATCATGACCTACATGCACCATGCTGATGCTTTGCAAACTATTTTTAGTAGTCTTAAAGATCTTGAGATAAATCGAGATATTTTAAAAGGGTTAAAAAAACTGGTTTTTGCCTTGACTGTGCAAAGTATTCTGTAGCGAAATCTCAATTTTGTCTCTGAAGTACTCAATAAATATATCGTGCGCTGCAGGGTTGAATTCTGTAAGTACCTCAAAAGATTTTACAACTTTGTTGTCTAAACAACGCTCCAATTTACTACCTTCCATCTTCAGACTTAATGAGCAGACAGCTAAGAATGATTCAGATATTGCAGATCTGTTTGCTAAATTCTTTCCCTTCAACACCTATCCAGATCCACTATTTCTCCTTGTCAGCATGGCTTCATGAAAGGTCGTTCGTCGCTCACCAACCTTTTAGTATAGACTATCCTTGTAGTATCAAACTAATATTATTTATACCGACGTTAATAAGGCTATCGATAGGGTTGATCATTCTATGCTTTTTACGAAACTTAACATTATGGGCTTTTCCCCGAAACTGCCGGCTTGGTTAAAATCGTATTTTATTGGCAGCACCCAAAAGGAGTCCTTTCATTCCTCAATATCTAGAACTGTTCTAGTTACCTCAAGTGTCCCCAATGGCAGTCATCTGGGATCACTGTTATTTAACCTGATTATCACTCATTTGTCCTTTGCTTTGGCTCATTCACGAGTGCTTATCTTTGCATATGACGTCAAGATTTGTCATTCCTATAATGATATTTCTATTCAACAGTACTTGCAATCAGATCTCGATGCATTCTGTGATTGGTGCCATGCTTATAAATTACACCTTAATGGCTCAAAGTGTTATTTTATGACATTCAGTCTTTTGTTTCCGTTTCTAACTCATTACTCTATTAAGTCTGTTTTGTTAGACTGCTAGATGCAGTCTTCTTGGCTGCATCAAACGTTGGGCCAAAGAATTTGATGATCCATTTGGCATTCTCTTTCTCCATAAACTTTTCAACGGTGAAGTCATTTCTACTAATTTACTAGATACTCTATATATTTGTGTTTTCTCACGACGGACCAGAAACTTTTTTTCTATTCACCTTAGTAGTAACTACTCTCTTACAAACCTTTTCGTGTTCTTTGCTAATCTTTTAACAATCTTTCTCACCATATCTCTCCTCATCTTAATCTTAATAATCTGCAACGAAACCGCTGAATATATTTTGGCCTTCGCATTGCTTGCAATTCATCCCTGACCGCATTGGCTGTGAATCAGGGCATAGCTGGCATGATGGTGTAAAGAATGTTTGCCGTTAAATCTACCACCGATGGCCAGATGCTTTAAATTTTGCTGATTTGAGAATAAATTTCTCATGTTTTCCTCCATCTGTATGCTATCGTCAGCATCCATACTTCCAAATAATATATGATACAGTGAACCCATGAATTCAAACGGTGCTAACTTGCTTCTTGGTTTTTCTTGAATCATGAACAGAACAATTTTTTCCTCCATTTCTTTAATTCGCTTAACCGTGTTTTTTAGGTTTCCAATTCTTTCTTCTGATATGGACTCGGCTGTGTCTTTCAATCAAAAAATGATCGTAAGTTAACATCTAGTTGTTCTCCATTTTACTTGGCAGTATCTGGCGCAAACGACACATTTTTTTAAGGCGCTTCTTAACCCGAAAATCAAATAATTTCCTTTGAATTTGATTTCTTATAATATGAATTCCTTTATGTAAGGTAAGTCTTCCGAATCACCAGTGCCCTGCCTGCTCGATTCTCTTTGGGCTATTAATCTGGATGATGTATTTAAACTTTCCTCATTTTCTTCCTCTTTGAAGTAGTGGTGGTCGGTTAATCCACTCTGTAGCATTTGGTCATGGTAACTTGTTCATTGCTTCTGTATCTCAGTTATTTCGTTAATAATCTTGCTAGTCACCTTACTAGCAACTAACTCATCTAACTTTATTAATTTTTTATGCAATTCTTGTTGCTTCCCTAACAAATTTTCAGTCTTATTAGGGAATATTTTTATCTTATGCGTATAATAGGATATCGACATTTTTTATGTACTTTATGTACATGGTACATGGATTTTTCTTGTGGTAAACCACGTGTCGGAGAAGACATCGTGGATTTCATAGACGCTTTTGGAGAACTTTGTAAAGAAGAGGGAAATTATGAAGATAATGATGAAAATGGTGAAGATTCGGAAGGCGACGTAGAATTATCACTGACCGGAGTTTCTCTAGGCAGCATCGTTTTAAAAGCAATGAAGTAACTAAATTTGAATTTAGAAAATTGTATCTCGATTGGGGCTGATGCGTGTGCTGTTAACATTTCAGAAAAATGTGGAGCTGTGAATGAAATCAGAAAAGAAGCGAATAACGCTGCTATGGTCTCATGCTTCTCTCACAAATTTAACAGCAGTATAATGAAATCTTCTAATATTCAGTCAATTCGAAAAGTTTCCGAAGTCAAACGAGAGGTGACAAAATTCTTCCAGAATACACATCCTAAACGTTGCATAGTATTATCAAAATTTCTTGGACACAAGCTGAAAAGTTTATGCGATACAAGATGGGTCGAACGACATGATACTGTTCTCCAGTTTGTAGTGGATTTGCCGAAAATTTTTAAGGCGTTGACCAAAGTGAGTAAATGGAACAACAGAGAAACAGCGGGTAGAGCAACATTACTTATTGCTGCTCTTAGCTCTTTCGACTTTATTATTGCCCTGTTTTGTTTTAGTGATGTTTTATCCTTGACACGACCCCTTAGTGTAATTCTTCAAAAAGAAGACATGGATTTGGCGAATGCTTCCCAAAAAATTAAATGTCTAGTTGAAGTTTTAGCGAATCAAAGACAAGAGGCCGACGAGAAGTTCAAACAAATATACACAGATGCAGAAAAATTGGCTGAGGAATTGAATATAGAAGTAAAGAAAACAAGAACAACAGGTAGACAAACGAAACGTGAAAATCGCGACACGTCTAACTGTGAAGATTACTTCCGAGTCTCCATCTATATTCCACTTCTGGAAAATATTATTGAAGATTTAAAAATTCCATTTTCTTGTAAACATTAGGAATATTTTAAATAAGCCCGCTCCTCGTCTCAGTGAATTTCCCCGATAACCGAATTTGGGCACACTAAAAGGGTATAATACGCTAAGGCGGGGTACGGGCACACTCTCTTGAATATAGTCAATAAGACCGCATGTGCACTTAATTTGAAAATAAATAAAATCCAGAAATATAAAGAGAGGGATTAATTACTTTAAAAAGTAGAGAGTTTACAAATCAGGTGTGGGGTTTGCCCTAAAGAACGTATTTTCATGAAATACACCGAGATCATTAAATTAAACAAAACCGCATTGTTTGAGTTGCTAGCGGCCTAGGAAGTACCTTGCGACAAAGAAGCGTCAATTTACCAATTGCGAGCATTGGTAAAA
The DNA here is from genome assembly GCF_018902025.1 of Drosophila willistoni. Lineage (NCBI taxonomy): Eukaryota > Metazoa > Arthropoda > Insecta > Diptera > Drosophilidae > Drosophila > Drosophila willistoni. Next base: position 17,395,388 of record NW_025814047.1, read on the forward strand.
CAAGTCATGGCACAGAATCAGTCTGGAGAGAGTGATGTACCCGAAGAGCAGGCAGTCAGCCCAGCAGTGTCTGCAAATGTGCTTGCCGGACAACTTGTGGATGTTGGTCCGGAGCCTCTTATTGAGCAGCGCGGCGTGGGAAACATTGAGCAGCCAAGTACACCGGATCAATGGGTGCTAACCAGTCGCCGACGATGTCTCGTGAGACCTCTGTAGGAGCAGACGCGAACGTGCATGTTCGTGAAAGCGCACAAGCGAGCGAAACCGACGAATTGGCTTCGATTCTTAGTAGCATCGAATTGTATACAGCACGTAAAAACCTGGCGGAGCTAAAAACACGTGTTATGGAGCTGGAGGAGAACTTAAGCGGACCGGAACATAATTGCCGCATGAACTTGAAAGATGTCGAAACTACTGTACCTAAATTCTCTGGTGATGGTGATCTGTCCATTCACGTATGGATTCGTGAGCTGGAGAAAGCAGCAAGAGTGTATGTACTGAGTGATGCCCAATGTTGGTCGTTGGGCAACCGACTGCTGGAGGGATCTGCTAAAGCATACATGACATATGAAAAGACTACAACCTGGAGCGAGCTGAAGGATGCCCTTGTGAAGGTATTTGGCCTACAAATGACAAACTACGAGATTGCTAACCAGATGAGGAAGCGCTCAATTGGCAAAGGAGAGTCACTCTTGCAGTATTTCATCATTATGCGAAATATTGCTCAGCAGGGCAATTTTGAAGACACCGATGTGGTCAAATACATTGTTGACGGACTACAAGATCGAACCGGATTGTCAGCTCCTTTGTATTATTGTACTTCTCTGAACGAATTGCGAGAGAAGATGATGCGTTTTCAAACAGTTCAGCCACCAGCCAAAAACTACGTTCCTCAGGCTCGTCAGACTTCAGACCGTGCGCAGGCCATTACGCCTGCTGCAAAGGATAAGAGATGTTTCAATTGCCGCCAGCTTGGTCACTTAATGTTTGACTGTCCACGCCCGGAGATACCAAAAGGAAGTTGCTATCGGTGCTTCAAAGTGGGCCATCAGTACCGGAATTGTCCAATGCGAACCCAGATCGCCGCCATGAGCTCTAGTGAAGACCCGGACACCATTGATGATAAGTCATTTATTCAATTAGTAAGTTTAAGAATATGTTGTAAAGGGGGATGCACTGATGTTAATGATATTTTTGCCCTATTAGATTCCGGAAGCCCAGTAAGTTTTGCCAGTAGAGCGTTGATGCCGCATTTAGATTGCGATAAATTAGTTAAAAGTTTTTTTCATGGACTGAGCGGTGGCTCTATTTTGACTTTTGGAACAGTCAAATGTTTAGTTCTGTTTTGCAAAAAATATTATGAAATTCAATTTTTAGTTATTCCCGATAATATTATGCCGACGCAACTACTTCTTGGTAGAGACGCCTTGAATAAAATAGGTCTTAAGTTCTCATTGATTGAAAATGTAAGAAAGTATGAAAAGAATTCCGCATCATTAAACAGTACCATTGCTTTTGTTTACAAATCCTTCTGTGCATCCCTGTTTACTAAATATCATCGGTTCAAACATGGGCCATGTAGACGCATTAAGTCGGCAAACCCAGTTGTTAGAGAATATTGTAGAAGGTGATTTTGATCCTTGCGATTTATTAGTGAAGAAAGCCCAGAATGCCCCAATTGAACCTTGTGAACCGCATATTACTTTTGAGGAAAGTTGCGTTAAGCCGTGTGAGTCTGGTAGAGATTTGACCAAGCTGTGTGCCATTCAAGATGATAGTTGCGTTAAATCATGTGAGTTAGTTAAACCGCCTGAGTTTGAAAGCGATTTTATAGAACCGTGTGGCCCCTCAGAGAAAAATGAGTTTAGTAGAGATTCGATTAGACCGTATGCCGTTTTAGAACAGAGTTGTTCCGAATCGTGTGAGATACGCGAAAGAAGTGACCAGCTCGATCGAAATGAGTCGCAAAGCTGGTTGGTGTAGTGAGTGCGTCTCCGCAAGATGTTGATTTATTATTGCAGTCAGAACAAATAAGAGATCCGGATATCCGTAAACTAAGAGAAAATTTAGAAAAAGGCAATGATGTTGGATTTGAGTTAATAGATGGTATAGTGTACAAAAGAAATGCTAAGGAAAGACTGTGTTTGTATGCACCGGCTCGCATGCAAGGGGAATTAATAAGAAGGTGTCACGAGAAACTAGGTCACTTAGGCGTTGAGAAATGTGTAAACAATTTGAAAGAAAAGTGGTTCCCATTAATGAATCCAAAGGTTGAGTCGTTTATAAAAGATTGTCTGCCGTGTATTCTACATAGTGTTCCAAGAACTATACATAATAGAACCTTGCATAGTATTCCGAAAAGTCCGATTCCATTTGATACTATCCATGTTGACCACTTAGGTCCCTTACCGAGTGTTACATCAAAAAGAAAGCACCTTTTGGTAGTGATTGACGCATTTACAAAGTTTGTCGAATTGTATCCCGTAAATTCCACTAGTACCAAAGAAGTAACCGCCGCGTTAGAAAAATATTTTGATTATTATAGCCGACCAAGAAGAGTTATATCCGACAGAGGTACGTGTTTTACGTCGTTTTAGTTTGCTGAGTTTGTAGAAAATCGAAATATTGACCACATTAAAGTAGCGACTGCTGCCCCTCAAGCCAATGGGCAGGTCGAACGTGTGAACCGTGTGTTGACCCCAATGTTGGGAAAGCTGTCAGAGCCTTTAGCCCAAGCCGATTGGTATAAATTAGTTAATCGTGTCGAGTTCGCTATTAATAACTCAGTGCAGTGTAGTACCGGTAAAACTCCGTCAATGTTGTTATTTGGTTGCGATCAGCGAGGCCCCTTAGTAGACGAATTAACCGAGAATCTTGACGAGAAATTTAGTTCAGAAAACCCCTGTAACCTTGAGGCCACTAGGCAAGAGGCAAGTGCGAAAATTCAATTATCGCAGGAGCGCAATGAAAAGCGGTACGCCTTAAGGCATAGGGCACCATTATCCTATAGAGTCAATGATTTTGTTGCCATTCGCAATGTAGATGTCACTCCCGGGTCGTGCAAAAAGTTCGCTCCTAACTACCGTGGTCCTTATAAGATAAATCGAGTTCTTCCAAATGACCGTTACGAAGTCACTGATATTGACGATTGTCAACTTACTCAATTGCCTTACAAAGGTATCTTAGAATCAGCCCGACTCAAGCCGTGGATGCATGCGTGTGATAAAACTGTGAGTTTCTGTTTGTAATATGTATCTGATAAGCAGTATTTATATGTATATTGTATGTATTGTATATATGTATATTGTATGTTGTATGTTTGTTGAATTGTATGATCGAGGTCGATCAAATGTCAGGATTGGCCGAATGTAAACATTAGGAATATTTTAAATAAGCCCGCTCCTCGTCTCAGTGAATTTCCCCGATAACCGAATTTGGGCACACTAAAAGGGTATAATACGCTAAGGCGGGGTACGGGCACACTCTGTTGAATATAGTCAATAAGACCGCATGTGCACTTAGTTTGAAAATAAATAAAATCCGGAAATATAAAGACAATCCCAAGGGATTAATTACTTTAAAAAGTAGAGAGTTTACATTCTCAAAAAGTTCTAGATGGCTTCAAATTATGTTCATTGCTTCCAAAAAATGTTAAGGATATGACATCAAACGAAAATACAGATTTAAGCAACTTTTTAATTCAACGATTCGGCATTCTACTTAAGGAATTAGAAAAACTTTTGCACCTGAGACTCAAAGGAGAAATGACCCACTGGCAGTACTTTTGGAAAAATAAGACAACCCAGATTTCTCCGAAAAACTCTGCGATACCAGTTAGTGCTTTGGAAACATTGGAACTTTGCGACAAAGATGTCTATCCTACAATTCACGCTTTGCTCAGAATTTTATGTACAATGTGTGTCACAAATGCAAGCGCCGAACGGTCTTTTTCAACCTTGCGACGTGTGAAAACATGGCTAAGAACAACTATGCTACAGAATAGATTGGTAGGCCTAGCACTGCTGAATATTCATTATGAAATTGAAGTAAAACCAGAAGATATCATTCAACGGTTCGCCCATCTAGGAGCACACCGAATGGTTTTGTAGTTTATGTTTGAGATAGCAACTTATTTGTGTTATTAATCTCATTAACGTATATTCTTCGATGAATTGTAGAATTTTGTCATCTACGCGTAATATAATATACCAAAAATAAAGTTTGAAAACACTTCTATGTATGTATATATTATTTATGACTTACAAAAATATTGATATATATTTAAGAAATTATATAGGTATAATAAAATCAAATTTCTTCCATACTTGGTCTAAAAAATTTTTTTTCTTGGATTTCCCCCCACAAAATCCAATGCACGATCCGCCACTGTATTTAATGGTCAGAATTGACTACTTGATAACGGGCCGTAGTTGCGTCCGTAAATGTTTTCCAAAGAGTATGAATGCATGTTTCTTTGGTTTTAAGCAACTCTTGACATATGATTCTTTATAATATTTTTTTTATACCATACACACCTGTGGTGTATATCAAAGTCGCCAAAATGTATGTAACAGGCAAAAGCTTTTTCGACCCGATTCTTGATCAGCATCAACAGCCGAGACGATCTAGCCATGTCAGTGAGTCCGTCCGTCCGAATGAACACCTAGATCTTTGAGACTATGAGAGCTATAGCCACCAAACTTGGTATGTAATCTAGTGTAGTATGTGCAGTTATCGAGTTTGTTTCGAATTTTTGTCACGCCCCCTATTAAATAAAACAGGTTTTCTCAATAACTATACTAATTAGAGGCACCAAATTTGGTATGTATATTTGCTCATTTTGTTTGTGTAAAGTTTTTGACACGCCCCTTTCCGCCCCCGTAATTTGAAAAAACTCGATTATCTCCCTTAATTTACTACCTTGTGCAATCAAATTTGGCACACTTAAATTTGATACTAATATCCAGCAAAATGTCAAATTGCATCAAAATCAGACAAAAAACAGTGGAGTTATGCATATAAACGTTTTTCCATAAGGACGGAGTTGGCCGTTGGCTGGTGGGGGCGCTAGGGTGCTGGTATGATTGAGTGAGCGAGATACTAAGATATGCATGTAAAAAGCATGTGAAAATGCACTTGTTAAATAAATTTGAAATATTTGCTTTACTGGTGTATGGTATACCTTAGTCGGCGAGACGACTTACTTACTTCATTTATTCTATTAAGGTAACTATCTCACCTATTTTAGCATATACCACCGCTGAAGCGGTTCTGAAGCGTCAGCAAACCCATGAATCTGTAACAACATACCCCGGTATTTGCTAAAAAATAACGTCGCACTAAGACTTTGCAGTAACTGTAGTGGGAACCATACAGCCAACTAAAGCATGTCCTGTCTTTAAGGATCTTAAATCAGGCGCAAACCGCCAGATGGACCATATGCCTGCAACAACCAGACCTATTGTATCCTTCGCTACCGTGCTCCAAACTGGACAGACGAAGCCCTCGAAAGAGACTCTGCCGCTTCACTGACTCATTAACTATATCAGTCCCTCTCTTAATACTTTTTGCGTATTCATTGTACATCGAATTCTCCCATAAATAATTGATCTTATTAATATATATTATGCATGTCGCATTCCCTGTGAACTGTCTATAGTACGTAAATCTTTGGTTACCCTATCCAAAAATTCCTGAAGCTTGCAGAGTCTCCGTTGCTGTCCTGAAAATTTTCCAACATCGTTGCATCTGCTTCAATGTCTTCCAAATTACCAGTACCCTGCCTGCTTGGCTCCTTTGACTAGTAATCTGGCAGCTATATCTGAACCTGCCTCATATTTTGCATCTGTGGAATAGTGGTTGTTGAGGAACGGTTGCTGAATTCTTAAACTTAAATTTAAATTTGAATGTAAACCATCTTTTATATTTTATTATTCTGATCTTTAAGTTGCATGGTCACACCTTTTTTGGCTGATGCAATATCAAGCGTATGGTAAAAATGAGAATGTATGTTGAGTTCAGTTAATTGCTTATTGGTCAACAGAAACCATCACTTCATGTGGAAACCATCACTTCAATTAAGCTTATTATAATTAAAAACGAATTAGCAGAGTTATTTTATGCATCATCAGTAGTGTTTGGTTACTCTACTCTGTAGCTTTTGGCTATGGTAACTAATCCATTGCTTCGTTAAAAATGTTGCTAGTTAACTTACTAGCATCTAATTCTTCTAATTTCTTTAACCTTTTATGCAACTCATGCTGCTTCGCCAACAATTTTTCTGTTTTGGTAGGTAACATTTTTGTCTCATGCGTATATTAGGATATCGATATAAGTAGGTATATAATAATAATAATAAAGTAGAATTATGTACTTATAACTAGTCTAGGAATGGCTAGTCTGATGATCGTGTCCGCTGCTAATTGTTCGCCAATTGGTAGAGTTCGCCGATAGCTTGATGATTGTGCGCCTTCCTCCGGTCGCTTCTTCTTCTTCGTATTGCTCGCACCTGCCACCATGCTTTTTCCTTCCGACGTCTCTACAACTATCTTGTTGCCTTGCTGCTTCTTTGCAACTGTGTCGTTGCTCTGCTGCTGTTTTTTTTTTTTGTTGTCTACTTGCAACTACATTTGATGTATACGCAAATGTACAATGTATTTAAATTTTTTTCTTCTTTTAACTTTCAATATATATTTAAGTTTCGATATATGAACTAATTTTATTTACAAAAGAACGGAGTTAATATAGTGAATTTTATGCTCTAGGAGGTAACAATTGTTCTTAGAAGATCTTATTCTAGTACGCCTCAAACGCACGTACTTGGGGGTTGAAAAATTATTAATATTTTGGGCACGGCTTCGGCGAGTTGACATCTTGCCGTGGCGATCTATTGGCTTAGTTTACAATTACAAGTGTCCACAACGTGTGTCACGTCCACAACGTGTGTCTATTGAACTTCCTTTTATTCCTCTTACCTTAAAACACTGTATTTTTAACTATTCTTTACATGAACCTATATTCGAGTCCTATGTTCTGATTTTAATGTTCTGTATCCCGTAATCAGATCAGAAGCCTCTCTTTCTTTTCTGAAAACCTTTATTTTATCACATTTAGCTCGTAATTAGCTGTTTTTTTTTCTTTTTTTGTAAATAGGGGGGAAAGCATTGAAAGCCGAAGTGTGGGACTTGGTATCGACCTTGGTTAGTGGTCACCGCACCGCACTAAAACCTACCCTATGCTCCGTATCCCTCTCGCGGAACCAACGCTGAAGTACTACTTCACGAGGGGCAGATGGCACGTATGCCTCGTCTAGAGTTTACCTAGAACTGAAGTTTTGGTTACGTTGACGTTCAGCGCGACGCAAGGATTGCATGATGACTGCTGCCATGTGGCTAACAGCTAGCCAATTGTTTTGCGAGCTAAGTAGGATATCCATAAAGTCGTTGACTATAAATGGCCTCCCAATGCCTAGGCTTAGCTCTTCCCGTTCAGCAGAATATCTAGGACAGACAAACAGGACGTGTTTTGCGTCTTCCCCCGGACAGTGTGTGCAAAAGGGATCCGTCTCATGTTTAAACCTATGCAAGTAGGATTTAAAGCATCCATGTCCCGTCAGTAGCTGTGTCAGATAGAAGTCAGTCTGGCCATGTTTATTAAGCCATGGCCGAATGTCGGGGAGAAGGCGCCTTGTCCAGCTCCCATGGTTTGAGTCACGCCATCTGCGTTGCCAGTTAGTCAGAGTCGTCTCTCTTCTAACTGGCGGCGGATCTCTATTTCTAGCCTCGTTAGCCAAGAGGTCTAGTGGGGCCATATCAGACAGCACCAAGGCGGCATCTTCGGAGACTGTCCTAAACGCGCATATGGTCCTGAGCGCGCATGTTCGGTACGACGATCTGCAGTCCCGGCTGTAGGTGGGGGATGACATCGCTGGCGCCCATATGGCGGCGGCATATAGGATGATGGACCTTACCACCGTCGAGATGAGCCATCTGCTCCGTTGCTTGGGGCCGCCGACGTTAGCCATGAGCCGAGTTATAGCTGACGTGGCCTTCGCAGCTTTATCTGCGGTATACTGCAGGTGGGCTTTGAATGTTAGCCTATGGTCCATCATGACTCCAAGGTATTTGATGGCAGGCTTTGATGTTATTGAGCATCCGGCGACTTCGATCCTGGCTGTTTCCACTTTTTCCTGCTGCTTATGAGCACGGCCTCGGTTTTGTGTGCGGCTATGGATAGTGAGTTTGCCTCCATCCATTCCAGAATCCTGAACACTGCTGCATTGGTGTTTTCTTCCGCTTGCTGGATATCCTTGGCCACAGTGACGATGGCAATGTCGTCCGCGAATCCCACTATGCGAGTGTCAGTTGGCATGTCCAATCGCAGGACAGTGTCATACATGACATTCCACAATGTTGGCCCGATCACTGATCCTTGGGGTACTCCGCCTGTGATGGTGTGCTTCCGTGGACCAGCTGCTGTGTCGTAGAGTAGCACCCGATCCCGGAAATAGCTGCATATCAGGTTAATGATGTACTCAGATATGTTTAATCGCTCTAGGGACGCGATAATGGAGTCCCAGCTGGCCGAATTAAAAGCATTCCGTACATCCAACGTTGATATAAGGCAGTATTTTTTGTTGCCGCCTTTCCAGCGTTGCCTTCGATGGCTTTAGCGGCTATCTCTACCACCGAACTGATGGCGTTGATGGTGCTGCGTTTCCTCCTGAATCCGAACTGCCAGTCCGACAGTCCATGACGTTGCTCCAGTTCCTTCTCCAGTCTGTTGCAAATGATGCGCTCAAAAAGTTTCCCAATCACATTAAGCATACACAGGGGTCTGTATGCAGATGGGTCATCTATTTTATCACCTTTGGGGAGCAGGACCAACCTTTGTAGCTTCCACCTCGTAGGGAACTCCCGATGCAGCATGCATGTGTTGAAAAGTTCCACAAACGTCGACGCGTGTTTGCAAACTAGCAGTTTGATTACAAGAGCCGGGACCCCGTCCGGGCCCGGGGCCTTATGTACGTTTATCCTCTTCCCTGCTTCCACGACTTCACCAACATCTGTGAATATCGGTGCACATGGTGTTCCGCTCGCTGCTAAGTTCCTCGTCGGCCTTGAAGGGAATAGCGTTGCTACAATGTGACCCAACTTGGTTGGATCCGTTGGCATTATGCGCCTGGCGAGTTTGCCCATAACCAGTTTATAGGCAGTCCCATGTGGCTGCGCATCTGCATCTGCGCACAGCTTCTTCCAGCAGTCCGCTTTACTTCTCTTGATCTCCATGTTTAGGTTGGCTCTTTTCCGCTTGTAGTCTGCAAGCAGCTCCGGAAACGTGGGCATTCTGCGGGCACGTTGCTGTTGTCGTCTGGCCTGATGACATTGCCTCCTGGCATCCGCAATCCTGGCATTCCACCAATGTACTGGCTTACATTTGTTGAGTCCATGCCGTTTGCGTATCATGGCTGCATCACATGCTCTGCGAAGAATGTCGCCCATGTGGTTGGCCTGGGTGTCCGCGTCCGTGCTGCTGCTCCTTGTCGCTTGGGTCATCATGGTGAATAACGCTTCTTCGCTCAGCGTGCTTGGGGCCCAGCTGTAGAACGTCGTTGGTGTGTGTGCAGGTGGACAACTCTTGATAGAGCACACAATGGCGAAGTGGTCGCTGTGCGTGTAGATATCCGAAACTGCCCACTGCGCGCTGCGGGCTAGGCAAGGGCTAGCAAACGTGAGGTCGATCACGGAGCCTCTGCCAGCCTTATTGTAGGTGTGGGTGTTGCCTACGTTGAGCAGACTGATGTTGAGTGTGGCAAAAGCGTCCAGCAGGGCCCTGCCCCTTCTAGTGGTCCTTTGGCTACCCCATTCCGTTGCCCATGCATTGAAGTCACCGGCTATGATGGTTGGCGTGTGGGTTCTGGCGTCCTCCACTAATCCATCCAGTATGCTGCAGAATTCGTCGATGTGTTTGCTCGGTGCTATGTAGCAGCTGTAGACATATACTGTACCTCGCCCTTACATATCCGTCCGCGCTGTGCTGATTCTCCAGATGTGTCCTGCTGTTGCTCCAAATTGCCGCGCCATAACGGTGGTTTTGCGTCCAGCTGTGGTCCTGTATATGGGAATATGGCTCGCACAAGATTGATAAATCTACTTTCAGGTCCCGCACAGTTTGTTTTAAGAGGTCCTGTGCCGACCTGCAGTGGTTTAGATTAAGCTGTAGAAACTTAATCCTTCCTGTTACTGCCAGCCTCTACAAACAACGGGCAAGCTCTGCTGAGCGTGTTGTGCGCCGTATTGCTCCGCTTATGTCGTGTGCAAAGTATGCACGCTGCCTTCTGGTCACATTGCTTTGAAGCGTGATCCTTGCTACCGCAGTTGAAGCATAGCTTGGATGCGTCGTGCTTGCTTCTGCACCGAGCTGCTGTGTGCCCAAAGTCCAGACACTTGTAGCACCGTCTCGGCTCAGTCTTCAGGCGTACTCGGCATATGCACATGCCTACTCGTATTTTGCCCGCCTGCAGCAGCTTGTTCGCCAGATTCGGGTTCACCATCATTGTTGCGGTCTGTGTACGCTTTCCGCATCTTTGGGTGACATTCTGCCGGCAAATCCTCGTCGATCAGTTCCAGGACGGCGAGCAGAAGATCATCTGCAGTGTGGAATTCTGCGAGATCCTTTATTTCGACCATGGCCTTATCGCTGATCGTCTTGACATCAGCGGTGTCTCCAAGTGCCTGCTTCACTGCCTGCTGCAGTTTAGCAGTTGCTTCGTCCGCTGGCTTAGTCAACTGTAGGAGTAGTTCCCCGGCTGCTGTGCGTCGAACCGCACATACATTCTCCTTGAACTGCTGGATTCCGGCGTCTGTGTGGACTGACTTCAGTACCATCGCGTAATTGGCTGGGTCTTTACACACCATGATGACGTCTGGCCTCTTCTTTTTAATGGGTCTCGGCTTGCTTTTCACCTTGTGCCATTTCCCTCCATCGATGTTCGTTGCGTGAGTTGTTTCAGCTAATACTGGTCCTGATGATACTGCTGTTGCTGCAGGGCTTCGGGTCCTTGGAGTCCGCTCCTGGATTGGCGACTTCTTTTTCCTCCTCCTGTCATTCTTATTGGCTGTCGGTGGGTCTTCCGTCCTGGTATCCTTCCTTTTCGTAACCTCTTTGTTGGTTTTGGCGGCAGAATTGCGCGTTGCGCATGCAAGGCATGGTCCAGCCTTCACCGGATATTCCTGCATCTGCTCCATTACCTGTAGGTGGATGGATTTCATCTTAAGATGTGCCTCCTTCATCCATTGGGTTGTGTTGCGCGTCGGGGGAGCCTTTTTATTAACCGAGCCATCTATGATCTCGTCTAAGATCTTGCCCAGTTCGGCCATCAAAATGTTTGGTGCCTGCGGCGGTCCTTTTAGCTTCTTCGGTGTGGTTCCACTTTCGGTGTTGCAAGGGCTTGCTTCCCTTCCCCGTTTGGGTGTCTCTTCTTCGCATCCAGCTGAGACAAGTAATCCTCGAATGGCTGGCGGGGCCGAGTGAAGAGCCTGCGGTGGTGTCCTGGCGATCTTGCTTCCTTTGGCGAAAGGGTTGCCTCCGTTTGTGCACAGTCCGTGCTTTTTGCTGCTGCTGCTGCTGCTTGTAGCTATGTCCGCTGCATCGGCCAAGTTTGCCACCGGTGCAGTAGTGGTGGTGATGACGGTTGTTGGGGCCTCCAGAATCCGTGCCCCTGCCATGGCTTGTACCATGGGTGGATTTCCACAACTGTGGCTGCCACCTGGAGTAGTCGACGTTTTTCCAACCATTTTTCCATGTATTTTTTGCATTTTATACCTGCTGCCAGGTTTTATACGCTGTGGCCGCTGGCACAAGCGCAGACCACAGTCCTCTTCGTGCCTCAGAGGCCCTGTGGGTTTGTTAGTCCTCTTCTTGTAACCTGAAAAGATTGCTAGTCGGTAACTTAAAACTTACTCAGTCTATAGGGGATTTTTAAAAATCGCGCCTAAGCGAGCGCCCAAAAGCACGCAGCACTTTGGAGGCTACTGTTGTGAGCTTATGTTAAGCCGTCAGCTGGCTTATCGGCTCTGTTATCGATCGACGGTTCACAACACTAGTTACCAGCTGATTAATTGCAATCGGCAAAGTAAAAAAAAGCGCTAAAAAGTCAACGATAAGGAAAATGCAAAAAAGCAATTTTTCCCACCACCGGAGAGAGCGCGGGATATGGTTAACACCCCCGCCGCCCCTCCCGGCGTGGCCGCCAAGCTAAGGTTGATGGGAAATAAATAATTTCTCCAACACAACAGATGCAGCCAGCTGGGCAGCCGATTGCAGTCCAGGTGAGTGGCCAGTCTCTTGGCGACCCTTCCTAATCCTTTCCCTCTATATTACAGGTATTGTACGTCAATTGTGTCCTTTTACTTTGCGGAGCGACTGATAAACGCGACCGCACTTGAAAATACACATAAACATCTAGCCACTCGTAATTAGCTGTATATATATTTAATTGTTTGTCCGTTTTATTTGTATTTGTCGAAGCGATCGTGCCGTCCGGCTACGCCCCATGGTCGGTCAGGCTCGCACGAACTAGACAACGTACAAAAATAAAAAACAACATGTTCACTTTCTTGTTAGATACTGGTGCACATCAATACTCAAAAACAGATAATTTTAAACATATAGATATTTCAAACATAATTGAATTATCAGGAATCGGTGAAAGTTCAATTATTTCCAAAGATCTAACCCTTTTAGAACTCCAACACAATAAATGAAATAAACTAAATAATTCCACACAATTTTCTTACAGTAATCGATTATTTTTATTAAATTTTTTCATAACGTTTAATTGTCAACTGAACCAAACGATTTAATTTAATTTTCGCAATTAACATTCCAATATTACACACCTGTGACAATAATGCTGACGAGGTGTCAAGCGACGTAAAAAAAATGGCGATGTGGCAATGCTGCTACGAAACAAAGTCGAAGAACACTTTTCAAGACAAGCCAATGACGATAGGACGTGTAAAAGAAGAGTTAATAATTATTAAAGACGAAAGGCGTGTAAAGACGAATGAGAAACGACGCGTCGCGACGCTCTCTTTGAAAACTTAAAGATGAAAAATTTAACATTCAATTCAGTAATTTTTACAGTTACTAAAGCATAATTATAATCTAAAATAAAACCTATCGACATATAAAAAAGTATACATTTAAACGGGACTACTCTTTTCTAAAATCAAAACCCGGTCTTACAAATTTTCTAAACAAAAATGAAAGTGTTACTGTTTAAGATTAAAACATAGTGTTTATCAGAAATTTCTTCACCAAATAAAATGCACAAAAGAATATACAAACCGAAACAAAAATATAAAACAAAAATGATTCATAAACATTCATAAGTCAAGTATTGCTTAAAATCAAACAAAGTTTAAGATTTTGAGTATATAAAAGTGTAAAAATTCCATATAGTACACACTTCGATGTTCTGAATTGGTGGATAAGCAACAAACAACAATTTCCCCTTCTCTTTAAGGTTGCTCTAAAATACTAGCCGTTCCAGCGAACAGTGCAGCATCCAAAAGATACTCTTCGGATAGTAAAAACTTAATAAATAAAAACGCGTTATAATTGCAACCACAGATCATATGGTGAATAAAACAATATTCTTACAGTTAAATATTGAAAATATACTCTTTTTATGCCATACACCAATAGGGTGAAGGGGTATATCAAATATATATTTAATATATATCCTTGATCAGCATCTACAGCCGAGTCGATCTAGCCTTGTCCGTCCGTCCGTCTTTCAGTATGAACACCTAGATCTCAGAGACTATAAAAGCTACAGCCACCAAATTCGATATATAGACTTGTGTAGTATGTAAGTTTATTTCAAATTTTTTGCCACGCCCCTTTCCGCCCCCGCAATTAAAAAAATTGTTTTTTTAAGGACTATTTTAGCCAGAGACACCATATATATTTGCTTATTAAATGCGCACATTTTGTATCTGTAAAGATTTTGTCACGCCCCTTTCCGCGTCCGTAATATAAAAATCTCGATCAAATTTGGCACACTTAAACTTAATACTAATTTGATCAAAATCGGACTAAAAATGCCCAAGTTATACATATAAACGTTTTTCTATATGGCTGGTGTTGGCCGTTGGCTGGTGGAGGTGCTAGGGTGCTCATATGCTTGGGTAAACGACATACTGAGATATGCTTGTAAAAGGAGTGCGAACAGAAAGTACGTTAATGCATAAATTTGAAATATCTGTACTGGTGTATGGTATATCTACATCTTTTGGATCTTTGTGAGGTGGAGGTTTAATTCAGAAGTTCCAAAAAAACCTGTCCCTTTCAGGGTGCGAATAATGCCAATGAAGTAGTTACAAAAAGAGCTAGTAATATATGTCTCAGTTGCTGCTGCGGCTGTTGCTGCTGTTACTATTGTGCCTAGTACTTTTAGGTTTCCTGTTGTCATACCACACAAAAAGCAGTTTGTGTTAAAATGTTTTAAGATTCTTTTTCTGACTACTTTACTTGTTTGTACACTCCACAGTCCGATTTATCAGTATTTATTCAACATTTGGAAGCTATTCAACTTGTTTCCTCATATCTCTCTGACAACGTCTCATTGTTCTGGAAGATTTTAATTTACCTGAGATTGCATGGACCCTTTCAGATGATTCTGTATTACTGTTGCCCTTCTCGTCACATTGTTTAATAGATTGTGTCCCTAACTATAGTAAATCCTGTCCGTAAAAGTGATGAAAGATCACTATGTCTCGCATTTGTGTTGTATTTTTCCAACTGCGATGTTTCCAGGACAACTTTCATACAACTCTGGAAGTAACCATTGATCTTCCTTTTGGGGTTATAGAGGATGGTCTGATAGACTTTGAAGAACGTAAAATCAAGATGCCATAAAAGATTTAGACAATCGGGTAAGCATCGGATTTTGCCCTTTATATAGTTGCTCCGTCAAATTTTATAGTGCTGAATTCACAATGCTATAAGGATTATCTTTAGCGATGTAGGTATTCTCGCGATCCTAAGCAATTTTATAACTTTGTCAACCCAAAAGGTAAGACATCAGTGCACCCGTCTTACCAGTCTTTCGAAAACAATAAAGCTGACACTGACCAGGCAATTGTCGATATGTGTGCTGATTTTTTCAAAACAATTTTTTCCTCTTCGATTTATCAAGCAAATCCTCCTTATCGTCATGGGGTAACGACATATCTCCGCGAGGAGATATAATAATAAACGGTAGCGTATTGCGGTTTAGTGTAGAGGCTCTACTTAAGCCAATACATAAGTTATTTACACTATCTATCACATTTTCCGCTTTTCGGTCTCTAGAAAGAATCATATAATTTTCAAAAAAAAGTCCGAAGCCTCTCAATCTAGGGGTATTTCCAAATTGTCCGTCATACCTAAAGCATTTGAGAAAACAATAAAATCTCAATTGCAGCATTTTTGTAGCTCTATTATTTCGCCATCCCAACATAGGCTTATGAAACGTAGATCTACTACCACTACCACTTTACAATTTATTTCTCTGACTATGAATGGATTCGAAAATGCTAAACAAACTGATGTCATTTACACTGACTATAGCAAAGCCTTTGATTCAGTCAATCTTACCCTATTTTTTTCTGAACTAAACGATATCGGGTTTCCACCTCTTTTTCATTCTAGGGTTCGAGAATACATGCCAATAGAATTTAGAAAGTACTTTTTAAGTCTTCTTATTCCAATTCCATTCCTGTGACATCAGGTGTACCTTAGGTAGTCATATTGGCCCTCTGCGTTTCACACCATTCATTAACGATCTTCCATCAGTCATTACTCACATTACTCAGCTTGTCCATCCTATTTTAGAGTATAGATCTTGCATTTGGTCACCTCAAAATAAGTTGCACTAGACTAGACTTGAATCCGTTCAAAAGCAATTCTTGGTATTTGCTCTTCGTGGCTAAGGGATCGCAATATCAATGTCAATGCCATCGTATTCTAGTAGACTTCTTTTGATTAACCTTCCTTCTTTAATTAACCGTAGAAATATGTTTGGTGTTATATTTATGCACACGCTGCTAAATAGTGATATTGACTTGCCTGAGTTATTGGCTCAGGTTAATCTGTCGGTACCATGTAGAGAAGTAAACATCCCAATATACCTTTATCCCTTAGCCGTTGTTCTACTAACTATGCCTTGCATGAACCTTTTAAAGTCCTCTGCTCTGATGGCAGTCGTCTATGTCCTGTAATCTGCTCAGAGTCTTTTATTACTATTATTAAAACATCTATCCTTTCCTTTTTATTTAATATATAGCTGTACTGTTATGATTTGTTCGTCTGTTTTTCTCATGTGTATTCGTGCGTTATATGGCTGCACATTTCGGTCGGTTGGGTGGGAGGTTGGTAGCTTACTGCTTGGGCTCGCACGTAACAGGCGTTGTCCTGACGTCAACGGGGCCAACGTTTATTAATTTCGGCTCACAAAGACCCAGCATCATGCAATGTACGATAGCTTGTTCAATTGTGGGGTATTGCAAAGGTGTCTTATAAATGCTTTATCAAAATCTACTTAGCCGTTTTTGAGAAAAACTTATTTTTACTCATCCGGACTCTATGACGTGGAGCTAAACACTGATTTGTCTCCAGTAACAGCCTGTACAAATGCGCGCAGTTGTCTGTATCTACCTTACAATTAAGTCTTATATTTGTTGGGGTATTTATTATGTGCAGCATCTCCAAAGTTATCTTGGTCTATTATGCTTGCTGTGTCTAAATTTGGTGAATGTCCACTGGCGGTACAGTGGGCCATAAGTGCCGTTTTTTGTACATTGGAGTGTTAACGAAGTTTGTAGTCAGATTTATGTTGTGACAGTCTAGTTTTTAGCCTCGATTTGGTTGTCTCTATATACATTTTATCACAGTTTTTTTCCTTGGTCCCGTTACATGGTATTTTATAAACTACATTGCTCTTATGCATTGTATGAAACTTGCTTTTTGTCCTACTCAATATACTCCGTAAAGTGTTGTTGAGTTTGTGTGCTATCTGTATTTGTTCTGTGCCATAGCAATCCGAGTTTGCTAATATTTTCGACAGTTGGGGGACATATATTACGGACATAATTTTGTTATTTGTTTTTTTGGTGTGAGTTTTTAGAAATATTCTTATGGTGTAGTTTCGTCATATTTCATCCTTTGTTTCTTCATGAAAAATTGAGTCCGATATATTAAGCGTCCGTTGTATGCAACCTCTTGCTGTATGATTATTATCCACTTTGGATGTTTGGAGTTGAAGTGGATGATTCGTCCTGATGATGTTGGTTTTTTGTACCATTTTAATTTTAGCTCGTTTCCTCGTCTGTGTATTTATGAATCTAGATATGTCAATTTGTTGTCATTTTCCAACTCTATTGTGAAATTTTTATCTCTGTCAAATGAATTTAGGTTGTCACGTGTGTTTTGGATATCGTCTTCTTTAATTATGGTAAAAATGTAATTTAAAATTTTCATCATTATTCTAGGTGGTCTTTTTAGTGTTTTTATTATTTTGTCTAGGAATTGAAGAACTCCTGTTAGCTGTTATTGGTAACGCCGGTGATCTCACAGGCATTCCTTTTAGTTGTGTGTATTTGTTGACCTTGTATTTAAAATATCTGTTCTCTTGAATGCAAGAACGTACTATTTTTATGAATGTTAATTTTTAATTATTCATTTTTTCCTAATTGTTTTCAGTGCTATATATTATATATTATTCTATATATTATTCTATCTTAAATTCTGAGGCGTTCTTTTCGTTGTATGTTGAGTCTGCTGTTATATTTATATCCTTGCAAAAAGGGTTTATTAATTTTGGTCAGAAGTGTGCAACGCATAGAAGGAAGAATCTCCGACCACAAAAAGTATTTATATTTTTGATCAGCACGACGAGACGAGTTCAAATAGCCATGTCCGCCCGTCCGTCTGAATCGACGCGATGTCCTCCTAGACCGTAAGAGCTAAAGAGCTGAAATTTTGCATGTAGGCTTGTATAAGCCATATTCAGACTCATTCCAATGGTGTCGAATTCGGTACACCAGACGGCAGGTAGCCCAATTCCATGAATCAATCCAGCAATAAGCATCAAGTTCGGTGCATCAGACGTCAGGTCAGCTAAATCGATTCCGCAACAAACAGTTCCCACGCCAGCGTTGGATCATTGGACTCAGCAAGCGTCGCTGTCACCATCGACGCCCAATATCAGAGGCTTCACTTAAACATAATCGATCTACATAATTTAGTCCTTAACCCGAGTTCAACCGGTCACTTTGTTAGAGCTTCGCGATCTTAGTTAGTTTAGTTGTCATAAAAGTCTTCCAGTAAAACGATAGAATTTATAAACGTGCAACTTGATAAAGAATATTTTCAATAAAAACTTTATTTTTTTATGCAACTAACCAAGAAAGTGTTTAATTGGCGCCCGAGCAGGGACCCTGTGATCAAGTGAAGTGAAAAAGCAAAACAAATACGCCTTTAACGGTAACAAAAAAATTGTGCTGAAAACTTCAGACAGGGCCAAAAAAGAAAAAACTTTTATCGCTGGAAAAATTCCTCTAGTATCCATTCGGAGGAAGATTGGTATAGCAGGTGTCTGGATTCGGAGCGTTAGTACCTCAACGTGGGAAAAGCGAGTACCCCTACCAACCAGCCAATAAGAAGCACCGAAATGAAGATAATATTAATGTACGTTAAGTTAAAAATAAGTGAAACAAAAGAAACAAACCAATAATCATTAAGGCAACATCAAGAGAAAAAATCGAAAAACAAAAAAACGCAATAATACTTAAGATCAATTAGAAAAAAATCAAAAGAACGAAATAATACTTAAGAATATAACACCTAAGATATTTACTCCTACTAACAACTATTCTGTGAATCGAAAGCCATTTCCATTCAACATTTTTTTTCTCTTTAAAACGGTATCGCGCCGCGAATCTGCTTATTTTTTTTCCTCGCAGTTAGCCACCAAATGTCCTTAATCATTGGCCAAATTAAGAATATGACAGAGACCTAGATACTTTTATTAGAGGCCTGAATGGTGACCTATCAGACAGGATAAGTTTGGCGCGGCGTCTTAACCTGAAATGATAAAAGACTTGAATAATAAACATACCAAAAATTTGATCGGTTTCGGATACCAGCACCCTTGCCCGAATACAATTCATAAACTAGTACAATATACAAGAATCATTTAATTCAAATCAATACAACTGAAGCCCAGTTCGAATACCAAGAACAAGACACCGGTTCAAATAAAAATTACATCCAACCAGAAATAGCCAGAAATATCAAACAAAACGAACACAAGTTCTATGCGAGAACTGTAAGAGGACGCATCCTAATTACGGAACATGTCCACTTGGGTCTTTTCAATGAACCCAATAAACCTATAATTTTTTTCTTATTACCAAACTTAAAATCGTTTCATGGAATCTTAGGCAATGACACATTAAAGAACTCAATGCCATTATATATGTGGGAAAAAACTTATTACATGTCAACAACTCTCATGTTGTTAAAGTGAGACAAATGCAAACTCAGTAAATCCACACGATCAACTCAGATCAACTATCGGGAAATCAAAAATTAAAGCTAGAAGCACTTCAAGAAGAGAACAAGTCACTATGTGCGAGTCCAGATATGAAGTTGACCTATGCTGCTAACGTCCAAGGAAAAATTCGAACGACGTCAGACACTCCAGTCTATACAAAACATTACCCGTACACAGCTTCTCTGAAAGAAATAGTCGAAGAACAAATACAAGAATTACTTGAAGACGGTATAATACGACCCTCACGGTCGCCCTATAACTCCCCGGTATGGATTGTCCCAAAGAAAAGCGACAGTCTGGGAAGAAAAAAATATAGGATGGTCATCGATTACCGCAAATTAAATACAGTCACCATTTCGGATAAATATCCTATCCCAGAAATGGGAGAAATGATTGCTCAGTTGGGCAACAATAAATACTTCTCCGTTCTTGACTTAAAAAGCGGATTTCATCAGATTCCTTTAAAAAAATCTGATATCGAAAAAACAGCATTCGCTGTAAACGGAGGGAAATACGAATTTACCAGACTCCCCTTCGGTCTGAATAACTCCCCATTAATATTCCAAAGAGCCTTTGACGATATTTTAAGAGATCATATAGGGAAAATATGCTATGTCTATATTGACGACATCATAATATTCAGCAAGTCTGAGGAGGAACACTTTTGCCATTTGGCCGAGGTATTCTCTACTTTATCACAAGCGAATATGAAGGTGCAAGTTGATAAATGTAAATTTTTTAAACATAGCGTTGATTTCCTAGGTGTAGTAATATCAAGGGAAGGCGTCAAAACCAACATAGAAAAAGTGCAGGCTATTAAAAATTTCCCCACACCAAAGAACCTAAAACAACTGCAAACTAGCAAGACCCCTTACAGCTTTACTGCGCGGCGAACACGGGAGAACAACGAAGAATGTCTTTAATAAAATTGAAATTCGTTTCGGCAAAGAAGAGTTCGACTCTTTCGAAAAAGTGAAGAATGCGTTAGTTTCACAAGATGTAGTATTAGCATACCCCGACTTCAATCGAGAATTTCATTTGAATACAGATGCCTCGAACCTAGCAATAGGTGCGTCACTGGAACAAAATGAAAGACCAATCACATTTATATCCAGAGCGTTATCTAAAACAGAAGAAAATTACGCTACAAATGAAACGGAAATGCTAGCCATAGAATGGTCCTTGATTGAGGATGTACCTTTATGGCAAGTCAAAAGGGATAATTTATACAGACCAACCGCTTACCTATGCACTTAGTCCGAAAAATAATAACACAAAATTAAAGAAATGGAAAATTTACCTGGAGGAGTACAACTATTAGTTGAAATATAAACCGGGTAGCTCAAATGTAGTAGCAGACGCACTTTCGAGAAATCCCACTAGCATAAATGCTAGCAGTACGTCAGCAGCTACAGTGCATAGCGACGAAAGCTCAGGTCACGAACTTATACCGACAATGGACATTCCCATTAACGTCTTTAAAAACCAACTAATAATTCTCAAGGGCGAAAACGAAACCACGACATTTGAATTACCGTTCCCTACATATCACAGACATACGGCAGTAAGGAGAAATTATTCAGAAAGCGATCTTGTAGTTATTTTAAAAGCGAAAATGGATCCTAGAATAGTAAATGGTGTTTTCACTTCCGAAAGTATCATGGGGAAAATCCAGTCAATATTCCCGAAACATTTTAGGAACTACAAAGCAAGATTCACGCAGATCCGAACTACAGACGTCCACGACAATAGCCAGCAACAAGAAATCATAACAAAGGAACATGTTAGAGCTCACAGAAATGCAATAGAAAATAAAAAACAGATTTTATTAAAAGTTTTTTTCCCAGGCATGAAAAAAAAGATAGAAGCAGTGGTAAAAACGTGTCAGACATGCAAACTTTCGAAATATCAAAGGCATCCCCCAAATCAAGAAATTCAACCAACACCCATCCCGAATTATCCAGGAGAAATAATACATATAGACCTTTACTCCACACAGAATAAAATCATTTTAACGTCAATAGATAAGTTTTCAAAATATGCACAAATAAAACTAGTGATTTAAAAAGCGGCAGAACATCTAAAGGTACCACTATGCGAGTTATTAATAGCCTTTGGCATAACTAAAACAGTAGAGATGAATAACGAAAAATCCCTAAATTCCGCGTCGATAAAATTCCTTTTGAATAACCAACTAGGCATAAATGTCTATACAACCCCACCATATACTTCGTCTAGCAACGGTCAGGTAGAAAGATTTCATTCCACATTGATGATGAGATGTCTTAAGATTGAGCATCCAGAATTGGAATTCGAAGACTTAATATTCAGAGCAGTAGACGAGTATAATAAAACGATCCATAGTACCACTAACAGAAAACCAATAGAAGCCTTTTTTGCATTAGATTTGGCGCATTCTCCAGAAAAATTAGCATTAGAGAGGGAAAAAATTGTAAAAAAAATTTCAAACAAGCAGAACACAGATTTAGAATACTATAACAAAAAGAAAGAGCCTATAAGAACCTATGACCCAGGCGAGATAATTTACGTCAAGATCAATAAGAGGTTGGGCACTAAACGAACACAAAGATACAAAATAAAAGAAGTAGCTGAAGATTTGAATACAACAGTTAAAACAATGTCAGTCAGGATAGTACACAAGAACCAGTTGAAATACTGATTAACATCCATCTTTGACAGGTTAATATTGATACTAGTCTGTTGGGGACACACGATTATCCTAGATTATTCAAAATCTAAATCCACGTTGTAGAGATAGAGAAATATCAGCAGGCATTGTCGGTATTGAAGGAGGTTGTACAAAACTCAACGAAGGCAAATCATTACTACCCTTTCCTTATTTACGAAATAACTAGAATTGAAAACGAAATTAAACGATTAAAGCCAATGCGATTCAGAGCCAAACGCTCTCTCGATATACTTGGAACAGCGTGGAAGTGGCTCGCGGGTACCCCGGATCACCAAGACCATAAGATTGTTATTGATAAAATTAACGAACAGCTAAAAAATAACAACAAGCAAGTAATAATTAATAATTTGGTAGAGAGTAAGATGAATGACTTAATTAAAATAACTAACACTTTATTACTTAAAAGTAAACCCGAAACAGATGAGAAATCAAAAGAAATAGAAATGACAAAGTTCAAACTAAGCTTATTAAGAGAAGAAATTACTAATGTTATTTACGCAATAGATTGGGCAAAAGCCAACACAATAAATTCTTTAATTTTATCATCAGCCGAAATTAACATTATTGAAACGATTGCTGAAGAAAGTCTAACATTTCTAAATATTGAAGAGCTGATAGAATTTGCTGAAGTAAGCATTGCTTCCGACGGCAGAGCTCTCCTTTTTTATCGTTAGCATACCCAGAGTAATCAAAGAACAATGTAAGGATATAATGGCAATACCTATAAAATTTGAAAAAACGATTGAAAAATTAGATTATGGTCACATCCTAAAATGCAATAAACAATATTTCGGGTTAGCTAATAAGAACAAATGTAAACATCAGAATAACAAAATTTTCTGTAAACTGGAAGATTTAATTGACTTAAAAAATAGCAAATGTATAGGAGAGTATGGAAGAAGAAGAAGGAAGAAGAAGAAGAAGAAGAAAATTAAAGTTGGTCCCAAAATTTATTAGCAACAATTCAAAAGAAAAAATTCCCTCTCTTTAAATACATAGCAGACGGAGAGGAGTTAGTACAAACTCTTAAAACAAGAAGCACGCACAAAATTCTCTTTATTAATAAAAGACCACAAAACATCTCACAAAGAAGACGCAGCTGATCGTGCAATAATAGACACAGTAAAACAAACAAGAAAATTTCTCAGACAAAATGATGACATATTAATTGTAACTTCAGATCAAGGTAATAAGACAGCTGCAATGGATAAGACTGGGTATGACAAAAAAATGAATAGTAAGGAAGGACCCAACCACTCGAATACAGACCAAAAACAACGAATTGGTGGAAAATTATACCATTATGCACCATTATGAACTTATTTCAAGGACCGAACGAAATAAGCTAATAAAGAACACATCAATTCCACCAAGAGTATACGGATTACCTAAAATTCATAAAGAAGGTACGCCATTGAGACCAATCTTCTCATCAATTGGTTCTCCATCCTACGTACTATGCAAGCACAGGGCCGGGGCTAACCGTTTGCGAAAAAACGGCTTAGGAAATAACGAAGTTATTGATCAAAGTCACTGTTCACCACCGATTGATCCTATGGGAGCTATATGACATAGTCGCCCAATCTTAATCAAATTTGTCACAGTCATTAATAGTTATGCTAAACTGAGATATATAAATTTTTATGACAATTGCTTCAAAAGTAACGAAGTAATTGACAAAAGTCACTGTTTTCGACCGATCGGTCCTATGGGAGCTATATGATATAGTCACCCGATCTTGATCAAATTTGGCATAGTCGGTTGTTAGTGTAATAAATTCAAAAATATTTAATTTCACGACAATAGCTCATAAAACCACGAAGTTATTAAGAAAAGTCACTGTTCGTGACTTTGAAGTTTGTATGGGAGCTTTATGATATAGTGTTAATGGTTCCCCTAAATTGGTTTAGCAAGATAGTGCCGGGAGCCACTTCTGAGTGTGATTTCACGAGTTGGTTGTTCGTAGTTTGGCAAATTGGTTTTTTTCTATGAAAATACTCTCCTATACATTTGCTATTTTTTAAGTCAATTAAATCTTCCAGTTTACAGAAAATTTTGTTATTCTGATGTTTACATTTGTTCTTATTAGCTAACCCGAAATATTGTTTATTGCATTTTAGGATGTGACCATAATCTAATTTTTCAATCGTTTTTTCAAATTTTATAGGTATTGCCATTATATCCTTACATTGATCTTGGAGTACGCTTTCGGCGTGCCTTCCGTTTAAGATAGTTGATGATTTTAGGGACCTTTCAATTGTTATAAAAAATGCTTTGCAGGCTCGAGGTCAATTTTTTTGAAAATAAATACAAAAAAACAGTTTGTTTTGTTTGTGTTTCACGCACCCATAGGGTGAAATGGTATATTGAAGTCACCAAAATGTATGTAACAGGCAGAAGGAACCATTTCCGAGCCCATAAAGTATATGTATTCTTGATCAGGATCAACAGTTGAGTCGATCTCGCCATGTCGTTCCGTCCGTCTGTTCGTTTGTTCGTCCGTCAGTAGACGGAGACTATAAGAGTTAGAGTCACCAAATCTGGTACTTAGATTCCTGTAATGCCGGTGGTCACGTTTATTTCAAGTATTTGCCACGCCCCCTTACACCCTGAAAATGAAATAAAACTGATTTTCTCGAAAACTAACAAAGCTAGACCAACCAAATTTGGAATTTTTTCAAAACTTTGCAATGCTACCTTACTCCCCCGGAATTTATATAAAACTGATCCGCAAAAATCAATTGTTCAAACTTATTGCGACGCCCCCTTCCTCCTCCGCAATTTACATAAAAGTGGTTTTTGTTAAAACTATAACAGCTAGAGACATTAAATTTGGTATGTATACCGGCTTAATAAATGCGCAGACATTTATTGTTAAAAAAGTTTAACACGCCCACATCCACCCTCGCAATTTAAATAAAACTGATTTTCTCGAATACTAACAAAGTTCAACTCAACAAATTTGGTATGTAACAAAACAAGGTCCAGGACTTCCATCCCTCAGAAGACTATCTTCGGATGGGTTGTATCCGGGCGGTACTCTTCTGACTTCCGATTAGTTCAGAAGAGGACAGTCAATTTGAGCTATCAAAATGAAGTCTTATGCTTAATTGACAAGACCTTGCAGAAATTTTGGACAATCGAACCTTTTGCCTTACCCCATCAAAATTCTATCTCCAGCTCATTAGCTGTGCGTATAAGCTGGGTGAGATTATTGAATTGTCACATCCAAACGCTGCTGAAGTTATCAGGCACGATTTTTATGTTGATGACATGTTGACTGGTGCTGGTTGCGTTGAGGACTTTCTGACAATCAAGTCTGAAGTATCACACGCATTGTGTAAGGCAGGTTTTTAGTTAACCAAATGGTTTTCAAACAGTTTTATAGTCTCCGCTTCCCTTTGCACAGCAACGCCGATAACAATTTCAGAATCAGATTCAACCAATGCACTTGGTGTTTTTTGGTTACCTGGGGAAAACGTATTCCAATTCCAAATCGATGACTCGCTTATGAGCCTATGAGCGACAAAACGGAAATTCTCTCGGTGACATCGTGTCTATTTGAACCTTTAGATCTTCTGAGTCCCCTAATTATTAGAGGAAAAATCTTAATGCAAGAGCTATGGCTCAAGGGACTTGAGTAGGACGTATTAATTCCAATGAATTTGGATACAGCGTGGAACAAATTAAAAGTATCTATAGTAAAAATAAAGAAAAAAAAAATTCCACGATTCGTCCACACAGAACCTCAATCACCAATTCATGGATTTGCTGATGCCTCAATGAGAGCATACGGCTGTTGAATCTACGTTCTAGCGTCGAAATCAAAAGTAGCGCCCCTTATGACAAAAACATTGCCTAGACTTGAGCCGCTCACCTTTTCTTAGAATTCCCGAATCAGTAATATCATACAGGTACCAATTAAGCGTGCATTCCTTTGTTCGGATTCGAAAATAACTCTACACTGGATACAGTCTCACCCATCGACACTGGCTACGTTCGTTTCGAACAGGGTGGCTGAAATTCAAGAGCGGTCAGAGAACGTAGTTTGGTGTGATGTATCAACAAAACAAAACCCAGCTGACATAGTATCACAAAGTTGTGATGTAGATAAGTTACATGACTCGATTTTATTAAAAGGTCCAGAGTTTCTTAGTAAAAACCAGAATGTACAACTCTCGGACAGAGAGCGCAGTTTGGAGGTGACAAAATAAGCTGTCATGATAACTCTTAGGATTCACGAGAACCCTATAGTTGAGATCATCAAGTCCTATTCGTCACATGCCATATTAATAGCGATGTTTTGTTATTTGTTCCGTTTCATCCGTAGATGTAAAAACAAATCGACCGCGTTTGATGATGTGATTCCATCACCATCAGAGCGATAAGAAGCATTCCATAAAATTATTGAAATATGTATTGCACAATAAAGAATTTTGAGAAGATTGAAAGGGTTCGTAAGAGCGCCAAAGTGGGATAGAAACTTCAAGGTTTGACACCCTTTCTACACGAGTACACCGATTCGTGGTGCTCATTTTCGTTGTTGAGAGTTTGGGGGCTATTTGTAAACGCTCCTATTGCATATGATGCGAAGTTTCAGCTCATTTTATCAAAACGCTTGCAATTTGTTCGAAGCTATGTCCATCATCTTCTTTTATCGAACTCTTATGTTGGCCCAAGAGCTTTAGTGAGCCCCCTGCGTGCACAGGTGTGGGATGTTAAAGCTTTAGAAGTCTGAGAGAGACTGATGTCTTGTGTATTATGTGTCAAATACAGGCTACGTCTTATGACGCAAATAATGGTAAAATTTGCCGGCAGATAGAGTAAGAGAGCTCCGCCCATTCAGCATTTGCGGCGTAAATTTTTGTGGTCCAGTACACATAACATTGAGAATTCGAGGAAGGCCTCCATACAAAGCTCATGTTGCACTTTTCGTTTGTTTTACTTCTAAAGCGGTTCATTTGAAATTAGCGTCTTATTTAAGTACTAACACATTTCTTACAGTTTTGAAAAAGTTCATCGGCCGGAGAGGAGTACTCCGAGTGGTCCACTGCGATAAAGCGACGAGTTTTTTCGGAGCAAGCAGGGAGCTGCTGGATCTTTGTCGCAAGATCAAAGGCGAGATGGGCGCAATTCGAGAATTCGCATCAAGAAGCGGATGCGAATTTGTGTTCATACCGCCAAGAGCACTTCGGGGGTCTATGAGAGGCAGGTGTTAAATCTGCAAAGTACCTACTCGTACGGACGATAGCCAACGCCAATTTAAGAGCAGAGGAGATGGAGACGGTGCTAGTGGCAGTCGAGGCCACATTAAATTTCAAACCACTCTGGGCAATAAGCCAGGACCCGAACGACGTTTAAGCCATAACACCTGGGCACCTGTTGGTCGGAGGAACTCTGATGGCACTACCGCACCACGGGACTCCGCAACAGGAGAGTCTCAGCGGCTGCTTGAAACGATGGCGAGCTGTTTCGTTGATCAAGCGTTCTGGCAGCGTTAGCTAATTTTTTAAGCTATTTTTTTTTTGGGATTTAGCTTATTTCGGTTTGTTTTTCTTGCTAAATCAGCTTTTTTTGATCGGGGAAAAGCGGCAACACTGCTTGCAATAGCAAATTGCTGTTATCTTTTCTTTAAGACTTTCTGAAGAACGATAGCATATTATTAGGGTAACCGTGGTTGGGAACAAAATTATTCTTTTGAATATTGGAAATATCGTCCCAAAAGAGAATGCCAAAAACGAGCCTACCTTTGTAAAGTGAAGGAAGATTAATAAGAAGTCTGTCAGAATAAAAAGGTAGGCGAAGACTCGGGTCCCAATTAAGACCGCGTAACGCTAACTTAAGGAATTGCTTCTGTACCGATTCAATACTACGCTGGTGAACATCATATTGCGGGTTCCACACTGGCGAGCAATATTTTAAAGTAGGGCGAACTAACGAAGTGCATAAAACCTTTGTTACATAGGGATCATCAAATTCTTTGGCCCAACGTTTAATGAAGACAAGAAGGCTGCATGCTCTATTGACAATTGAGGAAATGTGAAAATTAAATGAAAGTTTTGAATCAAACATAACGCCTAAGTTTTTGAATAATGGTACACAGTCTAAGAGAACAGACTTGATAGAGTAATGTGCTATTAACGGAGACAAACGAGGTGTGTTATTAGGCCCAGGTACGAAGGAAGACGTCATAGATGATAAGCTATAAGTAAAACAGTCTTCAGTAATACTAGGAAAAAACATACAATTTAAACGTGGGATTGAGAAGGGATAGAATGTGCGATCCGAAGCAGTATTAGAATAAGTCGACTGAAAGAATATAGCAAACAGCTCTGCCATATCTGAATCATTATAAGCTATCTAATCATTAAGTCTGAAGGTGGAATGTTGTAAATTAGAGCGTCGCACACTTGGGCCTCTGCTCGGATAGCGTTGCAAAAATACGTTTTTACATGATCGCGTTTGGCAAAAATTATATATGCAAATTTTTGAAATCGGTTGAAATTATTGGTTGCTAAAGGCGCCCAAAGTTGAGACATTTTTAGTAAAAAGAAAAAAATTATAATTTTTAAAAAAAAAAATCGCAACTTTAAAACTGAATATTGGGCGATTTCAACAATGGATTGGATTTTTTGGTTTTATCTGAAAAGTATGTTCTTTATTAATAGCATGTTTCATAAATTTTAATAATTACTTAAATGGTTATTGAACTAGAAGCGTTTAAAAAATGTACTAGATATTAGCATTTTTTGAACTTTGATGGAATAAAACTAGCAAGACTCAACGAGTATCAATACCGAGTACTACATACACTAGGTAGGTGAAATATTTACCCATCAGATGTATATAGTCCCAATATGCGGAGACCTGCGACAGCGATGCGTAAGCCATAAAACTAAGGCAACCTCGCCTAAAAAATGAGCTGCAGGTATAAGGAAGAAGAAGAGCGCATGCGTATTGGCCTGTAGCTTCTTTGTATTTAAATGATAACATTGCGTAATACTGTTTTGAAAATACTACCTGTTTACATATATGCCTTTCTACAATGATAAATTGCTAATTACCTGCTTTGGAAAAAGTGACAAGACATGTAAATGTTATTTAAGTTGATGAAAAGTTTGTCCTATTTGTGGGTTGGTCGTTTTTATTTCCGTTTACCTAATAGGATGTAAATATTAAGTTGTTTACCTAATTAATACAAAAAGGGTAATACCGATTTTTCGTTCTACCTAGTTAATTCAAAAAATATAACATAAAGAGGTACTTATTCCTCTCGTTTGCGACAGTTTATTTTTAACTGCATAAGTGGAAACACCTTAAATCAGGACTGAATAGTATTTGTCAATATAATTCAAGACAGTTTTATTTAATTGTGCAAAAATGTTGTTAAAGAATGAAGGATTTTGAGTTTTCAAAGAGTGTGAAAACTTAAATGATTTTGAAATGGGATTGCGTTGATGAGCGTTTCATTCGAAAACGCTAATACGGAGCTTAAGTTGAAAATCAAATATACACAATATAACTTAAGGCGAAAATGGATCGCAAGCGGCAGAAATCTGGCAAATTTCGTAAAAAAAAATGAAGTTTGGCTTGAGGAGTATACGACATTCGTAGATTCGGAGCACGAAGATGATCAACCATCAACTAGCCGAGCAAGAGGAAGGCCGCATAAAGATGTGGAAGATTGTTCAACGTTTACAAGGAAACGAAAGCTTCAGTGTGCTACTGAAAGCATTACAACGGAGCATCTTTCAGAAGCACTTTCTTCAAAGTATGAAAAGGAACAAGAGAGGGCAAAGGCGAGTATTACGAAAGCTGTGCAGATCGCCAGTCCTATTCGACTACATCAAGGGACTTGAGTAGGACGTATTAATTCCAATGAATTTGGATACAGCGTGGAACAAATTAAAAGTATCTATAGTAAAAATAAAGAAAAAAAAATTCCACGATTCGTCCACACAGAACCTCAATCACCAATTCATGGATTTGCTGATGCCTCAATGAGAGCATACGGCTGTTGAATCTACGTTCTAACGTCGAAATCAAAAGTAGCGCCCCTTATGACAAAAACATTGCCTAGACTTGAGCCGCTCACCTTTTCTTAGAATTCCCGAATCAGTAATATCATACAGGTACCAATTAAGCGTGCATTCCTTTGTTCGGATTCGAAAATAACTCTACACTGGATACAGTCTCACCCATCGACACTGGCTACGTTCGTTTCGAACAGGGTGGCTGAAATTCAAGAGCGGTCAGAGAACGTAGTTTGGTGTGATGTATCAACAAAACAAAACCCAGCTGACATAGTATCACAAAGTTGTGATGTAGATAAGTTACATGACTCGATTTTATTAAAAGGTCCAGAGTTTCTTAGTAAAAACCAGAATGTACAACTCTCGGACAGAGAGCGCAGTTTGGAGGTGACAAAATAAGCTGTCATGATAACTCTTAGGATTCACGAGAACCCTATAGTTGAGATCATCAAGTCCTATTCGTCACATGCCATATTAATAGCGATGTTTTGTTATTTGTTCCGTTTCATCCGTAGATGTAAAAACAAATCGACCGCGTTTGATGATGTGATTCCATCACCATCAGAGCGAAAAGAAGCATAAAATTATTGAAATATGTATTGCACAATAAAGAATTTTGAGAAGATTGAAAGGGTTCGTAAGAGCGCCAAAGTGGGATAGAAACTTCAAGGTTTGACACCCTTTCTACACGAGTACACCGATTCGTGGTGCTCATTTTCGTTGTTGAGAGTTTGGGGGCTATTTGTAAACGCTCCTATTGCATATGATGCGAAGTTTCAGCTCATTTTATCAAAACGCTTGCAATTTGTTCGAAGCTATGTCCATCATCTTCTTTTATCGAACTCTTATGTTGGCCCAAGAGCTTTAGTGAGCCCCCTGCGTGCACAGGTGTGGGATGTTAAAGCTTTAGAAGTCTGAGAGAGACTGATGTCTTGTGTATTATGTGTCAAATACAGGCTACGTCTTATGACGCAAATAATGGTAAAATTTGCCGGCAGATAGAGTAAGAGAGCTCCGCCCATTCAGCATTTGCGGCGTAAATTTTTGTGGTCCAGTACACATAACATTGAGAATTCGAGGAAGGCCTCCATACAAAGCTCATGTTGCACTTTTCGTTTGTTTTACTTCTAAAGCGGTTCATTTGAAATTAGCGTCTTATTTAAGTACTAACACATTTCTTACAGTTTTGAAAAAGTTCATCGGCCGGAGAGGAGTACTCCGAGTGGTCCACTGCGATAAAGCGACGAGTTTTTTCGGAGCAAGCAGGGAGCTGCTGGATCTTTGTCGCAAGATCAAAGGCGAGATGGGCGCAATTCGAGAATTCGCATCAAGAAGCGGATGCGAATTTGTGTTCATACCGCCAAGAGCACTTCGGGGGTCTATGAGAGGCAGGTGTTAAATCTGCAAAGTACCTACTCGTACGGACGATAGCCAACGCCAATTTAAGAGCAGAGGAGATGGAGACGGTGCTAGTGGCAGTCGAGGCCACATTAAATTTCAAACCACTCTGGGCAATAAGCCAGGACCCGAACGACGTTTAAGCCATAACACCTGGGCACCTGTTGGTCGGAGGAACTCTGATGGCACTACCGCACCACGGGACTCCGCAACAGGAGAGTCTCAGCGGCTGCTTGAAACGATGGCGAGCTGTTTCGTTGATCAAGCGTTCTGGCAGCGTTAGCTAATTTTTTAAGCTATTTTTTTTTTTGGGATTTAGCTTATTTCGGCTTGTTTTTCTTGCTAAATCAGCTTTTTTTGATCGGGGAAAAGCGGCAACACTGCTTGCAATAGCAAATTGCTGTTAACTTTTCTTTAAGACTTTCTGAAGAACGATAGCATATTATTAGGGTAACCGTGGTTGGGAACAAAATTATTCTTTTGAATATTGGAAATATCGTCCCAAAAGAGAATGCCAAAAACGAGCCTACCTTTGTAAAGTGAAGGAAGATTAATAAGAAGTCTGTCAGAATAAAAAGGTAGGCGAAGACTCGGGTCCCAATTAAGACCGCGTAACGCTAACTTAAGGAATTGCTTCTGTACCGATTCAATACTACGCTGGTGAACATCATATTGCGGGTTCCACACTGGCGAGCAATATTTTAAAGTAGGGCGAACTAACGAAGTGCATAAAACCTTTGTTACATAGGGATCATCAAATTCTTTGGCCCAACGTTTAATGAAGACAAGAAGGCTGCATGCTCTATTGACAATTGAGGAAATGTGAAAATTAAATGAAAGTTTTGAATCAAACATAACGCCTAAGTTTTTGAATAATGGTACACAGTCTAAGAGAACAGACTTGATAGAGTAATGTGCTATTAACGGAGACAAACGAGGTGTGTTATCAGGCCCAGGTACGAAGGAAGACGTCATAGATGATAAGCTATAAGTAAAACAGTCTTCAGTAATACTAGGAAAAAACATACAATTTAAACGTGGGATTGAGAAGGGATAGAATGTGCGATCCGAAGCAGTATTAGAATAAGTCGACTGAAAGAATATAGCAAACAGCTCTGCCATATCTGAATCATTATAAGCTATCTAATCATTAAGTCTGAAGGTGGAATGTTGTAAATTAGAGCGTCGCACACTTGGGCCTCTGCTCGGATAGCGTTGCAAAAATACGTTTTTACATGATCGCGTTTGGCAAAAATTATATATGCAAATTTTTGAAATCGGTTGAAATTATTGGTTGCTAAAGGCGCCCAAGAGACATTTTTAGTAAAAAGAAAAAAATGATAATTTTTTAAAAAAAAAAATCGCAACTTTAAAACTGAATATTGGGCGATTTCAACAATGGATTGGATTTTTTGGTTTTATCTGAAAAGTATGTTCTTTATTAATAGCATGTTTCATAAATTTTAATAATTACTTAAATGGTTATTGAACTAGAAGCGTTTAAAAAATGTACTAGATATTAGCATTTTTTGAACTTTGATGGAATAAAACTAGCAAGACTCAACGAGTATCAATACCGAGTACTACATACACTAGGTAGGTGAAATATTTACCCATCAGATGTATATAGTCCCAATATGCGGAGACCTGCGACAGCGATGCGTAAGCCATAAAACTAAGGCAACCTCGCCTAAAAAATGAGCTGCAGGTATAAGGAAGAAGAAGAGCGCATGCGTATTGGCCTGTAGCTTCTTTGTATTTAAATGATAACATTGCGTAATACTGTTTTGAAAATACTACCTGTTTACATATATGCCTTTCTACAATGATAAATTGCTAATTACCTGCTTTGGAAAAAATGACAAAACATGTAAATGTTATTTAAGTTGATGAAAAGTTTGTCCTATTTGTGGGTTGGTCGTTTTTATTTCCGTTTACCTAATAGGATGTAAATATTAAGTTGTTTACCTAATTAATACAAAAAGGGTAATACCGATTTTTCGTTCTACCTAGTTAATTCAAAAAATATAACATAAAGAGGTACTTATTCCTCTCGTTTGCGACAGTTTATTTTTAACTGCATAAGTGGAAACACCTTAAATCAGGACTGAATAGTATTTGTCAATATAATTCAAGACAGTTTTATTTAATTGTGCAAAAATGTTGTTAAAGAATGAAGGATTTTGAGTTTTCAAAGAGTGTGAAAACTTAAATGATTTTGAAATGGGATTGCGTTGATGAGCGTTTCATTCGAAAACGCTAATACGGAGCTTAAGTTGAAAATCAAATATACACAATATAACTTAAGGCGAAAATGGATCGCAAGCGGCAGAAATCTGGCAAATTTCGTAAAAAAAAAATGAAGTTTGGCTTGAGGAGTATACGACATTCGTAGATTCGGAGCACGAAGATGATCAACCATCAACTAGCCGAGCAAGAGGAAGGCCGCATAAAGATGTGGAAGATTGTTCAACGTTTACAAGGAAACGAAAGCTTCAGTGTGCTACTGAAAGCATTACAACGGAGCATCTTTCAGAAGCACTTTCTTCAAAGTATGAAAAGGAACAAGAGAGGGCAAAGGCGAGTATTACGAAAGCTGTGCAGATCGCCAGTCCTATTCGACTACATAGGATTAAAGAAAGTATTCCAACCCCAAAAAACTTAGTCCCCACTAAGTACACTAAGGAAGAGGCGTTTTCCTTATTTATGGACCTAGGATTGACGAAGGAGAAGTACGAAATTTTAAGGAGTTCCTTAAAAAGTCAAAAAGTCGACGTTCTTCCCGAATAGAAAAAAATTGGATTCGCCAAGAAGGAAGCAGTACCGGCAAATAAAATTATAACAGAGGTATCTGTAGAAATAAAACTCCAGGATTTAATGGATCACACTGCGAGACGTCTTGTTGAAAGTATGACTGATGGAGAGGTGGATCTTCTTCCCCAAAATTTGACATTACTCAACAAATTAACCTAAAAAAATTAAAAAAAAAATTTTTTTCTTTTTGTAATTATGTTAAAAAATCAAATTAAAACATTAAAAAATGTTACATAGTCGTCTAAAACAATGAAAAGTTCCATTTGTGATTGAAAAAAATCGGGTTTCGATCCATTTTTAAAGGAAAAACATGCATGGAAATATTTTCTGACTTTGACCTTTAACAGCACCACGAACACCCAGCACGTTTGACAAACATTCATTTTGAAGCTTAAGGTATTCTTTATCATATGCTTTTTAAATCGCTTTATTGGTTTAGACGCTATGATTTTTGCAATGCTAAATGCCAGAAGGCCCCACTGTGCGTCGTTTAGACAACAAAGTTGTAAAATCTTTTGGGGTACTTATAGAATTCAACCCTACAACGCACGATATATTTATTGAGTATTTAAGAGACAAATTTGAGATTTCCCTACACAATAATTTGCATAGTCAAGTCGCGAACCAGTTCTTTTAAACCTTTTAAAATATGTCGATTTATTGTTACGAAGATTAGACAGACTACGTGTAAACCAGACCGGCGCACTGGAGACGGTAGAGACATTCACAAATTCACTGCACAATCTATATCACAGCACTCAATTGGAAATGACCAATCAAAAGAGGTAATAAGGTTGTTAAGAAGTCTAAAATTTATTTTACGAAAATATCTACGACGAGAAACTGAGATGTTATTAAATGAATATGTAACGGAATTGTAAGAAATAATAACTTCAATGATATAAGAAAATCACGATCTTTAAGACCACTAAAAATAGTTTGCAAAGCATCAGCATGGTGCATGTAGGTCATGATATCACAAGCTGAAGGAATATATGAACAAGAAATATATAAGCTAAAGTTGGAACATGTAACTTCGACGCAAATAAACTCAACACCTAAGGCAGATCAATCGGCACAACCCTTGAATACAGATTCGAGTTGACAGCAATGAGTACTCCACGGCCACGACGACCAACACGATCAAGCCTATAAGAAATAAAGTTATTAGAAAGAATTTCATTATCCAAAACAGAGGAGTTGAGCTAAGTTTCAGACAAAGCTAATATGTCAGCCGAAAAGGTTTGGCTATCACAGAACAGTTTCGAGGGCTTGGTAAGAGGTACTCTTACATTCTGATAATGAATGCAAAGACTAGACATTATTAGTTTTTTGAAGCAGAAGATGAATTAGGAAGGTGGCAACGGACGGGAGGGCTTATTGGGCGCAAACTCGTGTACAACTCGGCCCTCTGGCCAAAAATTAAGGTCAAGCAGAGAGATTTCGCGAGGCCTAGAAAACTTAAACTTTTGAATTAAAACCTTAGCAGGGCATATATTACCAATGTAAGCTGCCACAGACGACTCAGAAATATCTGGAGCAAGCCTGGAGATAAATAATTGTTTGCGATGATGCACTACAGTTAGTGGAGGAGGAGGAGCATTGGGATTGATCAGAATTGGGGCCAAATTAAAAATTTGTAAATTGAAATTTGCAGTTTATCTTAGTTTTACTAGATCTAAAACTTTTTCTTTGAGTCCAAAGGTGTACGATCAATTTTACAAATTTTGAAAATGTGTCTTTTTTTTTTTGCCGGGTCCGAATTTGGGGGCTTTTTATCAAAACCCATTTAAAAAAAACCCATTAGAGATATGCCCACGAAATTTACAGAACATCATCTCAATAGAATAACCAATTGAACGCTATAAATTAACATATCAAAACTTTTCACCAACATTAAGTAACAATCGAATGAAATCAGAATTTAAGGTAAAAAAAAAATGTACTCAAATTTTTTGCCGCCACTGTATATAATCATGTAGTATTTACAAAGCAGCATTTTGCATGTTATCAATTGAGTACAAACAAGCCACAGAAAAATATGCATGCTGTTTTTTATAAGATCGATTGCTGAAATCGCCCAACATTCAGTTTTAAAGTTCCGACTTTTTGTAAAAATTTACATTTATTTATTGCATATGTCGCATAATGGACGTACTTTGGACACTGTACGTGTCTGTCACATAATGAATATAGTTTGACCACTGTGCTTGCCAGAGCAAGCTGTGCAATGAGTTTGGGATATTGGGAATGCTTCTTAGAATTTGACTATAGCGAAGAATATGACTGGCGCCTAGGTGCCGTACGAGTGAGGCGACAGCGTTGTCGCGCTGTCGCCGAGTGTAGTCCAGCTTGGCGTCTAAGAAGAAGTAGATCGGTGCGTGATCGAAGAATGCGAGTCAGTTGC
This sequence comes from Drosophila willistoni, assembly GCF_018902025.1. Taxonomy (NCBI): domain Eukaryota; kingdom Metazoa; phylum Arthropoda; class Insecta; order Diptera; family Drosophilidae; genus Drosophila; species Drosophila willistoni. The sequence continues at coordinate 17,432,353 of NW_025814047.1, forward strand.
GTTCGGATAATTGTATGCGTCGGTTGGAATTCACTTCACTCTTAAAGTTTCTGAAACAATATGGCAGACCAGCAGATAGAACTAAATGACCCTGCGACATCAGAAGTGGGATCTGCCTTGCCTACAAATACCACCGATGCATACTTGGCAGCTTTACAACTGCAAAACAACAACCTTTTGGAGATCATTAAAAATATGCAGACACCAAGAGCTCCGGCAACTGACGAAAAGGGAAAACATGTAACTCTGCCAAAATTTAATCCTGAGGGAGCTGGAGCAGACGCCACAGCTTGGTGTACGACAGTGGATCTCATATTTGCTGATAAAATGCTAGAAGGAAGCACCCTGATGATAACTTTAAGTAAGGCGCTAGAGGGAAGCGCATCACAATGGCTGTCCCAAATATGCTTTGCTGGCATTACATGGCCACAATTCAAAGAACTCTTTGTGCAACGCTTTGTTGGCATAGAAACGTCTGCGGCTATACTGATGAAAATTTTGAACGGGCGACCAAAGTCTGGAGAAAGCTACACCGAGTATGGCAGCCGAATTGTCACCCTAATAATGTCAAAATTTAAATCTAATGATCTGGAGGAAATCGCGGTTTCCCTAGCTCTGGCCCACATGGCACAAATGGATGACAAATTGTCGCGCTTGGTTTTTACAAACAATATTAAAACCCGAAATGAAATGCAACAACAACTACAAGCGCACACTTTTAAGAAGCGGAACCTAGATGACGACTCATCTACAACAGGCCCGGAGCGTAAAAAGCCTAAGTATCTCTCTCAAGTGAAATGCAACTATTGTGGAAAGTCTGGGCATAAATATGCTGAATGTCGTGCTCGGCAAAGGACACCAATTCAAGGAAAAAGCCACTACGGAAGTTCATCGCAAGGATCAAAAGACCGGTCAACTGTCAAATGTTTCAAATGCGACGAGCTTGGACACTTCGCATCCGCTTGCCCAAAAGGACGACCACGAGGAAACGACCGAGTAATTGAGAAACGTGTAGACATCCGTACTGTAGCTCCGCCATCAGGAACAATATGCAGTTCAACCGGTGAGTCTATTCCATTTTGTTTCGACTCCGGAGCTGAATGCTCCTTGGTTAAGGAAAGCGTCGCCTATAAATTTAGTGGTAAAAGAATTAATAACATTGTAAAGTTAAACGGTATAAGCAATGATTCAATATGTAGCACTCAACAACTATTATGTAATATAAGTATTGATCAATGTTATTTCGAGATTTTGTTACATGTTATTATGGATAAGTATTTGAAACATGATGTACTGATTGGTCGTGAAATTTTTAGTCAGGGCTTTGGCGTAACTATGGACGCTGACAAATTTCAACTTTACAAGACCAAAAGAGTTGAAGCGTTAATAATTTCCAATTATGAAGATGTCATAGAATCGAATAGTAAACTTGATGATCTTGATAAGGGAGCCTTGATAACTATTTTAAAATATTATTCAGAATGGTTTATTGATGGAATACCAAAGACTAGGGTCACCACAGGGCATTTGGAAATTAGTCTAATAGATCAGCAAAAGACAGTACAACGGCGGCCATATAGGCTTAGTGAAGAAGAAAAAAACAAAGTGCGGGGTAAAGTTGACGAATTATTAAAGGCTCAAGTTATTCGCCCAAGCTGTTCACCTTTCGCTAGTCCCATGATGCTAGTTAAGAAGAAAAATGGCACCGATCGACTGTGTGTAGACTATCGCATGCTAAACGACAATACAGTTGCTGACAAATACCCGTTGCCCCTCATCACAGACCAAATTGCCAGACTTCGTGGTGCTAAATATTTTTCGTGCATTGATATGGCAAGTGGCTTCTATCAAATTCCAGTTCACGAGGACTCAATCGAACGAACTGCATTTGTGACGCCAGAAGGTCAATACGAGTTCTTGACAATGCCGTTCGGTTTGAAGAACGCACCATCTGTGTTCCAGAGGGCTATAATGAAGGCCTTAGGAGCTCTAGCTTACACTTATGCAATCGTGTATATTGATGATGTTCTCATAATAGCAGAAAGTAAAGAAGATGCGCTAGTTAGATTACGGACAGTATTGGAGACATTAAGTAAGGCTGGATTTTCATTTAATGTCACTAAGTGTTCCTTTCTCACAACTAGAATAGAGTATCTTGGATTTGAATTAAGCAATGGAGAAATCAGGCCAAATTCACGAAAAATTCAAGCTTTAAATGGATTACGACCACCTCAAAATGTTTCACAGCTAAGACTATAGGTTTAGCTTCTTATTTTCGGCAATTTGTGTTAAATTTCTCCCAAACACTTAAACCCCTGTATCTTCTCACCTCTAAAAAAAACACTGACTTTGTTTGGTTACCAGTGCATGAACAGATACGAACAAAAATAATAACTATATTGACACAGACGCCAGTTTTAATCATATTCGATCCGCAATACCCAATAGAGCTACATACAGACGCAAGTTGTATTGGGTATGGAGCGATCCTGTTACACAAAATTGACAATAAACCTCATGTGGTAGAGTATTACAGTAAGTGTACGTCTCCCGCCGAATCTAAATACCATTCATACGAACTGGAGACGTTAGCAGTAGTAAATGCTATTAAACACTTTCGACATTATTTGCAGGGACGTAAATTTATAGTTTATACTGACTGTAATTCTTTAAAGGCCAGTCGCACAAAATTAGATTTAACACCGAGGGTGCATAGATGGTGGGCGTTTTTACAGGCATTTGATTTCGAAATAGAATATAGAAAAGGCGAGCGAATGGCGCATGTTGACTTTCTCTCTCGGAATCCAGTGCTTGAACAACATAAAAGACCGAATAAAATCCCTGAATTACGAATCAATTTGACGGAGGTATCTGACAACTGGTTGGTCTCGGAACAACAGCGAGATTCCGAGATACAAGAAATAATTTTAAAGTTAAAAAGTAATGAGTTACCAGGAAATATGGACAAGACCTATGAATTGCGAAAAGGAATACTACATAGGAAAATACAGCGAAATAGTAAGACCAAATGTTTGCCGGTAATACCAAGAGCTTTTCGATGGGCCGTCATAAATCACGTCCATGAAGCTATAATGCATCTGGGTTGGGAAAAAACGCTCGACAAGGTCTATGGTTATTATTGGTTCGAAAATATGTCCAAATATGTGCGTAGGTTTGTTGAAAACTGCATCACATGTAAAGTATCTAAGCCACTTGTGGGAAAAGTGCAAGTCGAGCTGCATCCTATTCCTAAAATAGAAATACCATGGCATACGATACATATTGACATTACAGGCAAAATGAGTGGTAAAAATGATTTGAAGGAATACGTCATCGTTCTTATAGATGCTTTCACTAAGTTTGTTTATTTTCATCACACACTAAATATAGATTCTGAAAGCTGCATTAAGGCTGTAAAATCAGCCGTATCTTTATTTGGTTTACCCACTCGAATTATAGCAGATCAAGGACGCAGTTTCGCAAGTAAAAGTTTCCGCGAATTTTGCTCATCTCAAAAAAATTAATCTACATTTAATTGCTACGGGTGCCAGTAGAGCAAACGGTCAGGTAGAACGTGTCATGAGTACCCTGAAAGGTATGCTGACTGCTGTCGAAACCAGTCAGAGATCATGGCAGGATGCGTTGGCTGAAGTGCAGCTAGCAATGAATTGCACGATTAATCGTGTGACTAAATTTAGCCCTTTAGAACTATTGATTGGAAAGGAAGCTCGACCTTTTGGCTTGTTGCCGATAAACGAAGATAACAATGATGAAGTAGACAAAGAAAATTTGAGAAAGGAGGCTAAAAAGAATATGGAAACTCAAGCAAAATATGACAAAAATAGGTTTGATAAAAATAAAGCTAAAATAGTAAATTTCAAAGTGGGTGATCACGTTTTGCTCAAAAACGAAGAACGTCATCAAACCAAACTTGATCCAAAATTTAAAGGGCCATTTGAGATAATTGAAACATTGGATGGAGACAGATATTTACTGAAATCTTTAACATGTAATCGAAAGTATAAGTATTCTCATGAATGTTTAAAAGCAATTCCCAATAATCAGATACTCGATGAGTTATGTGAAGATAGAGACAGCACAATGGAAGTTGCATCTGTTGTCCAATATGATAAATGAAGACTGCACCATAGCAGAAAAGACATGTTATGGCGGGGGTCGTATGTATGTGTAGAAGGAATTACACAAATGATTAGTTTATATGTGTAGAAGGAATTACACAAATGATAAGTTTATATGTGTAGAAGGAATTACACAAAAGATAAGTTAGTTATGTGTAAAAGGAACTACACAAATTTGTTTGGTTAAAAAAAAAAAAAAAAAAAAAAAAAAAAAAAAACAATATGTTAAAGGAATTACACGAATGTTATGATTTGTTAGATTAAAATTATGTTACGAAAATGTAATTATGCTATGACAAGAATGAATTTTAAACTGATTTGAATTGTGTTACATAATGAATAAGAATATCGAATAAAAATGTATTGAAATACCCTTTGAATTCTGAAGCGTTGTCACTTATGTGGTTGAGTTAAGACAACACACGAGGACGTGTATATTGTCAGGAAGGCCGTGTCGCATAATGGACGTACTTTGGACACTGTACGTGTCTGTCACATAATGAATATAGTTTGACCACTGTGCTTGCCAGAGCAAGCTGTGCAATGAGTTTGGGATATTGGGAATGCTTCTTAGAATTTGACTATAGCGAAGAATATGACTGGCGCCTAGGTGCCGTACGAGTGAGGCGACAGCGTTGTCGCGCTGTCGCCGAGTGTAGTCCAGCTTGGCGTCTAAGAAGAAGTAGATCGATGCGTGATCGAAGAATGCGAGTCAGTTGCGTTCGGATAATTGTATGCGTCGGTTGGAATTCACTTCACTCTTAAAGTTTCTGAAACAATATGGCAGACCAGCAGATAGAACTAAATGACCCTGCGACACATATATCATTTTTGCCAACCGCGATAATTAAAAATTTGATTTTTGCAACGCTATCTGTACAGAGGTCCAACTGTGCGCACGCCTAATTTCACAAGGGGAACCTCAGGTATGCGAATCACCGATTTTGGATGAATTTGACATTTTTTGTTGTAAAATGTCATTTGAAGCTGTGTGAAATATTTCGGCGCACTATTCTATATTTTCCTAAAAAATCGGCTTTAAAGTTATAGCTTTGGTGACTTATAAGTAAAACGCCGAGTGGTCTTCAAGCAGCTCGGTGGTGTAAGGGGTAGAGGTTCTGCCTAAAATCGTGGAAACTCTGGTTCAATCCCCGCCCGAAACTAGTCAGTTTTGGGCTTTCATTTTTTTTTTTGGCTTTTTATACCATACACCCATAGGGTGAAATGGTATATTAAAGTCGCCAAAATGTATTTAACAGGCAGAAGGAAGCATCTCCAACCCCACAAAGTATATATATTTTGATCAGGATCAACAACCGAGTCGATCTAGCCATGTCCGTCTGTCCGTATGAACACCTAGATCTCGGAGACTGTAAGAGCTAGAGCCACCAAATTTGGTATGTAGACTCGTGTAGTATGTAGAATGATCAAGTTTATTTCAAATTTTTGCCACGCCCCTTTCCGCCCCCGCAATTTAAAAAAAGCGTTTATCTCAAAAACTATTCCAGCTGGAGACACCATATTTGGTATGTATGTATATTTGCTTAGTAAATACACACATTTTGTATGTATACAAATTTTGCCACACCCTTTTCCGCCCCCGTAATTTTTTACCTTGTGCAATCAAATTTGGCACACTTAAATTTGATACTAATATCTAGCAAAGTACCAAATTTGATCAAAATCTGACAAAAAACAGTCGAGTTATGCATATAAACGTTTTTCCATAAGGCCGGAGTTGACCGTTGGCTGGTGGGGGCGCTAGGGTGCTCGTATGATTGAGTGAGCGAGATACCAAGATCAAGCATATCTTGGTATCTCGCTAAAAAGCATGTGAAAATGCTCATCTAAATAATTAACTATAAACATATTACCTCACATTGTAATTATATACATACTTTTTTTTATACCCTTGCAGAGGGTATTATAAAATTGGTCAGATGTTTGTAACGCACAGAAGGAGACGTTTCCGACACCACAAAGTATATATATTCTTGATCAGCATGAGAAGCTGAGTCGATATAGCCATGTCCGTCCGTCTGTGCGTATGCATTTTACTCAGCCGTCTTAAGAGCTATCGGGATGAAATTTTTTTTCGGGGTTTTTTATTACCCGGGAAAAATAAAGTATGAAATTCATAAGGATCGACCCACTATATCATATAGCTCTAGAAGAACTAGAAGAAACATTTTCATAAAAATCGGAGTATGCTATGAAATTTACATATGTGATAATATTGGATATAAAACCCCAGATCCCAAAATTTGAATGTGATCGGATAAATATAACACACACAGACGCAACGCTACATGAACTGTATGTGTATGCGTGCGTTGCTTTGCTTTGGGAATGAGGGAAGAAGAAGAACAAATTGTAAAATAGAGAGTAAAATTGTTTTGTTTGTATATTGATGAATTGAGTTGCAGAAAACAAATTTTGAACATGTAAAATTATTATTACCAAGGACTGCAAGGATATATAAACTTCGGCATAGCCGATGTTAGCTTCTTTGATATTTTAATCTGTTTCAATAAGTCTGAGACATTATAGTTTTCTGTAAATATGAGGAGGAGAGTGTTGGCGGTTTTGGCCGCCTCATCGGCTTTCTCATTTCCCAAAATCTCTCAGTGACTGGGGATCCAGATTATTTTTAGTTTATTTGGGTGGCTTAAGAGTCTGTCTAATTTGGAAGGGATAGAAAGATAGATTGTAGGGGTTAGTTATAGCTTAGATAGACAGATCAGTACAGATGGCAGTTTGATGTGACAGGACTTTGGCTAAGTTGGTTGCGGAGAAGATTGCTATAATTTCAGCGGAAAAAATACTGCTATGATTTTGTAAAAAGTATTGTGTTGTAGAGTGTTGACAACACTGAACGATGTGTAGTTGTCATTTTTGGAACCGTCAGTGTAAATGAATCTATAATTGGGATATTTCAGTTTGATTTCTTTAAATAATTTACGGTAAGTTACTAAAAGTTTTTCTGTTCTCAAAGGGAGATATGTTTGACTCAAATAAAAGGTTTTGGGTTGGAGTTGTGTTGAATGCTCAGAGGGCCATTCGAATGGCTGAGTGGTATAATGATTTTAATTTATTTGTGTCGGATTGGGGGGCATTACCGTAGAGGTATATTGCATAGTCGATTTTGGACATTATTATGAGGTTAATGACATTTAGAACGTAGAGGGGGCTGCAACGATATCTGCTATTGGACAGGCATTTAATAATGTTTAGCTTTTTTGAGAGGGAGGAGATTGGGTATGATATGTGGTCGGACCATTTGTATCTGTTGTTGAAGACTATTCCTAGAATTTTTAGGGATTGGACATTGGAGATGTTAGCGAGGGATGTGTGTAGAGAAGATTGGCACCTTTTTTTTTTTTGCAGAAATGTATATTTTTGCATTTGGGCTCCAGAGTAGTCACACCATTTGAGGATGTCGTTGAAAAGGGGTTCAAGAGAAAAGCTGCTTAGTTTGTTGAGTTTTTTAAATATCAGATAGTCGTCTGCATAGGCATAGAAGTCAACTTTTTTATGAGCAAGAATTGTTCTGTTTAGTTTATTATAAGCGATGAGGAAAACGATAACTGAGAGAGGAGAGCCTTGGAGTATGCCATTGTGTTGAGGGCGGACTGAGGATAAGTGTCCGTTGACACTCACAACGATTATCCTGTTGGTCATGAAGTTGTAAATGTACTTTATGATATTGGGACCTATTTTCTATAGTTTTAGCTCGTCTATGACGGAAAGTATGCCAATTTTATAAAAAGCTTTTGCAAAATCGAGTGAGACTATTGATATATGGTTTTTGGAGGAAAGGGCGGGAGATATCAGACAGTCTATCGATAGTAGAGAGTCTGATATTGATTTTCCTTTCCTAAAACCGCTCTGTCGGCTATTGATAGATTTGTTAACTAAGACAAACCACCATAGTCGATGGGCAATAATCTTATCGAGGGTTTTGGAAAAGCAGGAGTTAAGAGAGATTGGTCTGTAGGAGTTTAGGTTTAGTTTTGTTAGTATTGGGTTTGTGAATAGGGATAATTTTACTTAGTTTGAAATTTTGAGGAATGTGATTATTGAAGATATTGTTGAAATGTTGCGTTACTCGGTCTTTGATTGTAGGGTGTAAGTTTTTCAGCATAGGGTATGATATTCTATCTTGGCCGGGGGTTTTGCCAGAAAGTTTGGATAAGGCCATGGAGAGTTCGATAGATGAGATGGCCAATTCAATTTGGAGAGCGATGGAAGAGGGGGAATACAAATGATTTGATACAGATGTAAATTGTTTGTTGTTCGAAAAGGTGCTAGAGAAGTAAGAATTTTTAGATTCCGAAGACCAAAAAGAACACAACTCTTCTGATACTAATTGGCTATTTGTGATTGTAGTAGTAGGAGAGGCGAATTTTTGGATACAGTGGATTTGGAGACGTTTTTTGAGGCCACAGAACTTACGTATAGAGTACCAAATTTTTGAAGCATATATTATATTTAAGGCGTGAACAAAGAATTTTTTTTTCCTTTTTTAAGGGCAGATAGTTTGGGGTTCCACCAAGGGGTTTTGGCGAGTGTCGCCTAACAAGCGCCATTAGGTGCGTTTTTTTTTGTTCTGGAGTTTGTTGTTGGAGTATTTTAAGGCGAAAAGAAAGCAGAGAAACGATTACCGTTTCTAGTATTTTTTGTTTGATGTGGAGTTATTTGCGGATTAATTGTTAGGCACGTCTGGTCTAAAATACAATATAGACGTAAAATAGACTATTTGACTTCTGCCTTCACATTTTTTGTTGTGATATAAATCATAAAAACATGCTATACATACATTTTCTCAAGACAATGAACATGTTTAAATAATGCTTCTGTGCAAAAACATACCAACTTTAAATCAATTTAAAGGAAACAAACGAAATAAAAATTTTGGAAAACTACACTCTAATCTGTCAACTTTAAAGCAAACCATGCATACTTGAGCATTCCCTTTCATATCAGGGATGACAAGTGAAGTGCTCTCTTGATTAAATTTTTCGATTTTCTTCTACAAAGTGGTGCAAAAGAAATCACCCTATTGGAAGATGCTCTCATTTTTGCAAATGGCCGCCAATTTCAAATCTGTTTTGACATTTGTGGACTAGACAGATACAGAATACAAGTAAATAAGCCATGAAGCGATACACTCCCCAAGAACGCGGAATAATTGTGAAGAAGTTTTTTGGGGTTTTTTGAAGTCCCGTGCTTACATCAACAAGCCTGCGACCTTGGAAGCCCTCAAGGAAAATATCCGACACGAATGCGAGAATTTATCGCATGCCCGTAAGGCATTCAATTGTGACGGCGCCAATTTGACCGATATCATTTTCTCGACTTAACACAATTAATTCTAAAGGTATAAATAAACATAGTCAAAAAACAGAATCGAAGTTTTTCATTTAGAAAAAAAATAAGAGCCAAACAACATCGGATGACTTCTTTTGCGCCACCTTTTATAAGCGTTGAGGAGTTTTGCATCCGTTTTATCATATTTTTAACTTGTCTAAAAAATACAGTTCATAATGACGTGCGTACGTTAGCTTAAGCGTACAAGTTAATAATAATAATAATTTATGTCTACAAATATTTCAACATACATAAAAAATGTTTCCAATTACAAATCATCAAAAGACCTATTTTGCTATTAGACAAAAATAATTATTAAAAAAGAAAAAAAATGAAATCCTAAAACTAACTAGTTTCGGGCGGGGGTTGAACCAGAGTTTCCTCGATTTTAGGCACGATCTAGTCGGCGTTTTACTTATAAGTCACCAAAAGCCGATTTATTAGGAAAATGTAGAATAGTGCGCCGAAATTTTTTAGACAACCTTTGTACCAAAAAACGGTTTTATGATTTTAAAACTAAAAAACATATTTTTACAAAAGTACTTTTGGATTTAAAATTAAAATTTTTTTTAGAAGTGTCAAATACCAAGCTCCCAATCAAGGTAATGAATATTCTATATGAAACAAATAGAAACTAGTTACAAATTTAGTTTAAAATAGTAATATAAAAACTGAAATAACAAAAATAAAACTTTAACAAAATTTCAGATTTAAAGGCAAATGAATACACTTCTGACACGGAAAGTTATAGTTCAGATTCAGAAACATGCCCAAAGCTTTCTAAACAAACTCAAAGCTGTAAGAATTTATTGCATTGTGTGCAAAACTATATAATTAATGGACAATTATGTAATGGAAAACACAACAATTTTCAAAATAATTGGACCGAAAAAAAAAACTTGAAAATTAATGTCCCTCGAACTATTGGATCTAAGCTTGAAGTAAAAAACGAAAGTACTCAACCATTATTAAAGGTAAGAAAAACGTATATTTCAAAAATCATTTTTTATTAACCAGTAAATTACATTAAAACTCAAAACTTTAAACATAAAATCAAAGAAACCAACTTTGTTTTTACCGAACCCTAAATATTTTTTAGTTTTAAAAGACTAAATCTATTATTAAAATTTCATGTTACCGCTGGGTCATTTCACATCACGCTGGGTCTCACATGCACATTTGCACCCTACGCCGCCACCAGGCATCGGCCAATTAGCCATAGGTCCACTGTAAACGTTAATGCGACTTAGATTCCAACCATTTGTTAAAATTCCGCATATTGATAGATTTTTATACCCTTACAAAAAGGGTATATTAATTTTGTTCAGAAGTGTGCAACTCATAGAAGGAAGCATTTCCGACCATATATATATTCTTGATCAGCATGATGAATTCATATAGCTATGTCCGTCCGTTCGTCCATATATTTTTTTTATTACACCTATAAATGACTGTGCCAAATTTGATAAAAATCGGGTGACTATATCATATGGCTACCATGAGAACGATCGGTCGAAAAACAGTGACTTTGTTTAATAACTTATTTTCGTTATTTTCTATGCTATCATTGTAAGCCGTTCTTTAGCAAACATTAGCTTTTTTTAATAAAAAGTTTTTTCACTTTGATGGCTATAGATTAGAAAACAGTTACTAAAGAAGTTACAAGGGTAAAAAGTTGCCCTCTGGTTTTACATGTATTTTTTTTTTAATTTTAAAAACTTTCACTCGTTGCAGAGGACGCACTATCAGTTTTAATAAAACTTTTTGTATCTAAATTTAACATTCACTTCGCGTTTTGTTACTTTCGTTTTTGTGCATACGCAAAATAAAATTTCAACATAAATTAAACTTACAACAAAATTTGCTTTAGCGGTGTTGTTGTTTTGTTCATTTCTTGTGCTTTCATATTACCGTTCTACCTAACTCTCGTGCTCTTGTAAACAAATTGTCAAATTTGACGAACTCGCCCGCTCCGTCCTATTTCTGTTTGATTGCGCTCTCATCTTGTGCCTACACGACTCAGGAAGACGTGTTTTTGTCTTTGTGTTTGTACTAAGTATGTCTTATACTTTTTTTCTCTTCATTTGTGAAGGCTTAATATGTACTTTAACCCTTAAGTCAGTACTTTTCAGTATATTCTCAAATATTTTATAAAATTTTATTTTCTCCTTTTAAAAAAATGTTTATATTCTTATATAATGGTCGTCTGCTTCAAAAGTAACTGCTTTCCTACATTTTAAATTAAGTTTAAATTTTTATAAATTAGTCGTCTGCTCCAAAAGTAACTGCTTAGTAGACACTTTGAGGGCTGGTTTTAATAAACTCCAAACAGAGTTTACTGCGATGGAGACTCAGTTCAGAAGTTTATCGTCTATGAATGAGTCTTCAAAACGCAAAAGGACGAGTCCTGGGGGTGTCTCTCGGACTATGAAGTGCACCCGATCTACAATCTACAGCTTCTATTGCACAGAAGAATCACCGTAGATGAGCCCAATAAGAGACGCCAACCACCGCAGTGTAAAAACTGCCAGGAATACAACCACACCTCTAACAATTGCAATCTTAGGTCAGTGTGTGTTGGCTGCGGCAAACATCATAAAGATGGCGTTTGCACCAAGGACAGAAACAACATCGCACTAAGACTATGCAGCAACTGTGGAGGAAACCACACGGCCAACTACAGAGGATGTCCTGTCTTCAAGGATTTTAAATCACACCTAAACGGGCGCATTCCAAACTAGAATGGATAGATATATTAAAATAACTAAGCGGAAGCTAAGCCCGCAAAAGAAAAAAAGTGACAATACGCCGAAAATAACCAAACCAAATGAACGAGTAGCACCCCTTAGCGGGAATCGTTTTAAAATTCTTGCCGATCAGCAAGACGATCAAGCAGGCGCTGTAGATAAAGTTAAGTCGGCTAGACCACCCCCACTATACATCCGTGGAGCCAACTGCAGCGCCCTGATTTCGAAGCCCCTCTCAATAGGGGTAACATTAAAGAAATTAAATGGCATTGGTCGAAAAAGGGTTTGCGGTCAAGTCCGTTGTCAACATCATCAACAGGAACAAAGTCGCACAGCCGCTTTTTTAAATCGAGCTCCAACCAGATGCAAAGCCAAATAAAGTGCACCCAATCTACAACCTACAGCTCCTATCATCACCGTAGAGAAGCCCCATAAGAGATACCAACCACCGCAGTGTAAAAACTGCCAGGAATACAACCACACATCTAACAATTACAATCTTAGGTCAGTGTATGTTGGCTGCGGCGAACATCATGAAGATGGCATTTGCACCAAGGACAGAAACAACGTCGCACTAAGGCTATGCAGCAACTGTGGAGGGAACCACACGGCGAACTACAGAGGATGTCCTGTCTTCAAGGCTCTTAAATCACAACTAAACGGGCGCAAACCCCCAGCTGGACCAAAAATCACCTTCAATGCCTCCAAAACTACACCGGAGGTATTGATCGCCAAGGCTGTTAGATCATCCAACATGACTGATACAACCAGCCCTAGTGTATGCTTCCCTAGTGTAGACGGAGCCCCACCATCTACAGATTCCGCAACCTAGCGCACCAGAGCATGGCCAGCAAACTCCAAGTGGTTTAGAGACCTTATTGATCTCACTCAATCAAAACATAACCACTTTTATGACGTTCATTAAAAACTGTATGCACGAACTGATGCGGAATCAAAACCTGCTTACCCAGAAGCTTATCGAGAATAAATAATGGCTTTCTACGTCTATGTCTTTGGAATGCTAACGCCATCTCCAAGCACAAAAATGAACTGCAACTATTCCTAGACTCAAGTGAAATCGACGTTTTGCTGATTTCGGAACCACAAATTAACATCAAAAAATAATTTTCAAATACCAAAATATACCTTCTACGTAACAAACCATCCAGACGAAAAAGATTATGGCGGGACTGGTATCCTAATCAAAAGCCGTATAAAACACTCGTTCCTCAACAGATTTGAAACACAGCACCTACAAGCAACTGCTATAACCGTCCCAACCAGCTGCGGCAACACTACATTGGTTGCCCTGTACTGCCCACTACGTTTCTCAATCTCTGAAAAGGAATTTACCGATCTCTTTAACACACCCGGAGATCGCTTCATTGCAGCAGGGGACTATAACGCCAAACATGCGCACTGGGGATCTCGCCTTGTAACTCCTAAAGGCAAGCAGGTGTACAACACAATAGTCAACCCTCTCAATAAGATGGATTGCGTCTCGCCGGGGAGGCCTACTTATTGGCCCACAGATCCACAGAAAGTGCCTGACTTGATTGATTTCGCAGTAACCAAGAGGATTCCGCGTAATCGGATCACTGCGGATACACTGCTACATTTAACTTCCGATCACTCTTCAGTGCTATCACACTATAAACAAGACCTCAAGTACTTGATCGCTCATATAGGCTTACAAACAACAAAACAAATTGGCTTAAATTTAAAATGTACATGAGTGCCCACATTGACTGTTCGCCGAAACTGGATGCTGCAGAGAACATAGATATGTGCGTCTCTGCACTTGATTCGATGATGGGAGCTGCAGCAAGAGTATCTACTCCGCATGCCTCTTCTTACACTAAACCTGTTGACAGGCCTACGAACCGGCGGATAGAACAATTAGTAACGGAAAAACGACGTCTAAGAAGAGAATGGCAGATTACTCGCTCACCAGCAGCAAAACTTCGCCTAATGCATGCTAATCGCAACCTCTCCAAGGCGTTAAGACAAGAGGAAAGCTGGGCTCAAAGGATATACATAGAAAAGCTACTGAGCTTTGAACTGCAACCAGCACTAAACATCCTCTGTGGAAAGCCCACCCAACTTTAAGCGCTCCTACAGAGACAATTTCACCGATAAGGAGTCCAACCGGTGGATGGGCCCCTGGCCAAGACCTAATCACACCGAAAATGATCCTAGAACTCCCTATCATCGCCATACAATACATCTGCAAACTGTTCAACTCTATAATAAGAATTGGCTACTTCCCAAGAACATGGAAAAGGTCCACTATCATCATGATTTCTAAAGTGTCACAGCTAGTTCTATTCATTTCGATCGATCTATTTGACACAGGAGCCGTTTTTTAAAAGTGAGTTTTATGTTGAGAGAAAAACAAAAAATTTACCAGCTTTAGTTATTGAAAAATGTATAAAAACTAAAAAGAATGAAAATATTGGTAGTAATACTAATAAAAAAACAACATTAAATGGAGGGGTAGTCCTTGAACTCCTTTTTAAGGATGTGCAAAAAAATTTGGAAAATATTTAACACAGAAGCCGTTTTTTAAAACTGAGTTTATCAAAAAAGATTTTTATGGATAGTTTTTATTAAACTACTGAAAATTAATTATATTTCCTAAAAAAAAAACTTAAAAAATTGAATATTTAAAAATCTTTCAAAAAATGCATAGATGGTATCGAATTAAATATATTGGTGTAGTCTATTCTTTTCTAAGTCCTCTATAAGTAAATGATTTTTTTATAAAAAAAAAAAAATAATAATAATCATTATTTACGGTCCCCGGGTTTTTTATTTGAGCTATTAACATGAAATTGAATATTGGTGAATTTATTACACTTACAAACAACTCTGCAAATTTGATTCAGATCGGGTGACAATATCATATAGCTCCCATAGGAACGATCGGTCGAAAACAGTGACTAAAATGACAGGATACAGCAAAGTTAAGACTGTTTGACTAAAATTGCATTAAAAAGCTTGGAATGATCATAAGCTAAGCATTTTTATCAGTTAAATTAATATCAGAAAGTAATTTTGAACAAATAGGAACTGCAGGTGAAGACGGTGGCATCTTTTAAGACGCCTGGACTGCGTGCTGTTGTCTAGCAGAATAAGGGACAGTGTTTTCGTGGGCTTCCAGTCTGGAGCAGTGTCGAGTGTCATATTAACGGAACTCCCTTCTGATCTATGCGATGTTGAGGTCTCTGTAAATCACGGAATTGCGCAGGGGAGGCGCTTCGACAAATCTGCGGAGTATCTTGCCCTAAAATCGTTGCAGGATTTCAACGTTTGTGTCGGACGCCGTGCCCCACAGCTGTGTGCAAATCAAGCAAAGCCAATATCGTCGATCAAGTTCGATGGGCAAAGGGGGGTATGTGCAAGCCGAAGAAAGGGGGAATTGGGTATTGGGGAAGCCCTGTCTACGAGGCGAATGACGTATGGATGACATATGATTTAGTTAATGTTGAAATAAATTAACTAAATCCAAGTAAACAAAAATCAATATGTTGCTCACATAAAGTAAATGGCCTAATAAACAAAAATCAATATGTTGCTCACATAAAGTAAACGGCCATATAGAAGAGCAACCATGCTTAAAAATCGAGAGAACGAGCCCACAAGGAGAAGGACATGGGAGAAAACAGCGTCGCCTAGCAACGAGAGAGGACATGCGACCAGAGCAGAGAACTAAACTAGAAAAAAAGATGGAAGCCCGCATAGCAACAGAGGCGCTATTTGGGCAAAGCGGAGGAACAAGGACAGGAATTTAATGGGCGCGCAGCAGCCAGAAAGTGGATGCGGCTGCGCAAAGGACTTGTACGGGACTTTCACCACGCATAGCAACAGCGTGGATGAAAGCGATGGGCCGATGGAAATTCACCGGCTGTATAGCGGTATCACACCAAGTGATTCTGGAGGCCCAGGAGGCCTATATAAGACGAGCAGCAAGTCAGGATATGGATCAAGCAATCAAGTCATCGAGTCCTGATCAGCAAGCGAAGCAACGAATATCTTTTGGCCTTACGAGTAACCTTAAGAATATTTGGCGCCTAGCAATCTACAAGTACGAGCAAGTCATCGAGTTATAAGGCCTTACGAGTAACCTTATAGACTCTTTAAACAACAACAAAATCTAAATTCAGTTACAACAAGTACACAGTCAATAAAAGCATCAACCCGAATCAGTGTAAAATCGTATCTAAACATTTAACCAAAAGTCTGAAGCAGTTATATATATGAATTATTGTGTCGTGATTTATATAAACATTTAACCAAAAGAAACCCAAAATATAGAAATAAACTCCAACATACATTTATATATACATAAATTATTGTGTCGTGATTTCACTGGGGCACAAATTAATATTTGTTGTGCCGAACCTCGCCCTAAAGATTGAAATTATCCTGAAGGACGAAAAAGGATCGTTACAACTGGCGCCCAACGTGCTATACTAGTGAAAATTAAAACGAAATATAAATAAAAAGTGTATAATAAATTCAAAAATGGGTAGAAATTGGATCTATCACATGAAGAAGGAGGATCTGCTACAGACAGGCCAAAGAATCGGAGTTAGCATGAACGGCACGGTAGAAGAGATGAGAAAACAACTAGTCGAATGGGTAAACAACAACGAGTCTGATCCAGAATGGAAAGAAGAGACAAGCCGATTAGAAGACAAGTTCACAAAAATGTCCAAGCAAAAACCAGGAACAAGCGCAGCACAGACAGGCGAGAATGGTGAGACCAAGGAGGCCGAGGCGTTCCATAAAATAAACATGGCTACTCTGACGATTCCCCCATTCGTACCACCAAGATGGGGAAGTGAAGGAGCACTGGACAAAACTGGAGAGAAAAATAACCAAAGAAGACAAACAATTGAATCCACAAAAATGGCACAAAACACAGCAAACAGGACTACCGAGTATGCCAAGGTGGCTAAACAAGTAAGAGAGTGGACGTTTAAGTTCGATGTCAATTCGAAACCGCTAGAATTTCTGGAACAAATAGAGTGGTCACATGTCCGCTGACCACTGACGGCATAGAACTGGATATGATACCAAGGGCGATGCCAGAATTGCTAAAAGACAGAGCTCTAAAGTGGTATGTTGCGAACAATAAACAATGGCCGTCATGGAAAGAATTTGCAGAATGCTTCAAGAGATATTTTTTGCCAAAGGGTTTTTTTACCAAACTGGCCGATCAGGTCAAGGCACGCAAACAAGGCAACAATGAATGCTTTAAGGACTACATGGTAGAAATGCAGACAATGATGAGGCCTTTAAAAATCCCACAATTTGAGCAACTAGAAGTAATTCTGGAAAATTGCACACCAGACTTGCGAATATTTGTTCGACCACACAACATCACAAATCTGGAGGCACTGATGCAACTAGCGGAGGAACATGAAGTGCTGGAGCAGGAAAGAGCCGAATTTCACCACAGAAATAACTCACCTAGAGATCACAGCAGCCAAACAAATCACAGGGGGATAAACAACTACGGACCCCAAGAAACACAATGCAGAAGATGTCAGGATACCAGTACGCAAAACCAGAATCGAGCACAACATACGAGAAGGAAGAGTCATGAATCCGAACCAGGCATGCCGGAGGTGCGGTGAGGCAGGACACTGGGCTGGCGAATGCAACAATAACCAACTAATCTTCTGCTGGCAATGCGGAAAAATCGGAACAAGAACGAAAGAATGCTGTTGGAAATCGGGAAACGGGCGTCGGTTCCAGCCTATGAGGTCAGAGCAGGAACCAAGCCAACCAGCGCCTCAAAATTGATAGGACAGCTAATAGAGGAGGAGGACAACTGTCAGCAATAATAGAAGTAGCAGGAATAAAAATCAAGGAGACAATAGACTCTGGAGCGACAAGCAACTTCATGAGCCGACAGATGGCGGAAACTCTGAGAAACAAAGGAGAGCGAGAGACCACAAATAAGCAAGTATACATGGCAGACGGGAAGATCAGAAATATCAACGAGCAGTGGACAGGATACGTTCGATTCGGAAACAAAGAAATGAACATAACATTTCTCATCATGCCAGACGGAATAGATGCTTTAATCTTAGGATGGAATTTCTTAAGGCTGATGAACACCGAAATAGCATGCGGAGGCCACAGGATAAAAATTCCAACGGTAAAGAGGATGCAGGGCAGGATAACCGAACGCATATCAATCATGGTGACACAGAAAGAAGAGCAAGCAGAAATACACACGTTTCTAGAACACGAACTGATGGAGTTGGCGAAAATCAAGAGACCGTCAAAAGTAGGGATACACAGGATCACAATGAATGACGACATCCCGATAAAACAACGATATTATCCGAAAAACCCCAAGATGCAAGCGTAGATCAATGCGAATGTCGATGAGTTGCTGAATCTAGGATGCATAGAACCATCACAAAGCCCATACAGTTCACCCATAGTAATGGTAAAGAAAAAGCAAACGGGCAAAAGATTATGCGTGGATTTTAGACAAATCAACGCAAAGGATGCATATCCGATGCCACGTATCGACTATATACTAAATCAATTGCGTGAGGCAAGGTTCATAAGCAGCCTGGACTTAAAAGACGGGTATTGGCAGATACCACTGGAGGACAGAAGCAGACCAATGACAGCGTTTACAGTCCCAGGGAAAGGACTATTCCAATGGAAGGTAATGCCATTCGGTCTACATTCAGCTTCAGCAACTTTTCAACGAGCACTAGACCAAGTGATTGGCCTAGAGATGATGCCGAACGCATTTGCATACCAAGATGATATAGTAATCGTGACCAAAACAATGGAAAACCACAAACAACACCTGCAAGAAGTATTCAGAAGACTAAAAGAGGCAAACCTAAGAATCAACTCAGAGAAGTGCCAGTTCTTCCGAAAGGAGTTAAAGTTTCTGGGGCACGTAGTGACAGAAAATGGTATAGCCACGGACCCAGACAAAGTAGCAGCAATAGCCCAGCTAAAACCACCAACATGCGTGAAAGAACTACGCCAATACCTGGGTGTAGCGTCATGGTACAGAAGATTCGTACCAGGGTTTGCAACTCTAACGCACCGACTAAACGCACTACTGAAAAAAAAACAAGGTGGCACTGGAATGAAGAACATCAGGAAGCATTCAACGCAGTAAAAGAAACGAAACTATTTGTTCTACAGACAGACGCAAGCAACATGGGACTAGGAGCAATCCTCATACAGAACACCGAAGAAGGCGAAAGGGTCCTATCATATCTGTCTAGAGAACTAAATTCGTCGGAGAAAAATTATTCGGCAACCGAAAAAGAGTGTCTGGCGATAGTATGGGCCGAACGAAAACTGAGGCCATACCTGGAAGGATACCATTTCAAGGTAGTGACCGATCACATGGCACTAAAATGGCTGAACAGCATAGATAGTCCCACAGGCAGAATAGCAAGATGGGCATTGGAACTACAGCAGTACGACTTTGAAATATCATATCGGAAAGGCAAGCTGAACATAGTAGCAGACGCCCTGTCGAGGCAACCAATGGAGAGATGCAATCGCATAACAGACAACGGCGCTAGACTACGACAAGCCAATAAGGAGTGTGAATAGAATCAGGATATGATGACAAAAATCAAGCAACAGCCACAGAAATATCCAGACTATGTGATGGAAAACAGCCAACTATACAGAAACATACCACACAGAGCTGGACAAGAGGAAGTGGTGGCCTGGAAAATGTGTGTGTCTAGAGTCTACGACAACAAATAATGGAAGAAAACCACACGTCAGCGACGGCCGGGCATACGGGCAGTCGGCGAACAATTGCTAGGACCGCCGCAAGATACTACTGGCCGGGAGCGCAAAGAGACATCAGATTCTTCGTCAGGAAATGCATGACATGTCTACAATTCAAACCTAATCAACAACAAGCGGCAGGGAAATTGCTAACGTAATTACCGGAGGAACCATGGGCAACAATATGCGCGGACTTCGTTGGACCATTGCCCAGATCAAAACACGGAAATTCGATGCTGCTGGTGATTATAGACCGTTTCTCGAAATGGACAGAAAACATACCCATGCGCAAGGCAACGGCGGAGAACTTAGTAAAGGCCTTCAGAGGAAGGATTTTATCAAGATTCGGGACAACAAAAATAGTGATAACGGATAATGGAGTCCAATTCACGAGCAGGATCTTCAAGAAAATGCTAGAAGGATGGGGAAGCAGCCACCAATTAACAGCGCCATATACGCCTCAGGAAAACCCAACCGAACGAGTAAATAGAACTGTCAAAACAATGATTGCCCAATATGCAGGAGACAACCAACGGAATTGGGACGAGTGCTGGCCAGAAATTACATTGGCGATAAATACAAGACAATCTTAAGCAACTGGATTTACGCCAGCATATGTGGTGCAAGGCCGAGAACCTAGAATGCCGGGAGCCATATATGACAGCTAACCAGATGAAAGAACTTTTCGAACTCACCAGAAGGAACATGGAGACTGCGGCACAAGATCAGGCACGTCATAATAATCTGAGACGGCGCGAATGGAGACCGGCGATTGGATCTACGGTATGGGCAAAGGAGCATCACCTGTCAAACGCAGCAGAAGGATTTGCTGCAAAATTAGCAACCAAATTTGGAGGGCCATACACGATTCAAGGGTTCATATCACCAGTCATATGCAAGCTACGACATGAGGTCACAGGAAAGAGTAGACAAGCACACATTAGCCAGCTCAAACAACAAACAGAGGATATAGACACAGAACAACAAGCAACATGTGATGCAGTGGAACCAGATCCGGCGAGACCGAAAGAAAACGGGTAAATTAAACAAGTAAAATAATAAGATGCGGAACGAGCCATAAACAAGAATCAAGGAAGTAAAGATGCCCTAATCCGCCAAAAACCATAGAAAAGATACTCAGTAATCGCCAACATGGAAAAAAAGATGCCGAAAAGCCAACAAAAAGATGCGACCTGAGTCTAAACTAAACATGCTGGAGAGCATACGCACAAGAGAGCGGGCCTCGATGCTCCAATCACAAGAGGGCATGGACCGATTAAGAGAGGGTATGCATAGAGAGCTGAAAATGCAGCAATACAGGCGCAGCACACCGACACTATGCGTGTGCTAATTGAGAACGGGTACCGGTGGATGGAGCGCACTCTATGAGGCTGTACAAGCAGAGAAACAAAGAAGAGCCAAAGTGAGGGCAAAGCATGTCCAACGGGAGGTAGTGGGGGGGGCTGTGTGCAAATCAAGCAAAGCCAATATCGTCGATCAAGTTCGATGGGCAAAGGGGGGTATGTGCAAGCCGAAGAAAGGGGGAATTGGGTATTGGGGAAGCCCTGTCTACGAGGCGAATGACGTATGGATGACATATGATTTAGTTAATGTTGAAATAAATTAACTAAATCCAAGTAAACAAAAATCAATATGTTGCTCACATAAAGTAAATGGCCAAATAAACAAAAATCAATATGTTGCTCACATAAAGTAAACGGCCATATAGAAGAGCAACCATGCCCAAAAATCGAGAGAACGAGCCCACAAGGAGAAGGACATGGGAGAAAACAGCAGGGCCGCCACTGCTGCCGCTGCCATTCACAACTCTCGCCTTGCGGGATCTCTTGAACTTGGCCATATACAGCCAAACCCGACAAAGATTGAGACAATAAAGAAATTCCCTTTGCCTACTACACAGAAACAAATTAAATCATTCTTAGGTGTCATGGGTTATTATAGAAAGTTTATTAAAGATTTTGCTAAAATAACAAAACCACTAACTAAACAACTGAAGGGAAAATCAAAGGACATGCGACCAGAGCAGAGAACTAAACTAGAAAAAGATGGAAGCCCGCATAGCAACAGAGGCGCTATTTGGGCAAAGCGGAGGAACAAGGACAGGAATTTAATGGGCGCGCAGCAGCCAGAAAGTGGATGCGGCTGCGCAAAGGACTTGTACGGGACTTTCACCACGCATAGCAACAGCGTGGATGAAAGCGATGGGCCGATGGAAATTCACCGGCTGTATAGCGGTATCACACCAAGTGATTCTGGAGGCCCAGGATGCCTATATAAGACGAGCAGCAAGTCAGGATATGGATCAAGCAATCAAGTCATCGAGTCCTGATCAGCAAGCGAAGCAACGAATATCTTTTGGCCTTACGAGTAACCTTAAGAATATTTGGCGCCTAGCAATCTACAAGTACGAGCAAGTCATCGAGTTATAAGGCCTTACGAGTAACCTTATAGACTCTTTAAAGAACAACAAAATCTAAATACAGTTACAACAAGTACACAGTCAATACAAGCATCAACCCGAATCAGTGTAAAATCGTATCTAAACATTTAACCAAAAGTCTGAAGCAGTTATATATATGAATTATTGTGTCGTGATTTATATAAACATTTAACTAAAAGAAACCCAAAATATAGAAATAAACTCCAACATACATTTATATATACATAAATTATTGTGTCGTGATTTCACTGGGGCACAAATTAAAATTTGTTGTGCCGAACCTCGGCTTAAATATTGAAATTATCCTGAAGGACGAAAAAGGATCGTTACAAGCTCTATTGTAATAATGGCGTTACGAAGGCGTTTCACGTTGAAAATGTCCTTATGGTTTGTCGCCGGCTCAAGATCGATGAAAAACAAAGGCATTATGTTTTTTATTGAGCGATGTTTAGCATTCGTCAGGTTACGCACTTTGTGTCAAAGTTTTGTCAGTTCTTCGCGAATTAAGTCCAGTGTAGTGCTGTGGTGCAGACTACGAATGACAGCCCAATATACTCTTTCCTGCTTTAGCTGGTATGTATGAACGCTAGAAGTCATGATAAGAACTTGGTCATCTCTGCCTGCCTTGAATGTGATATATGCCGATTTTCTCCTTGATCAAGGTAATCATGCCAGTGATTATTGGTGGTATTTTTAGTGTCTTCGGGTGAAAGGAGCAAACCTGTTAGGGTTAACAGCAGTCTCGGCAGTAAGCACAACTGTAGTGGCAGCCGAACGCTTGCGTTGAACTTTACTGACTTCCAAAAAGCTGTCATAGGAATCCGATTCATTTCATTTTGATTCATTTAAAAGTTTTAAGAAAGTACAAAAAAATGGGTGTGCTGTTTTTTTTAGCACAGAGAATACAGCGAATATTGTCGAAAACAAGCAGCTGATTTTAAGGTGCCGGTAATTTTCAAAGGACTCAAAAAAAAATTATACCGCTATAATTTTCGAATTCAGCAGAGAGCCGCAATACTCTATTCTCCGAAAATGTTCGAAATCTGGCTAATAATATTTAAAATATTCTCACTTCACTCTGAAAGTTAAAGAACTTAAATAAGCTCTGCTTGGAGTCCGTTCTGGGGATGGATATGGATATATGTTTTGTCCGCGAGGATGATGCCGTCTTTCTAGATCCGTCTCCCTGAAGTAGGACTAATGGAAATATTCAGTTCTATTAATTTTAGTTCTAGGATCTATGGAAGGATCTGGAACATTTTCATGGGATGGAAATAATAAAATTCTACATATAAATGTGTCATATATTCTACATATAAATGTGGCATATGCTCAACACATGATGGTGTATACTTCCTCGATCATATTGACACTCTTTGAAGTCGGTCATGTTTTTTTGCGCTCTCGTTCAATTACTATTTCTAATTGTTTCTTGTACTTAATTTATAACATTCATATTAAATTAAATTAGCTCAACCAATTTTAATCATCGCTATAGTTATCGCGAAGTTTAAAGTTAAATTTACATTTTTATTAATATCAAAACATTAAAAAACGCACATATTATTTTGTTGTGCGCTGTTAAGTTTTTGATTTGTTTCTATTTTTTGCTCCCACATGCGCTCTCAATTTACAGTTCACATTTTGTTTTTGTTTGTGTGATGTTGGTGCTCTCTATTCTTTTGTTTTCTCGTTTGAAAAAACTTGTCGCGCTTGTGACAAGTTTTTGTTGTTGTGTGTTTTAATACCAAAAACTGTTTTTGTTGTCTAGCTTTTGCTTTGTTTTGTATACGCCTCTCTTAATATATATATACATTTTTCACTTTTTATTTACATATTAATTTATAATTTTTTTTTGATAATTATTTTCATAATGTCTATTGCAAATATAATTGGTTTAATTCAAAAGTTCTAAACTTTTGATTAAATTTCCGACGTGAAAGAAGGCCAGGTTTTAGGGCGCGTCCCTCAGTCCGTCGGCACATCGATCTCTACCAGTTCCGGCGTCCGACAATGACCCTGTGTCACCAAATGTACTGCAGCTGATATCGTTTAGGAGTCCGGCTTTGGCAGGTGTGGTATCTCTTCCCATTTCCCCTCAATACAGTATCCCACCTACTAACACGATATCTGTTGTAGTTTCCGAACCGTCCGGGCAAACATCCGTTCCCATGAATATTGCCAATAAAGTAGTTACAAGAGGAGCTAGTAAAGTGTTGGCTGCTTCAGGTACTACTGCTGTGCCTGGCACTTCTAGTTTCCTTGTTGTAGTTCCATCCAAAAAGCCAATTTTTATTTCGATTCTTGATCCCAATACTACTCCTGAAGAAGTCATAGCCTACACCCAGGGCAAAGTTCAGGCCCCTAACATTGCGGTGGAAAAGCTCATATTTTCATATACTCGGGACATTTCGTCCTTCAAAATAAGTGTCTCCCCAGATCTTTTTGTCCAAATACGTCAAAAAGATTTTTGGCCGGAACACCTTATTGTAAAAGAGTATACAATAAAAAAGAATAATCGGCCTCTGATTAGCCTGCTACCTGCCTCTGTGAATAACGTTCCTTCCAGCTCGTCTGCACCTGGAGACTATAGTCTAAACTCTAACTCTATGTAGATAGTTTAGCTTTTGACTTTTATATTCTAGGCTTCACTGAAACATGGCTGACGCCTGATATTGTCGATGCTTCGATTTTCGCCTCAAAATGGTTAACTTATAGACGTGATCGGACTATCCGTAATGGGTGTGGTGTTTTGATCGCTGTTGATTCGGCGTTCTCGTGTAAAATTGCCTGGACCCTTTCATATGATTCTTTATAACTGTTACCCTCCTCGTCACATTGTTTCATAGATTGTCTGCTTGAGTTGTCCCTCAAACAGATCCTGTCCGGAATAGACGTGACAAATCACTCGTTCTGGTATTTGTGTTGGATTCTTCCAACTGCGATGTTTCCTGGACTGATCCCTTAGTTATGCCTGATGTCAACTTCCATCTAACTCTGGCAGTAACCATTGACCTTCCTTTTGGGTTATGTAACTAATACTAATAACTCCATGCCTCTAACTCGATGTTTTCAAAGACAAACTTTACTAAACTTAAAAAACTTTTGTTAACTAATGATTGGTCATATCTGTATACTTGCGCGGTTATGGACTCTGCCATTTCTGTCTTCTATAAAACTCTTAAGTCGTTCTTCGATGTTTGTGTGCCGGTTGTGACCCAAGGATGGTCTGATAGATTTCCTTGGTTCTCACGTGAGTTATGTAACTTGAAGAACGTAAAATAGATATGCAATTTTATAACTTTGTCATTGTAAAACGTAAGATCAGTGCACCCGTCTTACCTGGCTTTCGAAAACAATAAAGCTTACACTGATCAGAAAATTACCGATATGTTTGCTAATTCTATCAAAACAACTTATTTCTCTTCGATGTATCAAGCAAATCCTCCTTATCGTCATCACTTGCAATCGTTTAACTGCATTCTAGACCCTGTGTTTGATAAAAGCTCGGTTCTTAGCGTGCTCAATGCCGTCAAACCAGTATATGCACCTGGCCCTGACGGAATACCAAGCTGCGTATTAAGGTTTTGTGCAGAGGCCCTATGTAATCCAATACTTAAGTTGTTTACACTGTCCGTCACATTTTCCGCCTTACCGTCTATCTTGAAGGAATCATAAATTATTCCTCTTCATAAAACGGGGAAAAAGTCCGAAGCCTTCAACTATAGGGGTATTTCTAAATTGTCTACCATACCCAAAGCATTTGAGAAAATAATAACATCTCAATTGCTTCATTTTTGTAGCTCTATTATTTCGTCCTCCCAACATGGGTTTAAAAAGCGTAGATCGATAACTACTAACCTAATAAAATTCACATCTCTCTCACTCAAGACTACCGTGCAAACTGACATCATTTATACTGACATCAGCAAGGCCTTTGACTCTGTTAATCATACTCTGCTTTTATATAAGTTGAACGCACTTGGCATCCCCAGCCTTTTGCTTGATTGGATTCTTCAATATCTTTCTAAGCGTACACAAATGGTCCTCTTTAAGACTTCATTTTCTAAAACCATTCAAGTTACCTCTGGAGTAGTCATTTGGGTCCATTGCTATTCACTCTTTTTATAAATGATTTTTCGTTGGTAGTGACACATTCTCGTGTGCTTATGTACGGATGATGTTAGGCTTTGCCTCAGTTTTAAAGACTTAATGATCTTCAGAGTTGGTGTGAAACCAACCTATCATACCTCAACGGCTCTAAATGTAAAGTTATGTATTTTTATAGATCCACTCCATACTTATCGACTTATTATCTTAACGAACTGCCTTAGAGCGCTTAGATATTATCAATGACTTAGGTGTTCTTATGGACCATAAATCCACTTTTTATACTCATGAACCTTTTCGAATCCTATATTCTGATTACAATCTACAATTTCTGTATCCCGTAATCAGATCAGAAGCCTTTTTTTCGTAATTAGCTGTAGTTAATTATATTTTAATTGTTTGTCCGTTTGTATTTGTCTTTGTCCACGTAATCGTGCCATCCGTACTTGTACGTACTTCGCATTGTACGCATCAACGTCCAGACAATATGCAAACAACTGAAATACGATCAGCCACTTATGTGTGGACTGACCAACACCTGGGGACTAGAGACATAAAACAAAATTGAATACGAATTTGAGTTTTTGTGTTTTCGTTCATAAATAAATATTATCTTTCGGCAGTGGCGTTCGAATCAACAAAACAGAAAAATCAACGACTGGAGAGCATACGCACAAGAGGGCGGGCCTCGATGCTCAAATCACAAGAGGGCATGGACCGATTAAGAGAGGGTATGCATGGAGAGCTGAGAATGCAGCAATACAGGCGCAGCACACCGACACTATGCGTGTGCTAATTGAGAACGGGTACCGGTGGATGGAGCGCACTCTATGAGGCTGTACAAGCAGAGATACAAAGAAAAGCCAAAGTGAGGGCAAAGCATGTCCAACGGGAGGTAGTGGGTGAGGGGGGGGCTGTGTGCATATCAAGCAAAGCCAATATCGTCGATCAAGTTCGTTGGGCAAAGAGGGGTATGTGCAAGCCGAAGAAAGGGGGAATTGGGTATTGGGGAAGCCCTGTCTACGAGGTGAATGACGTATGGATGACATATGATTTAGTTAATGTTGAAATAAATTAACTAAATCCAAGTAAACAAAAATCAATATGTTGCTCACATAAAGTAAACGGCCATATAGAAGAGCAACCATGCCCAAAAACCGAGAGAACGAGCCCACAAGGAGAAGGACATGGGAGAAAACAGCGTCGCCTAGCAACGAGAGAGGACATGCGACCAGAGCAGAGAACTAAACTAGAAAAGGATGGAAGCCCGCATAGCAACAGAGGCGCTATTTGGGCAAAGCGGAGGAACAAGGACTGGAATTTAATGGGCGCGCAGCAGCCAGAAAGTGGATGCGGCTGCGCAAAGGACTTGTAAGGGACTTTCACCAAGCATAGCAACAGCGTGGATGAAAGCGATGGGCCGATGGAAATTCACCGGCTGTATAGCGGTATCACACCAAGTGATTCTGGAGGCCCAGGAGGCCTATATAAGACGAGCAGCAAGTCAGGATATGGATCAAGCAATCAAGTCATCGAGTCCTGATCAGCAAGCGAAGCAACGAATATCTTTTGGCCTTACGAGTAACCTTAAGAATATTTGGCGCCTAGCAATCTACAAGTACGAGCAAGTCATCGAGTTATAAGGAGGCCTATATAAGACGAGCAGCAAGTCAGGATATGGATCATGTCGTCGAGTCGAGATCAAGCAATCAAGTCATCGAGTCCTGATCAGCAAGCGAAGCAACGAATATCTTTTGGCCTTACGAGTAACCTTAAGAATATTTGGCGCCTAGCAATCTACAAGTACGAGCAAGTCATCGAGTTATAAGGCCTTACGAGTAACCTTATAGACTCTTTAAAGAACAACAAAATCTAAATACAGTTACAACAAGTACACAGTCAATACAAGCATCAACCCGAATCAGTGTAAAATCGTATCTAAACATTTAACCAAAAGTCTGAAGCAGTTATATATATGAATTATTGTGAAAAGAAACCCAAAATATAGAAATAAACTCCAACATACATTTATATATACATAAATTATTGTGTCGTGATTTCACTGGGGCACAAATTAAAATTTGTTGTGCCGAACCTCGCCCTAAAGATTGAAATTATCCTGAAGGACGAAAAAGGATCCTTACAAGCTCTATTGTAATAATGGCGTTACGAAGGCGTTTCACGTTGAAAATGTCCTTATGGTTTGTCGCCGGCTCAAGATCGATGAAAAACAAAGGCATTATGTTTTTTGTTGAGCGATGTTTAGCATTCGTCAGGTTACGCACTTTGTGTCAAAGTTTTGTCAGTTCTTCGCGAATTAAGTCCAGTGTAGTGCTGTGGTGCAGACTACGAATGACAGCCCAATATACTCTTTCCTGCTTTAGCTGGTATGTATGAACGCTAGAAGTCATGACAAGAACTTGGTCATCCGTTCCCATGAATATTGCCAATAAAGTAGTTACAAGAGGAGCTAGTAAAGTGTTGGCTGCTTCAGGTACTACTGCTGTGCCTGGCACTTCTAGTTTCCTTGTTGTAGTTCCATCCAAAAAGCCAATTTTTATTTCGATTCTTGATCCCAATACTACTCCTGAAGAAGTCATAGCCTACACCCAGGGCAAAGTTCAGGCCCCTAACATTGCGGTGGAAAAGCTCATATTTTCATATACTCGGGACATTTCGTCCTTCAAAATAAGTGTCTCCCCAGATCTTTTTGTCCAAATACGTCAAAAAGATTTTTGGCCGGAACACCTTATTGTAAAAGAGTATACAATAAAAAAGAATAATCGGCCTCTGATTAGCCTGCTACCTGCCTCTGTGAATAACGTTCCTTCCAGCTCGTCTGCACCTGGAGACTATAGTCTAAACTCTATCTCTATGTAGATAGTTTAGCTTTTGACTTTTATATTCTTGGCTTCACTGAAACATGGCTGACGCCTGATATTGTCGATGCTTCGATTTTCGCCTCAAAATGGTTAACTTATAGACGTGATCGGACTATCCGTAATGGGTGTGGTGTTTTGATCGCTGTTGATTCGGCGTTCTCGTGTAAAATTGCCTGGACCCTTTCATATGATTCTTTATAACTGTTACCCTCCTCGTCACATTGTTTCATAGATTGTCTGCTTGAGTTGTCCCTCAAACAGATCCTGTCCGGAATAGACGTGACAAATCACTCGTTCTGGTATTTGTGTTGGATTCTTCCAACTGCGATGTTTCCTGGACTGATCCCTTAGTTATGCCTGATGTCAACTTCCATCTAACTCTGGCAGTAACCATTGACCTTCCTTTTGGGTTATGTAACTAATACTAATAACTCCATGCCTCTAACTCGATGTTTTCAAAGACAAACTTTACTAAACTTAAAAAACTTTTGTTAACTAATGATTGGTCATATCTGTATACTTGCGCGGTTATGGACTCTGCCATTTCTGTCTTCTATAAAACTCTTAAGTCGTTCTTCGATGTTTGTGTGCCGGTTGTGACCCAAGGATGGTCTGATAGATTTCCTTGGTTCTCACGTGAGTTATGTAACTTGAAGAACGTAAAATAGATATGCAATTTTATAACTTTGTCATTGTAAAACGTAAGATCAGTGCACCCGTCTTACCTGGCTTTCGAAAACAATAAAGCTTACACTGATCAGAAAATTACCGATATGTTTGCTAATTTTATCAAAACAACTTATTTCTCTTCGATGTATCAAGCAAATCCTCCTTATCGTCATCACTTGCAATCGTTTAACTGCATTCTAGACCCTGTGTTTGATAAAAGCTCGGTTCTTAGCGTGCTCAATGCCGTCAAACCAGTATATGCACCTGGCCCTGACGGAATACCAAGCTGCGTATTAAGGTTTTGTGCAGAGGCCCTATGTAATCCAATACTTAAGTTGTTTACACTGTCCGTCACATTTTCCGCCTTACCGTCTATCTTGAAGGAATCATAAATTATTCCTCTTCATAAAACGGGGAAAAAGTCCGAAGCCTCCAACTATAGGGGTATTTCTAAATTGTCTACCATACCCAAAGCATTTGAGAAAATAATAACATCTCAATTGCTTCATTTTTGTAGCTCTATTATTTCGTCATCCCAACATGGGTTTAAAAAGCGTAGATCGAAAACCACTAACCTAATAAAATTCACATCTCTCTCACTCAAGACTACCGTGCAAACTGACATCAATTATACTGACATCAGCAAGGCCTTTGACTCTGTTAATCATACTCTGCTTTTATATAAGTTGAACGCACTTGGCATCCCCAGCCTTTTGCTTGATTGGATTCTTCAATATCTTTCTAAGCGTACACAAATGGTCCTCTTTAAGACTTCATTTTCTAAAACCATTCAAGTTACCTCTGGAGTAGTCATTTGGGTCCATTGCTATTCACTCTTTTTATAAATGATTTTTCGTTGGTAGTGACACATTCTCGTGTGCTTATGTACGGATGATGTTAGGCTTTGCCTCAGTTTTAAAGACTTAATGATCTTCAGAGTTGGTGTGAAACCAACCTATCATACCTCAACGGCTCTAAATGTAAAGTTATGTATTTTTATAGATCCACTCCATACTTATCGACTTATTATCTTAACGAACTGCCTTAGAGCGCTTAGATATTATCAATGACTTAGGTGTTCTTATGGACCATAAATCCACTTTTTATACTCATGAACCTTTTCGAATCCTATATTCTGATTACAATCTACAATTTCTGTATCCCGTAATCAGATCAGAAGCCTTTTTTTCGTAATTAGCTGTAGTTAATTATATTTTAATTGTTTGTCCGTTTGTATTTGTCTTTGTCCACGTAATCGTGCCATCCGTACTTGTACGTACTTCGCATTGTACGCATCAACGTCCAGACAATATGCAAACAACTGAAATACGATCAGCCACTTATGTGTGGACTGACCAACACCTGGGGACTAGAGACATAAAACAAAATTGAATACGAATTTGAGTTTTTGTGTTTTCGTTCATAAATAAATATTATCTTTCGGCAGTGGCGTTCGAATCAACAAAACAGAAAAATCAACGACTGGAGAGCATACGCACAAGAGGGCGGGCCTCGATGCTCCAATCACAAGAGGGCATGGACCGATTAAGAGAGGGTATGCATGGAGAGCTGAGAATGCAGCAATACAGGCGCAGCACACCGACACTATGCGTGTGCTAATTGAGAACGGGTACCGGTGGATGGAGCGCACTCTATGAGGCTGTACAAGCAGAGAAACAAAGAAGAGCCAAAGTGAGGGCAAAGCATGTCCAACGGGAGGTAGTGGGGGGGGCTGTGTGCATATCAAGCAAAGCCAATATCGTCGATCAAGTTCGATGGGCAAAGGGGGGTATGTGCAAGCCGAAGAAAGGGGGAATTGGGTATTGGGGAAGCCCTGTCTACGAGGCGAATGACGTATGGATGACATATGATTTAGTTAATGTTGAAATAAATTAACTAAATCCAAGTAAACAAAAATCAATATGTTGCTCACATAAAGTAAACGGCCATATAGAAGAGCAACCATGCCCAAAAATCGAGAGAACGAGCCCACAAGGAGAAGGACATGGGAGAAAACAGCGTCGCCTAGCAACGAGAGAGGACATGCGACCAGAGCAGAGAACTAAACTAGAAAAGGATGGAAGCCCGCATAGCAACAGAGGCGCTATTTGGGCAAAGCGGAGGAACAAGGACTGGAATTTAATGGGCGCGCAGCAGCCAGAAAGTGGATGCGGCTGCGCAAAGGACTTGTAAGGGACTTTCACCAAGCATAGCAACAGCGTGGATGAAAGCGATGGGCCGATGGAAATTCACCGGCTGTATAGCGGTATCACACCAAGTGATTCTGGAGGCCCAGGAGGCCTATATAAGACGAGCAGCAAGTCAGGATATGGATCAAGCAATCAAGTCATCGAGTCCTGATCAGCAAGCGAAGCAACGAATATCTTTTGGCCTTACGAGTAACCTTAAGAATATTTGGCGCCTAGCAATCTACAAGTACGAGCAAGTCATCGAGTTATAAGGAGGCCTATATAAGACGAGCAGCAAGTCAGGATATGGATCATGTCGTCGAGTCGAGATCAAGCAATCAAGTCATCGAGTCCTGATCAGCAAGCGAAGCAACGAATATCTTTTGGCCTTACGAGTAACCTTAAGAATATTTGGCGCCTAGCAATCTACAAGTACGAGCAAGTCATCGAGTTATAAGGCCTTACGAGTAACCTTATAGACTCTTTAAAGAACAACAAAATCTAAATACAGTTACAACAAGTACACAGTCAATACAAGCATCAACCCGAATCAGTGTAAAATCGTATCTAAACATTTAACCAAAAGTCTGAAGCAGTTATATATATGAATTATTGTGTCGTGATTTATATAAACATTTAACTAAAAGAAACCCAAAATATAGAAATAAACTCCAACATACATTTATATATACATAAATTATTGTGTCGTGATTTCACTGGGGCACAAATTAAAATTTGTTGTGCCGAACCTCGCCCTAAAGATTGAAATTATCCTGAAGGACGAAAAAGGATCCTTACAAGCTCTATTGTAATAATGGCGTTACGAAGGCGTTTCACGTTGAAAATGTCCTTATGGTTTGTCGCCGGCTCAAGATCGATGAAAAACAAAGGCATTATGTTTTTTGTTGAGCGATGTTTAGCATTCGTCAGGTTACGCACTTTGTGTCAAAGTTTTGTCAGTTCTTCGCGAATTAAGTCCAGTGTAGTGCTGTGGTGCAGACTACGAATGACAGCCCAATATACTCTTTCCTGCTTTAGCTGGTATGTATGAACGCTAGAAGTCATGACAAGAACTTGGTCATCCGTTCCCATGAATATTGCCAATAAAGTAGTTACAAGAGGAGCTAGTAAAGTGTTGGCTGCTTCAGGTACTACAGCTGTGCCTGGCACTTCTAGTTTCCTTGTTGTAGTTCCATCCAAAAAGCCAATTTTTATTTCGATTCTTGATCCCAATACTACTCCTGAAGAAGTCATAGCCTACACCCAGGGCAGCAGCTGATTTTAAGGTGCCGGTAATTTTCAAAGGACTCAAAAAAAAATTATACCGCTATAATTTTCGAATTCAGCAGCGAGCCGCAGTTCTCTATTCTCCGAAAATGTTCGAAATCTGGCTAATAATATTTAAAATATTCTCACTTCACTCTGCAAGTTAAAGAACTTAAATAAGCTCTGCTTGGAGTCCGTTCTGGGGATGCTCTTGTGGGAACAGCGGAACCGTAGGAAGAGAGATATTAGGTAAAAGCTTTCCCCCTTTTATTGCCCGTTTGGGCATAAACATTCGCGCCCCTTGCAGAAATTCAAAATTCCAAGACAGGGTCTAGCCGAAGACCGTGCGCATCTTAACTGGCCGCGTTTTAGGGTCTGGTAAGCTAACCTCTATCATAACCTTCGTCGTCGTAACCACTTCTAGGACCCAGGACATAGACAACGGACGGATGTATGTTTTGTCCGCGAGGATGATGCCGTCTTTCTAGATCCGTCTCCCTGAAGTAGGACTAATGGAAATATTCAGTTCTATTAATTTTAGTTCTAGGATCTATGGAAGGATCTGGAACATTTTCATGGGATGGAAATAATAAAATTCTACATATAAATGTGTCATATATTCTACATATAAATGTGGCATATGCTCAACACATGATGGTGTATACTTCCTCGATCATATTGACACTCTTTGAAGTCGGTCGTGTTTTTTGCGCTCTCGTTCAATTACTATTTCTAATTGTTTCTTGTACTTAATTTATAACATTCATATTAAATTAAATTAGCTCAACCAATTTTAATCATCGCTATAGTTATCGCGAAGTTTAAAGTTAAATTTACATTTTTATTAATATCAAAACATTAAAAAACGCACATATTATTTTGTTGTGCGCAGTTAAGTTTTTGATTTGTTTCTATTTTTTGCTCCCACATGCGCTCTCAATTTACAGTTCACATTTTGTTTTTGTTTGTGTGATGTTGGTGCTCTCTATTCTTTTGTTTTCTCGTTTGAAAAAACTTGTCGCGCTTGTGACAAGTTTTTGTTGTTGTGTGTTTTAATACCAAAAACTGTTTTTGTTGTCTAGCTTTTGCTTTGTTTTGTATACGCCTCTCTTAATATATATATACATTTTTCACTTTTTATTTACATATTAATTTATAATTTTTTTTTGATAATTATTTTCATAATGTCTATTGCAAATATAATTGGTTTAATTCAAAAGTTCTAAACTTTTGATTAAATTTCCGACGTGAAAGAAGGCCAGGTTTTAGGGCGCGTCCCTCAGTCCGTCGGCACCTCGATCTCTACCAGTTCCGGCGTCCGACAATGACCCTGTGTCACCAAATGTACTGCAGCTGATATCGTTTAGGAGTCCGGCTTTGGCAGGTGTGGTGTCTCTTCCCATTTCCCCTCAATACAGTATCCCACCTACTAACACGATATCTGTTGTAGTTTCCGAACCGTCCGGGCAAACATCCGTTCCCATGAATATTGCCAATAAAGTAGTTACAAGAGGAGCTAGTAAAGTGTTGGCTGCTTCAGGTACTACTGCTGTGCCTGGCACTTCTAGTTTCCTTGTTGTAGTTCCATCCAAAAAGCCAATTTTTATTTCGAGTCTTGATCCCAATACTACTCCTGAAGAAGTCATAGCCTACATCCAGGGCAAAGTTCAGGCCCCTAACATTGCGGTGGAAAAGCTCATATTTTCATATACTCGGGACATTTCGTCCTTCAAAATAAGTGTCTCCCCAGATCTTTTTGTCCAAATACGTCAAAAAGATTTTTGGCCGGAACACCTTATTGTAAAAGAGTATACAATAAAAAAGAATAATCGGCCTCTGATTAGCCTGCTACCTGCCTCTGTGAATAACGTTCCTTCCAGCTCGTCTGCACCTGGAGACTATAGTCTGAACTCTAACTCTATGTAGATAGTTTAGCTTTTGACTTTTATATTCTTGGCTTCACTGAAACATGGCTGACGCCTGATATTGTCGATGCTTCGATTTTCGCCTCAAAATGGTTAACTTATAGACGTGATCGGACTATCCGTAATGGGTGTGGTGTTTTGATCGCTGTTGATTCGGCGTTCTCGTGTAAAATTGCCTGGACCCTTTCATATGATTCTTTATAACTGTTACCCTCCTCGTCACATTGTTTCATAGATTGTCTGCTTGAGTTGTCCCTCAAACAGATCCTGTCCGGAATAGACGTGACAAATCACTCGTTCTGGTATTTGTGTTGGATTCTTCCAACTGCGATGTTTCCTGGACAGATCCCTTAGTTATGCCTGATGTCAACTTCCATCTAACTCTGGCAGTAACCATTGACCTTCCTTTTGGGTTATGTAACTAATACTAATAACTCCATGCCTCTAACTCGATGTTTTCAAAGACAAACTTTACTAAACTTAAAAAACTCTTGTTAACTAATGATTGGTCATATCTGTATACTTGCGCGGTTATGGACTCTGCCATTTCTGTCTTCTATGAAACTCTTAAGTCGTTCTTCGATGTTTGTGTCCCGGTTGTGACCCAAGGATGGTCTGATAGATTTCCTTGGTTCTCACGTGAGTTATGTAACTTGAAGAACGTAAAATAGATATGCAATTTTATAACTTTGTCATTGTAAAACGTAAGATCAGTGCACCCGTCTTACCTGGCTTTCGAAAACAATAAAGCTTACACTGATCAGAAAATTACCGATATGTTTGCTAATTTTATCAAAACAACTTATTTCTCTTCGATGTATCAAGCAAATCCTCCTTATCGTCATCACTTGCAATCGTTTAACTGCATTCTAGACCCTGTGTTTGATAAAAGCTCGGTTCTTAGCGTGCTCAATGCCGTCAAACCAGTATATGCACCTGGCCCTGACGGAATACCAAGCTGCGTATTAAGGTTTTGTGCAGAGGCCCTATGTAATCCAATACTTAAGTTGTTTACACTGTCAGTCACATTTTCCGCCTTACCGTCTATCTTGAAGGAATCATAAATTATTCCTCTTCATAAAACGGGGAAAAAGTCCGAAGCCTTCAACTATAGGGGTATTTCTAAATTGTCTACCATACCCAAAGCATTTGAGAAAATAATAACATCTCAATTGCTTCATTTTTGTAGCTCTATTATTTCGTCATCCCAACATGGGTTTAAAAAGCGTAGATCGATAACTACTAACCTAATAAAATTCACATCTCTCTCACTCAAGACTACCGTGCAAACTGACATCATTTATACTGACATCAGCAAGGCCTTTGACTCTGTTAATCATACTCTGCTTTTATATAAGTTGAACGCACTTGGCATCCCCAGCCTTTTGCTTGATTGGATTCTTCAATATCTTTCTAAGCGTACACAAATGTCCTCTTTAAGACTTCATTTTCTAAAACCATTCAAGTTACCTCTGGAGTAGTCATTTGGGTCCATTGCTATTCACTCTTTTTATAAATGATTTTTCGTTGGTAGTGACACATTCTCGTGTGCTTATGTAGGGATGATGTTAGGCTTTGCCTCAGTTTTAAAGACTTAATGATCTTCAGAGTTGGTGTGAAACCAACCTATCATACCTCAACGGCTCTAAATGTAAAGTTATGTATTTTTATAGATCCACTCTATACTTATCGACTTATTATCTTAACGAACTGCCTTAGAGCGCTTAGATATTATCAATGACTTAGGTGTTCTTATGGACCATAAATCCACTTTTTATACTCATGAACCTTTTCGAATCCTATATTCTGATTACAATCTACAATTTCTGTATCCCGTAATCAGATCAGAAGCCTTTTTTTCGTAATTAGCTGTAGTTAATTATATTTTAATTGTTTGTCCGTTTGTATTTGTCTTTGTCCACGTAATCGTGCCATCCGTACTTGTACGTATTTCGCATTGTACGCATCAACGTCCAGACAATATGCAAACAACTGAAATACGATCAGCCACTTATGTGTGGACTGACCAACACCTGGGGACTAGAGACATAAAACAAAATTGAATACGAATTTGAGTTTTTGTGTTTTCGTTCATAAATCAATATTATCTTTCGGCAGTGGCGTTCGAATCAACAAAACAGAAAAATCAACGACTGGAGAGCATACGCACAAGAGGGCGGGCCTCGATGCTCATCAAGCAAAGCCAATATCGTCGATCAAGTTCGTTGGGCAAAGGGGGGTATGTGCAAGCCGAAGAAAGGGGGAATTGGGTATTTCGGAAGCCCTGTCTACAAGGCGAATGACGTATGGATGACATATGATTTAGTTAATGTTGAAATAAATTAACTAAATCCAAGTAAACAAAAATCAATATGTTGCTCACATAAAGTAAACGGCCATATAGAAGAGCAACCATGCCCAAAAATCGAGAGAACGAGCCCACAAGGAGAAGGACATGGGAGAAAACAGCGTCGCCTATATAAGACGAGCAGCAAGTCAGGATATGGATCAAGCAATCAAGTTATCGAGTCCTCATCAGCAAGCGAAGCAACGAATATCTTTTGGCCTTACGAGTAACCTTAAGAATATTTGGCGCCTAGCAATCTACAAGTACGAGCAAGTCATCGAGTTATAAGGCCTTACGAGTAACCTTATAGACTCTTTAAAGAACAACAAAATCTAAATACAGTTACAACAAGTACACAGTCAATACAAGCATCAACCCGAATCAGTGTAAAATCGTATCTAAACATTTAACCAAAAGTCTGAAGCAGTTATATATATGAATTATTGTGTCGTGATTTATATAAACATTTAACTAAAAGAAACCCAAAATATAGAAATAAACTCCAACATACATTTATATATACATAAATTATTGTGTCGTGATTTCACTGGGGCACAAATTAAAATTTGTTGTGCCGAACCTCGCCCTAAAGATTGAAATTATCCTGAAGGACGAAAAAGGATCGTTACAAGCTCTATTGTAATAATGGCGTTACGAAGGCGTTTCACGTTGAAAATGTCCTTATGGTTTGTCGCCGGCTCAAGATCGATGAAAAACAAAGGCATTATGTTTTTTGTTGAGCGATGTTTAGCATTCGTCAGGTTACGCACTTTGTGTCAAAGTTTTGTCAGTTCTTCGCGAATTAAGTCCAGTGTAGTGCTGTGGTGCAGACTACGAATGACAGCCGAATGTACTCTTTCCTGCTTTAGCTGGTATGTATGAACGCTAGAAGTCATGACAAGAACTTGGTCATCTCTGCCTGCCTTGAATGTGATATATGCCGATTTTCTCCTTGATCAAGGTAATCATGCCAGTGATTATTGGTGGTATTTTTAGTGTCTTCGGGTGAAAGGCGCAAACCTGTTAGGGTTAACAGCAGTCTCGGCAGTAAGCACAACTGTAGTGGCAGCCGAACGCTTGTGTTGAACTTTACTGACTTCCAAAAAGCTGTCATAGGAATCCGATTCATTTCATTTTGATTCATTTAAAAGTTTTAAGAAAGTACAAAAAAATGGGTGTGCTGTTTTTTTTAGCACAGAGAATACAGCGAATATTGTCGAAAACAAGCAGCTGATTTTAAGGTGCCGGTAATTTTCAAAGGACTCAAAAAAAAATTATACCGCTATAATTTTCGAATTCAGCAGAGAGCCGCAGTACTCTATTCTCCGAAAATGTTCGAAATCTGGCTAATAATATTTAAAATATTCTCACTTCACTCTGCAAGTTAAAGAACTTAAATAAGCTCTGCTTGGAGTCCGTTCTGGGGATGCTCTGGTGGGAACAGCGGAACCGTAGGAAGAGAGATATTAGGTAAAAGCTTTCCCCCTTTTATTGCCCGTTTGGGCATAAACATTCGCGCCCCTTGCAGAAATTCAAAATTCCAAGACAGGGTCTAGCCGAAGACCGTGCGCATCTTGACTGGCCGTGTTCTAGGGTCTGGTAAGCTAACCTCTATCATAACCTTCGTCGTCGTAACCACTTCTAGGACCCAGGACATAGACAAAGGACGGATATATGTTTTGTCCGCGAAGATGATGCCGTCTTTCTAGATCCGTCTCCCTGAAGTAGGACTAATGGAAATATTCAGTTCTATTAATTTTAGTTCTAGGATCTATGGAAGGATCTGGAACATTTTCATGGGATGGAAATAATAAAATTCTACATATAAATGTGTCATATATTCTACATATAAATATGGCATATGCTCAACACATGATGGTGTATACTTCCTCGATCATATTGACACTCTTTGAAGTCGGTCATGTTTTTTTGCGCTCTCGTTCAATTACTATTTCTCATTGTTTCGTGTACTTAATTTATAACATTCATATTAAATTAAATTACCTCAACCAACTTTAATCATCGCTATAGTTATATAATAATAATAATAGTTATATAATAATAAATAATAATTATAAATTTACATTTTTATTAATATCAAAACATTAAAAAACGCACATATTATTTTGTTGTGCGCTGTTAAGTTTTTGATTTGTTTCTATTTTCCCACATGCGCTCTCAATTTACAGTTCACATTTTGTTTTTGTTTGTGTGGTGTTGGTGCTCTCTATTCCTTTGTTTTCTCGTTTGAAAAAACTTGTCGCGCTTGTGACAAGTTTTTGTTGTTGTGTGTTTTAATACCAAAAACTGTTTTTGTTGTCTAGCTTTTGCTTTGTTTTGTATACGCCTCTCTTAATATATATATACATTTTTCACTTTTTATTTACATATTAATTTAGAATTTTTTTTTGATAATTATTTTCATAATGTCTATTGCAAATATAATTGGTTTAATTCAAAAGTTCTAAACTTTTGATTAAATTTCCGACGTGAAAGAAGGCCAGGTTTTAGGGCGCGTCCCTCAGTCCGTCGGCACCTCGATCTCTACCAGTTCCGGCGTCCGACAATGACCCTGTGTCACCAAATGTACTGCAGCTGATATCGTTTAGGAGTCCGGCTTTGGCAGGTGTGGTGTCTCTTCCCATTTCCCCTCAATACAGTATCCCACCTACTAACACGATATCTGTTGTAGTTTCCGAACCGTCCGGGCAAACATCCGTTCCCATGAATATTGCCAATAAAGTAGTTACAAGAGGAGCTAGTAAAGAGTTGGCTGCTTCAGGTACTACTGCTGTGCCTGGCACTTCTAGTTTCCTTGTTGTAGTTCCATCCAAAAAGCCAATTTTTATTTCGAGTCTTGATCCCAATACTACTCCTGAAGAAGTCATAGCCTACATCCAGGGCAAAGTTCAAGCCCCTAACATTGCGGTGGAAAAGCTCATATTTTCATATACTCGGGACATTTCGTCCTTCAAAATAAGTGTCTCCCCAGATCTTTTTGTCCAAATACGTCAAAAAGATTTTTGGCCGGAACACCTTATTGTAAAAGAGTATACAATAAAAAAGAATAATCGGCCTCTGATTAGCCTGCTACCTGCCTCTGTGAATAACGTTCCTTCCAGCTCGTCTGCACCTGGAGACTAAAGTCTAAACTCTAACTCTATGTAGATAGTTTAGCTTTTGACTTTTATATTCTTGGCTTCACTGAAACTTGGCTGACGCCTGATATTGTCGATGCTTCGATTTTCGCCTCAAAATGGTTAACTTATAGACGTGATCGGACTATCCGTAATGGGTGTGGTGTTTTGATCGCTGTTGATTCGGCGTTCTCGTGTGAAATTGCCTGGACCCTTTCATATGATTCTTTATAACTGTTACCCTCCTCGTCACATTGTTTCATAGATTGTCTGCTTGAGTTGTCCCTCAAACAGATCCTGTCCGGAATAGACGTGACAAATCACTCGTTCTGGTATTTGTGTTGGATTCTTCCAACTGCGATGTTTCCTGGACTGATCCCTTAGTTATGCCTGATGTCAACTTCCATCCAACTCTGGCAGTAACCATTGACCTTCTTCGATGTTTGTGTCCC
The DNA here is from genome assembly GCF_018902025.1 of Drosophila willistoni. Lineage (NCBI taxonomy): Eukaryota > Metazoa > Arthropoda > Insecta > Diptera > Drosophilidae > Drosophila > Drosophila willistoni. The sequence continues at coordinate 17,473,847 of NW_025814047.1, forward strand.
GGTTGTGACCCAAGGATGGTCTGATAGATTTCCTTGGTTCTCACGTGAGTTATGTAACTTGAAGAACGTAAAATAGATATGCAATTTTATAACTTTGTCATTGTAAAACGTAAGATCAGTGCACCCGTCTTACCTGGCTTTCGAAAACAATAAAGCTTACACTGATCAGAAAATTACCGATATGTTTGCTAATTTTATCAAAACAACTTATTTCTCTTCGATGTATCAAGCAAATCCTCCTTATCGTCATCACTTGCAATCGTTTAACTGCATTCTAGACCCTGTGTTTGATAAAAGCTCGGTTCTTAGCGTGCTCAATGCCGTCAAACCAGTATATGCACCTGGCCCTGACGGAATACCAAGCTGCGTATTAAGGTTTTGTGCAGAGGCCCTATGTAATCCAATACTTAAGTTGTTTACACTGTCCGTCACATTTTCCGCCTTACCGTCTATCTTGAAGGAATCATAAATTATTCCTCTTCATATAACGGGGAAAAAGTCCGAAGCCTTCAACTATAGGGGTATTTCTAAATTGTCTACCATACCCAAAGCATTTGAGAAAATAATAACATCTCAATTGCTTCATTTTTGTAGCTCTATTATTTCGTCCTCCCAACATGGGTTTAAAAAGCGTAGATCGATAACTACTAACCTAATAAAATTCACATCTCTCTCACTCAAGACTACCGTGCAAACTGACATCATTTATACTGACATCAGCAAGGCCTTTGACTCTGTTAATCATACTCTGCTTTTATATAAGTTGAACGCACTTGGCATCCCCAGCCTTTTGCTTGATTGGATTCTTCAATATCTTTCTAAGCGTACACAAATGGTCCCCTTTAAGACTTCATTTTCTAAAACCATTCAAGTGACCTCTGGAATACCTCAGGGTAGTCATTTCGGTCCATTGCTATTCACTCTTTTTATAAATGATCTTCCATTGGTAGTGTCACATTCTCGGGTACTTATGTACGCGGATGATGTCAAGCTTTACTTCAGTTTTAAAGACATATCGTCTCCTTGCCTACTTCAATCGGATCTTAATGATCTTGTATTGTAACAGAGTAGTGTGGGCTTTCTTAATATCTAACACCGTGATGCTCCGATCTTACAGCAGATCGGGACCCTAATATGTAACCCTAGCTCTTCCGGGTGGGATGGGTTGTTGCTGCAGTTTCCGTGGCATCTCGCTACATATAATTTATTATAGAGTCCCTAATGAAACTAAAAGAGAGAACTATATTCTCCAAAACAAACAAACTTATTGATCTCGAATGGCTCGAGCAACAAGACAGAAACAAATACAGCAAAGTTAATCAACTAGCTATATAATTGTGAACGCCTCCAAACGTTTGACATCTTGCTTTAGTATGGCTGAGATATTAGTTGCCATTATTCATCTGTACCCTCCCGTCCATGGCCAATAACAAAAATACAAAAATTATGATATGTTAATGGACCCCAAATGCACATTCTATTTCATCATTTTATAAATTCATGTTGTGGGAACTTAAACTTCTATTCAAAAAACATTTTTTGCTTATTTACTTATTCTTCAAGAACGATTTCATTTGCAAAGGCATTTTTTTCTATTCACCGAGATAAATTCTCCCGTTACTTTACTTAAATATACGCTTCATTATTAACTATTGTATTACATGTTTTGTTGTTTTCCTTCTTTCTTGCTATATTCGTTACTGTAAACGCGCTTTTAAAAAAAAATTAATCGCGACACCGAAATGAATGATTGCCCTTATATCTTTCAATAATTTTAATTTAATTTAATTCAAAAATTTCATGATCAATTTTTAAGTATGGTTTGTATGTGAGGCAATGGCAAATAAAATTTAGAATGCATAAACCAAATAAACGAAAACAATAATAGCGAGCGAGCTGCATAACATAGGTATATGTGGGCATCAAACCTTCTTTTTCTTTACTTTTCTTTTGCACTTTATTCTTAATCACCATATGTTATGAGCTCTCGCAGTAAAAAGGTAAAAGTGATAAAAAGAATACACTTACGGTTTTCGGAAAGTCCACCGATGAAGGCCTTCAGCAGCTGGATCAGATGTTGCTTTTTGATATTTTTGTTTTTTTTTTTTAATTGTTTTGTTTAAATGTGTTATACGATTTCATGTTTTAAGTGCTTCATACCGACATACAAACTCAAAAAAAATAACTCGACTGTAGGTGCAAAAAAAAAAAAGAGTATTTTTCTAATCGTTACTGAATTTACACGTTTACTTTCAATGCAAAATTGCCGTTTCTTCATCTATTAATATAATTATTCGCGTTTACACTCCGACAACCAAATCAATAATTTTTTCCAATGACTTATACGAGCTTTTAGTAGCACTAATTAATATTATGCAAAATTTTCATAAAAACAAAATTCGATATAACCACTTGGTAATTGCTCTCTTTTAAACACGAATTTTCGCCTTGTGACAGCTAACATCTCACTGGTCGAGCTATGACGTCACTGTTGACTGATTTTTGACCCCAGTGATTAAATTTTCTTCCGCAGAGTTTGATTAAACGATCGTATTGGCCGTATGGCGATGGTGATAGGCCTATGATGTTGGTTATGTCAAATCGTACTTAAATTTTTCCTAGATAAATTTATATGATTTTAGTCGAATATCAAAACCTTTTTTTTTTTTTTTTTTTTTTTTTTTTTTTTTATAGCGGACATACCTTATGAATGAATTAAATGTTGACTGATTTGGCCTTGTGACCGAGGCTGTATAACATATAGATGAGGTTACCCACGAGGTCTTTAGGTTAGGCTTACGCCTACATATGCCTCTACGTCGAGATTGGTATCCAAAAATCGTAATTTTTTTCAAACGCTTTTTCCTTGTTCTTTTTGTTTGTTTCTGGGCTTACGAAAGATTTATTTAAACCGAGTGACTTGACGTTTTTGGTGATTTTCACCATTAAAATTTAAACGCTTCACTTTATTCGAAAGCAATTTATTCTAAATTTTCGTTAAGCCAGAATATTGAAAAGAGATGGAAGTGTGGGTGGCAGGTTCTTATATACCCTTTCGCTCCTATTCTCAAAGCCTTCCCTTTATGAAGTTAGCTGCGGTTACGCTGCAAAGCTTCTACAGAGATGCATTATCACTATAAACGGTTATGAATTCGCCGCATATTTTTGATCGCACTCGATAGTTGGCGATAAACCCAAATGTGCGTCGGATAATTAGAATTTAAATTACACGCAACCATTACAAACACAGGTAATTCTGACAACTATCAGGAGGAAGATTAACTGGAATTTTAAGGTCGAATGTCCTTTGCATGATAAGTCCCAATTACTTTCCCTTGCAAGGTTTCTAATAAATAATACGCATTTCCAAACTTCTTCTTAACTCGACATTGCGAGAACTGAGGTCCTAACTTCTTATTATAGTTCTGACTAAAATTGCTCAAGTTAAAATTTCTTTTAAAAACTTCTTGGCCGACCTTAAATGAAACTGGACTGGATCTTAAATTATACTGCTTTACATTGCATTCGTAGGCTTTTTTACTATTGTCTTGAATATTCTTGCGAATCAAAGTAAGAGTATCCGGTCTACTAAAGGGTATAGATTCTTCTAACAATTGTAAATTTCTCAAAAGTTTATATTCGTCGCCATGATTAATCATATTAAATCCAAATAGAGCCTTATATGGTGAACATCCTAGAGACTGATGAAGTGCTGACCTAAGAGCACAAGATATATTTGTTAAATATTTATCCCATTCCCGTTGATCTTGTTTTAAATATGAGCGCACCGCGGACAATAGCGATCTATTAACTCTTTCAGCTGCGTTACTTTGCGGTGAGTATAGCGCCGTAAAAATATGCTTAATTGCGTATTTAGATAAAAAGGCTTCAAAGGCAACAGCCTTGAACTGGGATCCATTGTCGCTGATAATAATTTCTGGTACTCCCTAACAGTGAAAGATTTGTTTTTCTAAAAATTCCTGAATCAAATTTGATGTAAATTTTTTCATTGGGCAAAGCCAATGGTATCTGCTAAAATGATCAAGCACTATGAGCAAACCAATATGCCCTGATTTACTTCGCGGATATGGTCCAAGTAAGTCGATATACAATTTTTGGAACGGTCTGACTGAAACACTTTGTACTCCCATGGGAGGTCTTAATATTTTGTTTGGAGCTTTTGTTTCTTTACAGGTGGCACAAGTACTTATATATTCTCGAACCTGTTTGGATAATCCAGGCCAAAATAGATTTCTTCTTAATCGCTCTATAGTTTTTTGGACACCTCCATGTGCGGATAACATATTATCATGAGCTTGCTCTATGGCTATTAATCTTAATTTCTCCGGTACCCATAATTTCCAGCAGAACGAATTATCTTCTTCACCACCAGGTTAATGTTCAGTTCGAATATATACAAATTTATCCTTCACTTGTAAGTCTGGGAATTTTTCTAAATTCTCACCTACCATTTTTTTGAGTTCTAAATATTCCTTATCTAAAAAAGCTGATGATTCCAAATCTATTATTGGTTCCATCTTTTCCAGAGATTCTATGTCTGCTTCCCAAATTCTTGACAATGCATCTGGAACTATATGATTTTTTCCTTTGCGGTGTGAAATCGTAAACTTAAACGCTTGTAACCTTAATATCCATCTGGCTAATCGTCCTGATACGTTTTGTTGTCTTAATAGCCATAATAAACTTGAGTGATCCGTCACAACTTCAAACTCCTGTAACTCTAAGTAACATCGATACTTTTCTATGGCTAAAATGACTGCTAAACATTCGCGTTCTGTTACGCTATAATTTCTTTGCGCCTTGCTTAGTTTCTTAGACATGTATGCTATAGGTTTTTCTTCTTGATTATCGGACAACTGAACTAAAACTGCTCCAACCCCTATATCGCAAGCATCACAATGTACGTAGAATTTCTGATCGAAATTTGGATTGGCTAATACCGGAGCCGTGGTTAAAAGAAATTTAAGTTTATCCATTGCTTCCTGAGCCTCTAAAGTCCACTTAAATGGTTTTTTTGTAGCTAGTATATCGGTAATTGGACAGGTAATTTCTGCAAAATTTCGGATAAACCTTTGGTACCAACCGCAGACTCCTAAAAACCCACGAACTTGTTTCAAATTCTTCGGCGTTGGCCATTTTAAAATACAGGAAATCTTGGAAGGATCAGTAGAAATTCCTCCGCTACCAATTACATAGCCCAAATAGTTTATTTTTGTCACGCAGAATTGGCTCTTTGCCAAGTTAAGCGTCAAATTGGCTTTACGAAACTGTTCTGCTATTCTTACCAGAACTGCTAAATGAGACTGAAAATCAGATGTTACAATACATAGGTCATCAAGATAACCAAAAGCACAATGACGTAACTCTGGTGGAATAATTTCGTCCATCAGGCGACACATGGTTGCAGCGGCATTACAGAGTCCAAAAGGCATAACTGTAAACTGATACAATGGCCTTCCCGGAACTGTGAATGCGGTTAACGCCTTCGATTGCTCTGTCAAACATATCTGCCAATAAGCGTCTTTTAAATCAAGTTTTGAAATGATATTTGCTTTCGGTAATCTAGCAAAGATACCTTCGATGCTTTGCAATGGGTATGCATCTTTGTGAGTTACTTCATTCACTTTTCGTGCGTCCAAGCACAATCTCACTTTAGTAGGCTTCACTACCATTCTCATTGGAGAACTCCAAGCACTTTGAGAAGGTTCTATTACTCCTAAGCTTATCATTCTATCTACTTCTTGGTATAAAAGTTTTTCTACTGCAGGACTTACCGGATAATATCTCTGCTTTACTGGTTTGGCCTCCCCTACATCAATGTGGTGTTCTAGCAATGAAGTACGTCCAAGGCCCTGTTTTTCAAAGTTAGGAAACAACTCCTTGACTATCTCTAATTGTTGAAACTCTTTTTCGCTTAACTGACATGTTTCGATTTCTTTCTCTAATTGGAACTCAGATACGCGTTCTACTGAACTTATGATTTCTGGAGCTAGATTAAAAATTCTCCAAAAATCTATGCCTAGTATCAGACGTTGCTTGATAGAAGGTATAACATATAATTCCATATCTTTCTCCTGGTCCTTATATTGTAGCTTTACTTTCATTACCCCTAAGACCTTATGAGGCTTTCCATCAGCTGTTTTCACATTGGAACCCATGCATTTAAATTGTTTATATTTGGACCATTCTTGCTGGGCTAAATCTGCACCCACGCAACTTACATTTGCACCAGTGTCTAGCAAACCCAATTCAGAAAATTGTAAAAAGGAGACTTGTGCATAACTACGCATATCAGTTTTGTCTTGGAATATTGTAGATATAAGTATCTTACTTTTAGCTCTTATATTTCTAAAAAACTTCCTCCTTCGGTGTGTATTTCTTTTTATTCTATTTTTAGGTGCTTCATAAATTCTGTCCTTAATTTCTAAATATTTTTTTCATTTTTCGTGATACGGTAGAAACCTAAGGTGATGATCAACATGTGAGCTATTCTTGTTTTGACTATCTGTGTTAGATTGATTCAAATAATCGGATAGGCTTGGTTTTTTGTTTTCTATTGGTTGTGGGACAGCCTCACTGACTGGGATGCCCCGATTTGCCGGTTTTCCGAACGCTTTTTGCAGTTCAAACAATTGGGCTTATAAATGTTAGGCGTACCGCACCCGTAACAAAATATTCTTCTCTCTTCTAAGCAATCTTCCCACTTATGGCCTTGAGTACAACAGTTCCAACAAGATAATTTCTCAGTGTTTTTCTGCAGAGCTGCTACTTGAGGATGGGCTTCCATGGTGCTTACTTCTTCTTCTACTTCCTCTACTGCATATACTCGGTGTGATCCTATATCTTTTCCTCGTGTATTTGAAAACTTGAGACGACTCGATTCTTTAAGAAAATTCTCTCTCTTTTGTACCAGATGACGTAAGTGACTGATTGACCGTATTTCCTCGAAAAGTAGTCGATCCTTCAGATCAGCTAGTAAATTGCCCTGTACAATTTCTACTAATTCGTCTTCTTCCAATCTTGTAGGCAATCGATCCATTAATTGACATATTGCTTCGTAAAAACCTTCGAAAGTTTCTCCCGGTTTCTGTTTGCGAGCTCTTATTTGTTCTCTTATTTCATAATTGGACCGACTATCCTTATATTGATGGCGTATCGCTAAACAAAACTCTGACCAGGTAAGATGGTCAATTCCCTTATGCTATCGCCAATACCAATCTTTAGCTTTACCAATCAGAACAATGTGTATATTCCGACATAAAGCTTCAAAATCTCCACCTAAATGTTCTCGCGTCAACGTTTTCGCTCTATATAGAAATTCTTCCACAGGTAAGCCGTTAGAAGATCCATCAAAATGGATTCCCCACTTCTGAATCACCTCCGCAACTTTATTTGTGCCTATTAATTGATAATGTGTTCTTCTGCTACTGCTCGGCGATCTGTTTAGTCGAATATGACTGTTTTGTTGCGCGTTGCTACTTATTGAAGAAATAACCCTTTCTAGTGTCTGCTGAATAAGAGATTCCATTTCCGCTCGATTTATTTCATTACGTAAAGGCTGATTAACGGGATGTCGTGTGTTCCTTCGACGACTTGGTCTACCTCTTTGACGAATTGGTCTGGGTATTGATTGCGGAACTTCTCCATGTTGCGTACTATTCCCTGCATCTAATGGCAATAGGTCTGCTTGACTTGTGTTGTGTATTTGTGCTTCAATAACGTTTACGTTTATGAGCTCTTCTGTTCTTCGGTCTTCATTTACGCTACGTGCAAAGGATCTGGTGACTGGTCTAACTTTTTTTCCTTGCTGATTTATTTTAATTATCTTTAAGTCCTTCTCCTGCACTTTAGTAAGACACGCAGGACATTCTTCCTTTTCTTTTAAATAATTTACTATACAAGCTTTGTGAAATGAATGCTTGCAATTAGTAATAACTCTGATCTGCGTTTGTGTTTGAATTTCACTACAGACCAGACAAATATTTTCCGCAGAATTTGCGGGATTATATACTTCCTCCGTACTATGGTGTAAAGCCATTTTTTTTTTTTTTTTTAAATTTTCCCACAGAACAAGAAGATATAATATGTGAAATAGATTTTTTTTTTTTTTTTTTAAAGCTTTCTATCATTTACATAAATGGAGTTTTAAGATTTTAACTATTGAATCTAGTTCGCTGATTTCGAAAGTGTTAAGAAATGTCTTCTATCAACTATGCTTATCTTTGGACAAGTGTACGCTTAAGCATTACCTTGAGATTCCAAAAGATTGTCCATGCCTCTATTCCGACATAATCTTCAACTAACAAATTCTTAATCAGGATAAGTGCAATTTAAATTTTTCCTTATCCGGAACAAAATTAATTTTTGACTTTAGTTTATACCGTTAACATTGGTCGATAGTAATCACATGCGCAATCACTCGAATTCCGAATGTGTATATAACTCAAATCGCGACTAATGCGTTTCTTACTTAAAAAAAATTAAATTCACTGTGAAGGCAAACGAGCTAATTGTGATACGTCTAGGCTTTAAACCTGAGCGAATTAAAAAAAATTCTCTTTATGTTTTTTCTTTCGGTTCTTGAGTTTTTTAACTAATTATTTCTACCAACGTGTTGGTTGACAACCATCAGCTTCTGCTAACTAGCTCAAATTCCATACACTGTAAATATAAATTAATAAAAACTTCCCGTCGACGAGTCACATTATCATGAGCCACTCAAGACCAAAGCCTTACATTTAATCTTTCGATTTATACCAAATATAAACGTTGACCTTGACCTGTGTGTCCCACGTGTTGGGCGCCAAAATTATGTATTGTAACAGAGTAGTGTGGGCTTTCTTAATATCTAACACCGTGATGCTCCGATCTTACAGCAGATCGGGACCCTAATATGTAACCCTAGCTCTTCCGGGTGGGATGGGTTGTTGCTGCAGTTTCCGTGGCATCTCGCTACATATAATTTATTATAGAGTCCCTAATGAAACTAAAAGAGAGAACTATATTCTCCAAAACAAACAAACTTATTGATCTCGAATGGCTCGAGCAACAAGACAGAAACAAATACAGCAAAGTTAATCAACTAGCTATATAATTGTGAACGCCTCCAAACGTTTGACATCTTGCTTTAGTATGGCTGAGATATTAGTTGCCATTATTCATCTGTACCCTCCCGTCCATGGCCAATAACAAAAATACAAAAATTATGATATGTTAATGGACCCCAAATGCACATTCTATTTCATCATTTTATAAATTCATGTTGTGGGAACTTAAACTTCTATTCAAAAAACATTTTTTGCTTATTTACTTATCAAGAACGATTTCATTTGCAAAGGCATTTTTTTCTATTCACCGAGATAAATTCTCCCGTTACTTTACTTAAATATACGCTTCATTATTAACTATTGTATTACATGTTTTGTTGTTTTCCTTCTTTCTTGCTATATTCGTTACTGTAAACGCGCTTTTAAAAAAAAATTAATCGCGACACCGAAATGAATGATTGCCCTTATATCTTTCAATAATTTTAATTTAATTTAATTCAAAAATTTCATGATCAATTTTTAAGTATGGTTTGTATGTGAGGCAATGGCAAATAAAATTTAGAATGCATAAACCAAATAAACGAAAACAATAATAGCGAGCGAGCTGCATAACATAGGTATATGTGGGCATCAAACCTTCTTTTTCTTTACTTTTCTTTTGCACTTTATTCTTAATCACCATATGTTATGAGCTCTCGCAGTAAAAAGGTAAAAGTGATAAAAAGAATACACTTACGGTTTTCGGAAAGTCCACCGATGAAGGCCTTCAGCAGCTGGATCAGATGTTGCTTTTTGATATTTTTGTTTTTTTTTTTTAATTGTTTTGTTTAAATGTGTTATACGATTTCATGTTTTAAGTGCTTCATACCGACATACAAACTCAAAAAAAATAACTCGACTGTAGGTGCAAAAAAAAAAAAAAGAGTATTTTTCTAATCGTTACTGAATTTACACGTTTACTTTCAATGCAAAATTGCCGTTTCCTCATCTATTAATATAATTATTCGCGTTTACACTCCGACAACCAAATCAATAATTTTTTCCAATGACTTATACGAGCTTTTAGTAGCACTAATTAATATTATGCAAAATTTTCATAAAAACAAAATTCGATATAACCACTTGGTAATTGCTCTCTTTTAAACACGAATTTTCGCCTTGTGACAGCTAACATCTCACTGGTCGAGCTATGACGTCACTGTTGACTGATTTTTGACCCCAGTGATTAAATTTTCTTCCGCAGAGTTTGATTAAACGATCGTATTGGCCGTATGGCGATGGTGATAGGCCTATGATGTTGGTTATGTCAAATCGTACTTAAATTTTTCCTAGATAAATTTATATGATTTTAGTCGAATATCAAAACCTTTTTTTTTTTTTTTTTTTTTTTTTTTTTATAGCGGACATACCTTATGAATGAATTAAATGTTGACTGATTTGGCCTTGTGACCGAGGCTGTATAACATATAGATGAGGTTACCCACGAGGTCTTTAGGTTAGGCTTACGCCTACATATGCCTCTACGTCGAGATTGGTATCCAAAAATCGTAATTTTTTTCAAACGCTTTTTCCTTGTTCTTTTTGTTTGTTTCTGGGCTTACGAAAGATTTATTTAAACCGAGTGACTTGACGTTTTTGGTGATTTTCACCATTAAAATTTAAACGCTTCACTTTATTCGAAAGCAATTTATTCTAAATTTTCGTTAAGCCAGAATATTGAAAAGAGATGGAAGTGTGGGTGGCAGGTTCTTATATACCCTTTCGCTCCTATTCTCAAAGCCTTCCCTTTATGAAGTTAGCTGCGGTTACGCTGCAAAGCTTCTACAGAGATGCATTATCACTATAAACGGTTATGAATTCGCCGCATATTTTTGATCGCACTCGATAGTTGGCGATAAACCCAAATGTGCGTCGGATAATTAGAATTTAAATTACACGCAACCATTACAATCTTCAGAGTTGGTGTGAAACCAACCTATTAAACCTTAACGGCTCTAAATGTAAAGTTATGTCTTTTTATAGATGCACTCCTTACTTAGCAACTTATTATCTTAACGACACTGCCTTAGAGCGGTTAGATATTATCAATGATTTAGGTGTTCTTATGGACCATAAATTAACTTTTAATCCTCATATTTCTGCTACAGTTGGTAAAGCTATGAATGTTCTTGGGTTGTAAAACGATGGTCAAAAGAGTTTGACGATCCGTACACAACCAAAATTCTGTATACTTCTTTAATCCGTCCTATCTTAGAGTACGGATCTTGCATATGGTCACCTCAATATGAGACGCACCAAAGTAAAATTGAATCTGTTCAAAAGCAATTTCTGCTTTTCGCTCTTCGCGGTCTAAATTGGGATCTCAATGTCAATTTGCCATCATACTCCAGTAGGCTTCTTTTAATCAATCTTCCTTCTTTAATTAATCGTAGAGTAATGCTTGGTGCTATCTTTATTCATAAACTTTTAATAGGTGAAATAGACTCTCCTGAGCTATTGAACCAGTTAAACCTATCTGTACCCCGTAGACCTACTAGAAATTTTATTCCTCTTCCTTAAAACACTGTAGTTCTAACTATTCTTTGCATGAACCTTTTCGAGTCCTATGTTCTGACTACAATCTTCTGTATCCCGTAATCAGATCATAAGCCTCTCTTTCCCTTGTGAAAACTTCTATTTTAGCACATTTAGCTCGTAATTAGCTGTAGTTAATCATATTTTTAATTGTTTGTCCGTTTTATTTGTGTTTGTCCACGCGATCGTGCCGTCCGATATGCGGCTGCGCCCCACGGTCGGTCGGGCGGGAGGTGGACTGCCCTCTGCTTGGGCTCGCGCGAAACAGGCTATGTCCTGGTGTCGTATGGGCCACTTGAACGTACTTCGCATTGTACGCGTCAACGTCCAGACAATATAAAAAAAAAAGTATTATTAGCACCCAAGGACCACCTTTCACACTATGGCGGATATAATTAAATATCTGGTTTTCCCAAAGAGGAAAAAAAAGATATTGTGAGTTAAAAGCAACGTACTTTATTATTTGAATGAAAACTTAAAACTGAGTTACAAAAATGTCTTATGGTTATATTTATAAGCTAAATTTGTGAGCCATTTAGTGGCGTGTTTTGATATTGATGCGATTTGATTGGCCCGAATTTAAATATTGAATTAGCGTTCTCACGCTTTTGGTTGTAAGGGGGACAATTATTATTGCAAGTGTTTTATTGTTTATGTTAATTATGAGTTAGCGTTCACACGCTTTGATTTTGCGGGGGACAATTGTTTATAAAAACGGATGTTTACTTTAACGTTATGAATTTTAGGGGCGAAATATTTATATGTTATTGGGTATTGGAGTTGGATATATGTCTATATATCCTTCAGCAACGGAGCAAGAAACACTCCAATGGCAATGGATGAATGGCAAACACAGCTCAATTGCACTGAGCAACATATTCTAGGTGTGACTTTAATATACCCTATGGTTTAAAAAGAGTCTACTTTCCAAATATTATTCAATACTCTCAGAGAACACTGTACCGGTGCTGTTTGATTTTTTTATTGCCTGGTAAGAACAATTTTTGAAAATTAATGGAACGAAATTAACATTAACCGATTAATGAAAAATATATACAAGCTGTAATTTTCATGAATACGTAATAAAATTTTTTACTTATTTCTACTAATTTTGTAATTGAAAATTGTAATTGAAAGTAGTCTATTATTTGCAAAAGTAATATAACGCTAATAAATTGTTTAACTTCTCGTTGTACATTTTTTTAGGCTAAGAAACGGTTTGAACATCCTCCACCGATTGTTGAAGTCATACGGACCATGGCGAGAGATGTTGGAATAAATATGGGTTCATATAATCTCTGGATATCGAGACAATTACTAACTGGAGCCAAAACAATACATCTGCAGTTATTAATAAATACTCTTGAAATTTACATAGAGAACCTTAACTATATTTTAGTAGACAATCTTAAAGAAAGGGATGATCTTAATAATACTCAAAATGAAATATTAGATGACCTAGACAAAATGATTAAGTTTATGTAATGTTGTTATTTCGTTATCAAATCACACAAATACTTAGACATAATTCATAGAGCCCCCAAAATATAAAAAAAAAATTTTCCCCTTATTCTAAAACAAATAGATTTGTTTTTTTTTTCTTTTACCATAATGTAAAAAGAATGGTAAAATCCCCAGCCAAACAATATATGCATTCAGATGTTTGCAACGCACAGTTGGAGACTTTTTCGACCCATTAAGTATATATATTCTTGATCAGCATGAGAAGCTGAGTAAATTTAGCCAAGTCCGTCCGTCGGTGCGTATACGTCTTACTCAGCCATTTCAAGAGCTGTTAGGATGAAACTCAATATTAAAGCCAATTATAGCCCGGGTAAAATAAAGTGGTGAAAATCGTCAGGATCGGACCACTATATCATATATGTATATAGTGCTCACTCATCTTGTTCCAAGGACCCGATCTTTGTGGTAAATTGCTTAGGTGCCTATACTAAGGTACTCGGAAGGCCTTAATTCCCCTTCGCTTTTGTTTTTTGCATGACGTGCCATTTGATTACTTGTTGAAAACTTGATGTTCATCTTCATGATTACTGCTGACTTTATATAGGCATCCTGCCCTCAAGAAAGGCTTGATGCAGTACCTCTGATCCACCCATTACACCAGCCTTGCCCCTTAATTCTGATTTCAATCATATGGAGGGCTTCCCCAAATCTTGGCATTCCCCCTTTAGCTTTAATTTCCCCCTTATTACCTCCAGTCAACATAAAAAAGCTTAAGCTAAACTTGGATTAGCCAAGAACTCGAAAAGGCTCGTGTAGACAGAAGTTAGGTAAACAGCTACTAAGGTGAATAGGAAAAAAACCTTTGGTCCAACGTAAACTTGGTTTATAATCCACCCCGACTAGGTGGAGGTGTTTTGTTTGCGGAAGGTGACAGCTTGCCACAGCTAAAGTGGTCAGGGATGGGTTGAGTCCAGCGCGATGTCCAAAATATAATCAGCAGTTACGTTGAAGGTTATGATAAAGTAAAGAAGGAAGTGAAGTGACCAAAGTTGAGCAGCGATAAGGTGAGAAAAGTCGTTGAAAAATTGGCCAAGAACACGAAAAGTTTCGTGTAGACAGTAGTTAGGGAAACAGCTACTAAGGGAACACAATTATATAGAGTGTCTAGTAGATTGGCAGAAATGACTTCACCATTGATTATTTCATGGAGAAAGAAAATGCCAAATAATAGAAAGAAGTCTGTCAGAATAAGAAAGTACTTGGAGTACTTCCACTTAGGGAAGCAGTATTTAACCAATTTTACGATTTTAATTAAACCAGTAGTTTAGGCGAAAAGTTAAGAGTCGTTAGGAGAAGAGAATGATTAACAATATCGACAGCTTTACTAAAGTCAGTATAAATGGCATGAGTTTGAATCCTGGTACGAAAGCCGTGGTTCACAAGGTCAGACAGTTCTAAAAGGTTTCTAAGCGATGCTCGGCCTTTAATGAAACCACGCTGACATGGTGAAATACTGGATCTATATAAATATTGAAGGAAAGCTATAATAATTATCTCAAAAAGATAACGTATTGCAGAAAGCTTGGCGATGCCGCGGTAGTTGGAAACTGCCCTTTTTAAAAAGATTTTATGCCCAATTTAAAAAGCGTAATAATATGACACTTATTCCAAACCTCAAGAATACTGCAGGTCTCGTTAGATATATAGATTAGCAGAGATAAAGGTTAAGATAACGAAATCGACCACATTTTTAAGATGAAGCTTGGAATATTATCAGCCCCAGGTACAAAGCACGACTTCATAGTTATGCGAGGAAAAAACACACTATTTAAATGTGCTATAGAGAAGCGATAGGATGTGGGACATGAAAAATTAGTGGAACAAGTATACTGAAAGAACATAGGAAACACATCTGAAGTTACAGACATACAAGTTGTCATTAAGTCTAATTGTGGCTAAATGGCGATAGATTAGAATGCTGTTTGGAGTTCACAAAATTGTAAAGTCTTTTGGGATTTTGATAGAACTCAACCTTGCAGCGCACGATATAGTTATTATAACATAGAGTATTTGAACGGCAAAATTGGGATTCCTCTACACAATAATTTATTTACTCAAAGCGTGAACCCGTTTTTTTTTTATATAACAAGAGTAGAAAACCTACGAGTAAACTAGAGCGGCTTAGAGGAAACAGGGAAGGTTTACAATAGGAACGAATGTATCAATCACAGAGTAAAAAATTCAACAATATTTTAAAACACAATTTTTTAAAAAATCAAACGAGGAATTTAGGTTAACTGATATAAAGGTTAACATAACGAAAACGACCACATTTTTAAGATGAAGCTTGGAGTTTTATCAGCCCCAGGTACAAAGCACGACTCCATAGCTATGCGAGAAAAAAACACACTATTTAAATGTGCTATACAGACAAGTTGTCATTAAGTCTATGACATACAAGTTGTCATTAAATCTAATTGTGGCTAAATGGCGATAGATTAGAACGCTGTTTGGAGTTCACAAAATTTTCAAATCTTTTGGTATTTTGATAGAACTCAACCTTTTAACGCACGATATAGTTATTATACCATAGAGTATTTGAACGGCAAAATTGGGATTCCTCTACACAATAATTTATTTACTCAAAGCGTGAACCCGTTTTTAAACCCTTGCAAAAAGGGTATATTAATTTTGGTCAAAAGTGTGCAACGCATAGAAGGAAGCATCTCCGACCATATAAAGTATATATATTATTGATCAGCACGACGAGACGAGTTCAAATGGCCATGTCCGTCCGTCCGTCCGTCTGGATCAACGCAAACTCCTCCTAGACCGTAAGAGCTACAGAGCTGAAATTTTGCATGTAGGCTTGTATATACTGCAGGCGTTGTATATGTCGGATTCAGCCGGATCGGATCACTATATCATAAAGCTCCCATACAAATGACAAAGTCACGAACAGTGACTTTTCTTAATAACTTCGTTATTTTCTGAGCTATTATCGTGAAATTTAATATTGGTTAGTTAATTACGCATATAAACGACTATGCCAAATTTGATCAAGATCGGGTGACTATATCATATAGCTCCGATAGGAACGATCTTTCGAAAACTGTGACTTTTGTCAATAACTTCGTTACTTTTGCCGCGATTGCTCAAATTAAACATTTGTTAGTTTAATATATCTGTTAATGACTGTGCCAAATTTGATAAGGATCGGGTAGCTATATCATATAGCTCCCATAGGAACGATCGGTGGAAAACAGTGACTTTGATATCTTCGTTATTTCCCATGCTAAGATTGTAGGCCGTTCTTTCGCAAACATTAGCCTTTTTAGCTTAAACGTTTTTCCACTTTGATGGCTATAGGTAAGGAAAGAGTTACCAAAAATGTTGCAAGGGTATACAAACTTTGACGCGGTCGAAGTTAGCCCCGGCCCTCTGGTTTTTTTATATAACAAGATTAGAAAACCTACGAGTAAACTAGAGCGGCTTAGAGGAAACAGGGAAGGTTTACAATAGGAACGAATGTATCAATCACAGAGTAAAAAATTCAACAATATTTTAAAACACAATTTTTTAAAAAATCAAACGAGGAATTTAGGTTGTTAGGAGGATTGCAATTTGGTTTACGAAATTTGTTTAGTAATTGCAAGAAATGATAAATTCAATGGTAGGGTGATTACGATACTCAGGATTTCCAAGGGGCTGGGTGTTAAATAGCAGTAGTTACAGCTACTAAGGGAACACAATTATATATATATATTTATATATATATATATATATATACTTTATGGGGTCGGAAATGTCTCCTTCTGTTACAAACATCTGACCAATTTTATAATACCTATTCGAGTCGAGGTTTATTAGAGACCAAATTTATGCATAAGAATATTCGCTGCAGCGCAGGCAGCAAGAATTATTTTATTTATTTATTTATTTAGTTACGTCAACTAACACAGCAGTCGACGAAAAAGCTTAAGCTAAAGACAGATAGTAAATAATTGAAGAAGATAGCTTAACTTTATACACAACTTAACATCCCCGACCCGGTGGAGGTGTTTTATTTGCAGAAGGTGCCAGGTCAGGGATGAGTTGCAGCCAATCCAAGTACAGAATATTTTCATTGGTTTCGCTGTAGATGATTAAAAAGTATAGCGCGAAGAGAAGTGACAGAAATATGAGGAGAAATTTGGTGAGAAAGGTTGTTGAAAGATTGGCAAAGAACACGAAAAGGTTCGTGAAGAGAGTAGTTAGTCAGACATCTACTAAGGTGAATAGGAAAAAAGTTTCTGGTCCGACGTGAGGGAACAAATATCAAAGAAGCTAACATCGGCTATGCCGAAGTTTATATACCCTTGCAGTCCTTGGTAATAATAATTTTACATGTTCAAAATTTGTTTTCTGCAACTCAATTCATCAATATACAAACAAAACAATTTTACTCTCTATTTTACAATTATTTTACAATCACATATGTAAATTTCATAGCATACTCCGATTTTTATGAAAATGTTTTTTCTAGTTCGTCGTGACCTATATGATATAGTGGTCCGATCCTGATGGTTTTCATACTTTATTTTTCCCGGGTAATAAACACCGAAAAAAAATTTCAGCCCGATAGCTCTTAAGACGGCTGAGTAAAACGCATTCGCACAGACGGACAGACGGACATGGCTATATCAACTCAGATTCTCATGCTGATCAAGAATATATATACTTTATGGGGTCGGAAACGTCTCCTTCTGTGCGTTACAAACATCTGACCAATTTTATAATACCCTCTGCAAGGGTATAAAAAATTATAGCGTATCTAGTAAATTAGTAGAAATGACTTCGCCGTTGACTAGTTTATGGAGAAAGAGAATGCCAAAAACGAGCCTACCTTTGTAAAGCGAAGGAAGATTAATAAGAAGAAATTCTGTCAGAATAAGAAGGTAGGCGAAGACTCGGGTCCCAATTAAAACCGCGTAACACAAATATAAGGAATTGCTTCTGTACCGATTCAATACTACGCTGGTGAACATCATATTGCGGATTCCACACTGGCGAGCAATATTCGAGAGTAGGGCGAACTAACGAAGTGTATAAAACCTTTGTTAAATAAGGATCATCAAATTGTTTGGCCCAACGTTTAATGAAGCCAAGAAGGCTGGATGCTCTATTGACAATTGAAGAAATATGAACATTAAATGAAAGTTTTAGGTCAAACATAACGCCTAAGTCTTTGAACGATGGTACACAATCTAACAGAACAGACTTAATAGAGTAATGAGCTAGGAACGGAGACAAACGACTGAAAGTCATAAAAGAACACTAAGAGGCATTAAGGTGTAATTTATTAACGTGGCAACAATCTAAGAACGCATCGAGATCTGTTTGCAAGTACTGTTGGAAAGAAGGATCATTATAGGAATAACAAATCTTGACGTCATCCGCAAACATGAGCACGCGTGAATGAGCCAAGGCCAAAGGCAAATCATTTATAAACAGTGTAAATAACAGGGGGCCCAGATGACTGCCTTGGGGTACACCTGACGTAACTCGAACAGTTTTAGATATCGAGGAACGAAAAGACACCTTTTGGGTTCTGCCAATAAGATACGACTTTAACCAAGCCAACAGTTTTGGGGAAAAACCCATTATGTTAAGTTTCGCGAGAAGCATAGAATGATCACCCGTATCGAAAGCCTTACTTAAGTCAGTATAAGTAACATCAGTTTGACACTTTTTACGGAAGCCATGGTGTACAAGGGTAGTCAGTTTTAAAAGGTTAGTAAGCGACGAACGACCTTTCATGAAGCCATGGTGACAAGGAGAAATAGTGGATCTGGATATTTGTTGAAGGGAAGACGTAATAATTTTCTCAAACAGCTTTGGTATTGCCGAAAGTTTGGTAATGCCACGGTAGTTAGAAACATCCGATTTGCTATCCTTTTTAAAAAGCGGAATAATAAAAGACTCCTTCCAAATATCGGGAAAGCTACAAGTCTCACTCGATATAAAGAATAACCAAGATGAAGGCTTAGATAGGGAATTCGAACATATTTTAAGGATGCAACTAGGTATATTATCAGGACCGGGAACGAAGGAAGACGTCATAGATGACAAGCTAGAGATAATACAGTCTTCAGTAATACTAGGAAAAAACACACAATTTAAATGTGGGATTGAAAAGAGATAGGGCGTGGGATCCGAAACAGTAGTAGAATATGTCGACTGAAAGAATTTAGCAAACAGATCTGCAATATCTGAATCATTATTAGCAGTCTGGTCATTAAGTCTGAAGGTGAAAGGTAGTACATTAGAGCGTCTTTTGGAATTAACAAAGTTGTAAAATTTTTTGCGGTTCTTATAAAATTCAACCTTACAGCGAACGATATAATTATTGTAGCACTGAGCGTTTAAAAGACAAAATTGAGATTTGGCTACACAGTAATTTGCATAGATAAGTCGCGAACCAGTTTTTTTAAATCTTTTAAAATATCTCGATTTAATGTAAGGAGATTAGAGAGCCTACGTGTGAACCAGACTGGCGCGCTGGAGACGGTAGACACATTCACATAAGGAACGCATTTATCCATTAGAGAATTAAGAGCAGTGTAGAAAAACTTCACTGCACAATCTATATCGCAGCACTCAAATAGAAATGACCAATCAAAAGAGAAAACAAGAGGGCCGGGGCTAACTTCGACCTCATCAAAGTTTGTATACTTTTGCAACTTTTACGTTACTTTTTCCTTACCTATAGCCATCAAAGTGGAAAAGGTTCAAGCTAAAAAGGCTAATGTTTGCGAAAGAAAGGCCTATAATCTTAGCATAGGAAAAAACTTAGATATTGATCAAAGTCACTGTTTTCCATCGATCCTTTGAGAGCTATATGATATAGTAACCCGATCTTTTTTAAATTCGGCACAGTCATTAACAGATATATTAAACTAACAAAAGTTTAATTTGAAAGCAATCGCGTCAAAAGAACCGAAGTTATTGACAAAAGTCACTGTTTTCGAACGATCGTTCCTATGGGAGCTACACCCGATTTGATCAAATTTGGCACAGTCATTTATAGGTGTAATAAGCTCACCAATATTAAATTTCACGACAAAAGCTCAGAAAATAACGAAGTTATTAAGAAAAGTCACTGTTCGTGACTTTGCCATTTGTATGGGAGCTATATGATATAGTGATCCGATCCGGCTGAATCCGACATATACAACGCCTGCAGTATATACAAGCCTACATGCAAAATTTCAGCTCTGTAGCTCTTACGGTCTAGGATGAGTTTGCGTTAATCCAGACGGACGGATGGACGGACGAACAGACGGACGGACGGACATGGCTATTCGAACTCGTCTCGCCGTGCTGATCAAGAATATATATACTTTATATGGTCGGAAATGCTTCCTTCTATGCGTTGCACACTTCTGACCAAAATTAATATACCCTTTTTGCAAGGGTATAATAAGGCTATTAAGAAGATTGAAATTTGTTTTACGAAAACATCTGCGATGAGAATTTGCTATGTTATTAAATGAATTAGTAACGGAATTGTAAGAAATAGTAACTTCAATTGTAGGGTGACAGGGATCTTCAGGTTTCTCTAGGGGCTGTGTTCGGGATACAGCACTAACAGTGAGATCAGAGACCAAAACAAGATCAAGGATTCTTTTAGAAGAATTAAGGAAAGAATTTAAATGATATATTACCGGACATTCAAGTAGGCTATCCTGAAAAAACATGTTGATGAAGGAATTAAGAAAGATAGATTATCATCAACAAGCCAAGAAATATTAGGCAAGTTAAAATCACCTAAGACTATAAGGAAATCACGATCTTTAAGACGATTAAAAATAGTTTGCAATAGTTTGAATATATGAACAAGAAATATATAAGCTAAAGTTGGAACGTGTAACTTCGACGCTACATAAAATAAACTCAACACCTAAGGGCAGATCAATCGGCACAACACTTGAACACAGATTCGAGTTAACAGCAATGAGTACTCCACCGCCACGACGACCAACACGATCAAGCCTATAAGAAATAGTTATTAGAAAGAATATCATTATCCAAAACAGAGGAGTTGAGCTAAGTTTCAGACAAAGCTAATATGTCAGCCGAAAAGGTTTGGCTATCACAGAACAGGTTCGAGAGCTTGGTAAGAAGTCCTCTTACATTTTGATAATGAGTGCAAAGACTAGACGTTATTAGTTTTTTGAAGCAGAAGATAAATTAGGAAGGTGGATAGGCAACGGACGGGAGCGCTTATTGGGCGCAAACTCGTGTACAACTAGGCCCTCTGGCCAGAAATTAGTGTCAACCTTAGCTGAGAAATACTCATTTGGTACTGTTATTTTAAAAGAGGAGATTTCGCGAGGCATAGAAAACTTAAACTTTTGAATTAACTTTTGAGAACAGTTATAAGCCGAGCTTTGAGAGGCGGCCTTACAAAAGTGATTACGCGGGAGAGAAGCTGACCACAAGCACAAAGCAGAGAGAACAACAAAACCACTAGCACTAAAGGTATTATGGGGGCGATGAGGGGAGCAACTGCAGAAGCAATGACGAGAGAGAAAAATGAAAAGAAAAAAAATTTAAATGCACCAAACACTAATCACGAAACAGAAAAAACTGTTTTAACTATTTATTTTGGAAATAATTGGAAATAAATGGAAATAAAACACAAGGATGTAAAGCAAACAACACCAGCGAAAGCGTAAACAAACTAAGCACAATTAAAAATTGAGAGAAAACAATAAATATTAATAAAAACTCAGGAGCTATGCAAAAACACGACGGTCACGTCAGAGACAGAAGCTATTGAAAACTTAATATTTCAAATTGAGACTTTAGCAACGCATATATTTTAAATGTAAGCTGTCAGAGACATCACAGAAGTATACGGAGCAAGCAAAAAGATAAATAGATTAAGTCGTAGAAAGTACTTTAATTACAAAAGAAGCATAAAAAGGGACAAGAAGATGGAGTAGGAGTAGGTAAAATGGCAGAGGATGTAATAGACTGAGCTGGCGAATGTATTTGAAGCAGCTCAAGCTCCCTTCTTGGAAAACTTCTCAAAAAGTGAAACAAACTTTTATTGCGAAAATAAATGTATGGTAGAGTCATACTCTTTAGACAGCTGTTTGGCCAGTTTGTTTAAAGTGTAATGACCGGATTTCAATAGCTTTGATGATATCAACACAGACACGTCAGTGTCGGGCACTTGTGGTTTTTGGATTCAATTTAGAATAGGATTTCTCAAAAGTCTTGTTTCAGATGCTGTCACGGAGCGGCAGATACAAAATAGAGGGACAGTGCTCGTACATTCATACATATGTATATGTTGGGCGCTTGCATCAAAGTGCTGCCTCGGCGGTCGCAAGCTGGGTTAGCCCGAACTCATCTTACGCTTATGTTATATGTCAATATGTGAATATATTTACGTGCATATATGAACATATGTACTTAGATCTATCAATCCTATCAATTAACAAGTTTACTATGGTCATAAAATAGCGCCGAATTATTTTTAAATTAATGATGACAATATGATGACAACATTAAAATAAAGTCCTGAAAGTCACTACCAGGCGACAAAGAAGACAAGAAAGAAAAGACAGTGTGGGTATATAAGTCTAATCATTTATTTTAATCATTGTAACAATAGGCTTATGCTAACTAAAGTAAGATACGAATGTTTCAGATTGTATTTTATCCAAATATCTGGAAAAAGTGCATCAATAGTGGTATTCAATTTTGAACTTGATATTGCTGTATCGTTATTGATTTTTAAATCAAATTCTTAAAAAAAAAACTGTATCATTGGCTCCGATTTTTTATCGCAAAAGTTGATATTAAAACCACCTGCTAAAATTAGAGAAAGTTCATGCATCTTTTTCTTATGTGTTTGAAATCGAGAGCCTGCTTTAGTATATTCTACTAGTACTCTGTAAATAAATGGTTGAGTATCTAAAATATTTTGATTCGGTGATACGAAGATGACTGCAATGACCACTGTGATACCGTCTTGCATTACACACTCAGCTGAGAAGGATTTCCTGAATCTTGTTCAACACATCAATATTTGGCGTTATAATGTTTTGTGTATCACTCAGGTTTTAATATATTGTTACAACTCCTGCACGAACAGTATCACGTATGAGGATCATTAGCCATCCACGTTTCGGAAAGCTATAAAAGATTGAATAACTGTGTCATCTAAATCAATGTAATGATTTTTTACACTTTGTACTTTAAAAGTAAATAAAGAGACACATTTTTTATTGCAAATAAGATACGATAAGATAAGATATTCATCAACGATGAAAATTAGAAACAACAAATAATGGATATTTTATTATTATGCATGACAATACGATTTTTATATTGCTTTAAAATTTTGGTACCTCAGAATACATTTCAGGGTTGGGCATACTGTTCTCCTTTTGGTTTGTTAGGCAATGAAAATAACTTGACACCTCGTCGCAACAAGAAATAATAAAAACAGCTGTCATCGCAGTGTTAAAAAACGCTAGTGTTAAACACATTTTTGGCGTTAGGCGCCAAATCGGCAGCGGTGCAACATCTGATTCGCGTCTCGCTCACTCACTCGCATTTTTGAGAAAGTAAAGATAAACGTTCGTTATTTGCAAGATTATCCGTTGCACGAAAATAATATATTTAAGTCGCCAAAATGTATGTAACAGGCAGAAGGAAGCATCTCCGACCCTACAAAGTATATATATTCTTGATCAGGATCAACAACCGAGTCGATCTAGCCATGTCCGTCTGTTCGTCCGTCCGTCCGTCCGTCTGTATGAACACGCAGATCTCGGAGACTATAAGAGCTAGAGCCACCAAATTTGGTATGTAGACTCGTGTGGTATGTAAATATATAGAGTTAATTGGAATTTCGGCCACGCCCCCTCACGCCCCAAGAATTTACATAAAACTGTTTTTCTCAAAAACTATAACTGCTAGAAACATCAAATTTGGTTTATATACTCGTTTAGTTAGCGCGCAGAAAATAATTGTTCCAACTTTTTGCCACGCCCCCGGCATTTACAAAAAACAGATTTTCTTAAAAACTATGTAAGCTACCGACATTAAATTTGGTACGTAAGCTAGCTTAATAGACGCGCAGATATTGACTATTTAAAAATTTTGCCACGACCATTTCCGCCCCCGCAAATTAAACAAAACTGATTTTCTCGAAAACTAACAAAGCTAAAGTCACCAAATTTAGTATGTATACTGGCTTAGTATGCGCGCAGAATATATATATTTTAATATGTTGCCACGCCCACTTCCGCCAGTATAATTTAGAAAAAACCGATTGTCTCTTGCAATTTTTTGACCATGGCGATCAAATTTGGCAGAATAATTAATCTTATCTATTTCTACCAAACTACCACTACCATTTTATTGATATCGGACTAGAAACATGCAAAATATGCGTATGAACGTATTTTGATACTCGATCCATAAGGGCATAATTACCCGTTGGCTAGTGGCGGCGCTAGAGTGCTCGTGTGTTTGCAGAATGAGCGAGATAGCATATGGTAATAGGCATGTTAAAACCATTTAATAGACATACATTTGGTTTTCGAAATTTTAAATATTTGTTTCACCTGGTATATACCATACGGTATACCCAAGTCGGCGAGACGACTTACTTACTTCATTCTGTAACTCAATTTTTCAATGCACAGAAAAAAACCTTCCGAGTGTCATTTCCATTTCTTTTTCTACTTCTTCCCCATACCCTTTTACATGCACGCCGCGTTTGGCATGCATAGACATTCATTTTATGTAGCATTGCGTACGCACTGGCAGTCCTGCCAGCAGCGTTTGAGCAGAGCCGATTTATATCGACAGTAACTTTTTATCTATTTATCCGTTCTGATGTTTTATATAAGAAACTATCATATTCTTTACCTATTTCTCGTATATAACTATATGATATAGTGGTTGGATCCCAACGATTTTCATACTAATTAACGCTTGACTTATAAATGTTTTTGCACTCGTTTATCCGTTACTCTCTAAGAATTCACACCCTACAAACATGTAAGTGACTGTTCGGAAAAAATTGCGACAAAAACAAATATAAAAATATAATAAAAAAATAAAAGTGGCAGCGTAAAGTGATCTTGTGAGTAATTTGCATTGAATTTATTGGCATTGAATTTAGTTGTGAGTTTGAATGTGTGCGGTTTTATTGTTAGATTTATTTCGCTAAGACACTGTGTTAAACAACTGCCAATGAGTTGGTCCTATAGGGACATTAAAAAAGAATCTGGTACCGGCGAAGATACTAATTATAGTACCTGTGTTCTAGCTTATATTAATAAGCTAGAACACAGGCACTCGATCAAACAAAAATGGATCTACCAATGTTAAAAGTTATAATAGAGAGCACAGTCAGCACCGCGCTTAACGCACAAAAACAACGCATAAGAGGTGAGATTCACGCCGAACTCGAATGTCTGAGTAAGAGTAAGCTCACTTAGCATAGAAGCTCCCCAAGTACAGGTGTACCAAAGCGTAACAATTGACCCTAGCATTAAATGTGAGGTTGGACTGGACGCTGCGAAAGTGGTGCCGAATTTTATTGGTGACCACGAAGAATATGTGTCTTGGAAACAATCAGCCACAGAGGCATATCAGGCTTACAAGGGATACTATGGAAAAGAAAAAAAAAATAATAATACTGTGCTAAATTTCAATAATTGCTAGACTTGATTGCACATACGCCGATAAAACGTATCTGCGCGTTCTCAGGTATCAATTAGAAATGGTCAGGCAAGGCGACCTACACTAAATGCAGTGCTATGATGAGGTTGAGAAAAAACTCACTCTTATCACAAATAAAAGTGTCATGACGCATGAGAAACAATCAACGGTCATTGTTTATACAGAAATTTTGCTTCACTGCCGCCTTCATGGCAGGCCTGAGGAAACCTATTAAGGCCGGTATCCAATGCCAAGCATTCCAATGTTTCTAGCGAATCTTGAAAAGGCAAAATTTTTCACGACATTGGACTACAAAACCGCGTACCACCAAATTTATCTAGCTGAAAAGGATCGGGCGAAAACGGCGTTCTCAATAAACAGCGGAAACTACGAATTCTGTCGCTTACTCTTTGGTTTGAAAAAATCAGGAAGCATATTTCAGAGACCAATCGATGATGATCTAAGGGAACACATCGGGAAAATATGCTATGTCTAAGTAGATGACGTGCTATTATTTTCTGAAAATGAAGCCGAGCATGTCAAACACATTGACACCGTGCTTTAACTGCTTTACAATGCTAACATGAGAGTGTCGAAAGAAAAGACAAAATTTTTTAAAGAAAGCGTCCAATATTTGGGTTTTATCGTCTCCAGTGAAGGAACAAAAACTGATCCTGAAAAGGTCAATGCAATTCAGGAGTACCCCGAGACAAAGAGCCTCTATGCACAAAGATCATTTTTAGGCCTTGCTAGTTATTACAGGGCGTTTATTGAGGATTTTGCATCAATCGCGAGACCCTTTACCGACATACTGAAAGGCGAAAATGGAAAAGTAAGCAAGCACATGTCCAAAAAGATCCCAATTGACTTTGATGAATCGCAACGTGACGCCGTTGACCACCTCCACTACCAATGAAAGGGAGTTGTTGGCAATCGTGTGGGCTCTTGGAAAATTACAGTACTACCTCTATGGAACCAGAGAGTTGCACATTTTCACAGACCACCAACCGTTCACATTTTCTGTGTCACAAAAAATACAAATGCGAGAATTAAAAAGTGCATGGCATTTATTTAAGAACGCAACGCTCAAATTCATAACAAGCCAGGGAAAAAAAACCTGGTGGCAGATGCCTTATCACTGCAAAATGTGAATGCCCTAGAAGATAAAATAGTGAGCTTTCTTTGACCTACACAATCGAGACTACGGACAAGACTGTTCATCTTTTTAGCAACCAAATAATTCTTTTCGGTAGCAAAACTCGCCATGTGATACAATTCACAGACAAGAACGATCTCCTTGAATCCCTAAAGCTTGTTGTGAACCGTGAATTTGTAAATGCTTTCCATTGCGATCTTCCCACATTAGCTGCCTTTCAACATGAATTGGTGCGATTTTTCCCCACAACAAAGTTTTAGCATTGCAAAATTATGGTAACTAATATAACCAACAAAGATCATCAAATTCAGATAGTTAATACCGAATATAATCGCACACATAGAGCGCAAGAAAATATCAAACAAATACTTCGAGGGTATAACTTCCCAAAAATGGCCAAATTAACCAATGAAATCGTCTTAAATTGCAAAGTCTGCACGAGAGCTAAGTACGACCGTCACCCAAAAAAACAAGAACTTGGGGAAACGCCCATTCCGTCTTATTTCGACGAAATATTGCATATCGATATATTCCCCACTGACCACAAGCTATTCCTGACCTGCGTGGATAAGTTTTCCAAATTTGCTGCTGTACAACCCTTATTGTCCCGAACAATAACGGATATTACTATACCCATATTGCAGTTAGTCAATATTTTTCCAAAAATAAAGTCAATTTATTGTAACAACAAAGCATCGTTTAATGCAGAGACGATTACTTCGATTTTAAAAAATCAATTCGAAATAGACATAGTAAATGCACCTCCATTGCATAGCTGCTGAAATGGACAAGTGGAACGATTCCACAGTACATTCCTAGAGATAGCTAGATGCATGAAAATTGATAAACATCTCAATGCAATGTAGAATATAATAGAATATATTAAAACAATTCATTCGGTTACAGAAGAAAAGCCAATTGACGTTATCCATGCCCAACACACTGATTGGCGGGAAAATATCACAAACAAAATCAACAAACCCCAACAAGATCAACTCAACAGATGCAACCCAGATAGGCAAAACAGGGTATTTGATGTAGGTGACAAGGTATTCATTAGGAACAGAAAAGGTTAGGAAACAAATTATCCCCATTGTGTTCTGAGGGACGCGTACAAGCAGACCCGGGAACGTCTGTACTTATTAAGGGGAGGGTGGTCCATAAGAACAATTTGAAGTAATTTTGAAGTAAGTTCTTTATGTGCTACATCAAACCACACAGTTACTATAGCCCTTGTTTACATTTCCCACAGGTTAATCACGATAATACTATCAGTCCTAGCCGCAGCAGGGGTACGCATTACCGACTACTCCAATGCAAATTACAGTCCCGTGCTAGACGGCAATGTTTTAATATGGGAGCAACGCAGCTATCTAACCTGCTCGACTAACCTGACCGAATTCATGAAAATCATAGACGATACTATACTGGGTTATTTCCGTTGACGAACATGCAAAAATCTATAGAAGTAGACCTAAAACATGTTAAAAATCTTTTGTCCGCGTTAATGATACACCACAGGATAGCAAGAAGTCTAGATTTTTTAGAATTAAAATAACAGAAGCACAGCTAATTCAATCTAACAATAGACAAATAATAATTAACACAGAAACACAAAGGCAAATTAATTAACTTACAAATACTGTTAATAAAATAATACAATCCAGAAGTGGTGAAATTACCGATTTCCCACACTTATACGAAACGTTACTAGCAAAAAATATAATGCTAATTACAGAAATTCAGGACCTTATGCTTACTGTCACGCTTGCCAAATCTAATAAACCCAGCTATGTTTGATCAAGAAGATTTAAAATCTATTTTTACCGAACAGTTCACAACAGTCTCCATAGTCAGTCTAATGGAAGTGTCCAACATAAAAATATTTCAGTCCGATAGCATCATCCACACAGCATTATTACCCTAGAATTAAACTTTTATGTAAGAAGGTCATAATTTTTCCTGTGATACATGGGGACACCATACTACAGATACACGACAACATAGATAAAAGCGGTATGATAAACGGGACAATGTACGTCAACTACAACAAGGTCATAAGCAAGGTTCCTGGCATTCCGGCTATTTGCTACATATAACGGGACACGATCATGAATTAAGTCTACCTCTGCTACAGCGAATGAATGAAATCAACCTAAACACCATCAGGGAGCTGAATGAGGATATGACATCCAACGGATCCCCCAAGGTATGGTTCGCGATCGGAGTACTCGTAAGCTTCTTGCTCTGTATCCTCGTCGTAGCTGGTCATTGCCTGTACGAGAGGAAGTCAGCTGCTAAATTGCAAAGATTCGTCCAAGAGTCATGCATCACCGAGGACGGCAATGAAGGAGAGAAGTTAACAAACAATCTAGCGAACCGCCCCCGCACTAAGTCTTGGAGGAATCTATGCAGCTGCAACGTCGATGTGAGGAATTCCACATAAGCATAAATACGCTGACACAGCGTTGGACCAAGAGCTCATAGCATGACCATACGCCTTACATATTTACTTCTTATGTATTTAGCTTTAGATTCATATTCCCATTTGTGTACTTAGGTGTAGTTCTCTATTATTACCTTCAACGTATTCAGTTTTGTTTAACCAATTAAACAATAAAGACTCATAATAAAATCTCTAATATATTGCTGAACCACAAGGACGGTGATTCAGATACTTAACCGTATTTCATCCTGATCAATATAAATCAATCCATAAGTTGGATCCCACCAACAGCAACCACCAACAGGAAGCAGTGGATGGACCCAACATCTTAATTTGCACTCGAATATGTTTTTTTATATAAATACACTAGCTCTAGCGTGCCATGCTTCGCTGTGCCCCCGCCTGCAGTAGATGTCGCTGCGGTTGCTACACGCTTCGTTGTGCCATATTGTCGGTGCACGCATAATTAATGAGGAACACAACAAAGCAAAACTTTTAAATACGTTTAATTCTGTAATATACAAAATTTTTTTTTTTCCATTCTCCGCGTAAATATAAAGGCTATCTGGTTTACCGACACGGGAAAACGCAACATACAATAGTTCATGTGAAAAGCAATCCGCATGTTAATCTAAACTACATAATTCTAAAGATTGACCTTGAGCTTTAATTATTGTCATGCCGAATGCTAATTAAATGGGAAACTGCAATCTCCTGAAATAAAACGGTATATCAGTCGGGATCATGGGAATGCGGACATCTTCACCTTGGATGGTCCAGTTAAGATCGTTGCTTCCACTACGTTGTTCATCAGTTTTTTGACTGCGAGTCGCGTGCCATTGCAGAGTTTTAATTGATTAATATTCCGGATCATGATTATTGGCACACCTATTTTCAATTTCAATACGTGTGGTGGCATTTAAGGCAAATCAAGTGAGTTCAAAAATTCGGTTGGATAATTAACCGCCTCCACAACGGTGTCTATCGACTTATATAAAATTCCCTCTGTTTCTATGCTGGATTAGATGCCATGATTAAGTTGAATCTCAACCAGCAAGGATCGGTAGTTCACTAGCCAATCGTGATTCCTATAATTCATTTGGATATCAGGGAATACTTTTTCGATCAGTTCTTCCTTTGATGCAATTAAATTAAAAAAATTTTCGGGCAATGATATTTATGTTGACGTCTCATCGGTTGGCAGCTTCCAGTTCCCAATTTCCAGCATATTTGACGTCAGCTGCAATGTATGTAAGTGTCGCCATAATGTTGAATATTGCAAACAAGCATTTATTTCGTCCGCTGATGTCGATCGAGAAATTACAGACAACGTTTGCCTGAAATCTTCTGCCAGCAATATGAACGCAGTCTCCCGTAAAAATTCCCGCTCTTCTTTAGTCCTATTCGAAAATATGCTTCTGATTATTTCTACGTTACGGGTACGACGACCCAAATTCGCTATTGTAGGAGGCATTATTTCTTTAGTAACTTTACGTTTGTAACAGGAATAAATGCATTTACTACCACGTGGTTGACATGTAAAAGCCCCCTACTGCGGTCGATATACGGAAAGCCGTCATAAATCCTATTTTATTCGCGCTCGCGAGCATGATATCGACAAAAAAAAAGGACAAAAACCATGCTTGAACCTTACTCCACAGTGTGCCAAAATTTGAACGCAATCGGTTCAGTAGTTTCTGAATGCATAGCGGTTATAAGTACTTGCACAACCTTTTTATACCAGAAGTTTTAATTTTGGTCAGAAGTTTGCAACGCATAGCAGGAAGCATCTCCGACCATATAAAGTATATATATTCTTGATCAGCACGACGAGACGAGATCAAATAGCCATGTCCGTCCGTCCGTCCGTCTGGATCAACGCAAACTTTTACGAACAGTGATTTTTCTCAATAACTTCGTTATTTTCTGAGCTATTGTGAAATTTAATACTGGTGAGTTTATTACACCTTTAAACGACTGGGCCAAAGTTGATTAAGATCGGGTGACTATATCATACACCTCCTATAGGAACGATCGGTCGAAAACAGGGACTTTTGTCAATAAATCCGTTACTTTTAACGCGATTGCTTTCAAATCGATGGAAAACAGTGACTTTGATCAATATCTTCGTTATTTTGTATGCTAAGATTGTGGGCCGTTCTTTCGCAAACATTAGCCTGTTTAGATAAAACGGTTTTCCACTTTGATGGCTATAGGAAAGGAAAAAGATACCGAAAAATGTGCAAGGGTATACAAACATTGACGCGGTCGAAATTAGCCCCGGCCCTCTGGTTATATATGTATTGTTGCTTGTTCGACTAGTTAATCTAGCTCCGCCAGTGCCTTTGAAATGAAAAGTAATCCATTTAATCCTCAAGTAAGGTCAGCGTAAACTTTTTAATTCTGCAAGTAATTTCAGGTTATTTTACAAATTTCTTATAACTAATAATTGTACAATCTCATTTCACTTACTCTAGTCTTGGCTTCTTGGCTTCGAAAAAATCAATGCAGCTGCGTATTTTTCGCGCTTATGTGTCTACTTATATATAATAAAGTACCGCAAGAGTAAGATGAGATAGAGAGTTTTAAAGTTTATAAAAAGCGTCATTCTGATTGTTCGCACAGAATTCCTGTCGCAGAAAATACTACTTTATTTATATTTAAGCTATATTACCGAAAAATACCATTACCGTTCATGAATCTAGTATATAAGTCAATTATCATTTTTGTTGTGAAAAGAGATGGTCACTCTCTACATAAAAAACGATGGCGAAGAAAAACGTGCCTAAAAGAATAAAACAATAAAGCTCTCTAAAAAATATATAATAATAAAAAAAACCACGGCCAATTCCACAACATAAAATTGGTCCTTCGAGCCGGATCATTAACGCGCATAATACAGTCCACAATAGTTAATAAAAATGTGGAGTTGGCCAAAAGTGGTAGAAAAGAAATTGGAGGCGTTGAAGTCGCAAGAATTGCGCGATGTTCATTTCGCCATATATACAAAATTTGTTAGAGATAATTTCGTGAAGCGCGAACTACGAAAATTCAAGGGTTTACCTTACGATTCCAAAAAGAGGCTGGAACACATCGACTGCATCTCGAAAGAGCTGGGCGCAAACGCTTTGCAACGAGTATGCCAATTCCTAGACATTTCGCCGCAAGAAGGGATAGACTGTACCGAGATGGCTTCAAAAATTTATGACGCCATTTCGTACGAAACTTCTGGCAAATCAAGCGGGAACGTCATACAAGCATCAATCGCGAACCAGTCCGAGAACCAGTTCGAAAACATGAACCAGTTGGAAGTATTAAGGGGAATAGAAGCCATCGATGTAGAAAACGTGGAACTTCAAGACGAAATCTCAAAAAAGGAAATATTGATGCTTGGTGTAAAAAGACAGCTAAGCAAAGCCCAAACTGGGGGCGCTTCTGCTGACGTCATCGAAGAGCATGAATATGAAATACAACAGCTGTCATTGGAGGTGAAAGTTTTGAATGCACGCGCGGAAGCTTTGGTGAGCAAAAAACATACTTTGAACACTACTGTAGCACTAATTCGTTCGTCTACCCCCTCACAAAAATCTGTAATGTCTGATGGAGAACAACCGATAAATGAATCACTATCGATCTCCAACGGGGACAACAACATACAAAGCACTGTAATCACCATGTTAGCCAGACAAAGCTTAGGCAATAAAAATCTGGAATTTGACGGTTCCTCTCATTTGGCTTGGCGACATTTTAAGACGCAGTTCATAAAATCGGGGAGCGAGTGTCAGTATTCTGGAGAAGAGGATGTATATCGTCTCGATAAGTCACTGAAAGGGGCAGCGCGTAAGAAGGTTGACATTTTGTTAATGTCGGCCAAGGAGCCATCGAAAATTCTAGCCATTTTGGACAACATATACGGAGCTCCAGAAAATGTGGCGTTCGAACTGATGGCAAAAGCACAGGAAATAAAATATGTAAAGGAAATTGGAGATTTTCACGAGTTCAACTGCTCTGTTCAAAATATCAATTCAGCGCTGGAGTTTGTACAATGCAAGTTCATCGATACACAAAAGTTGCTTGCAACCCTAATTGAGCGGCTAGATGAAAGTTTTCTTCGAGAATGGGGATCATTTTTAACCGCTCGAAAATTAAGAGCTGCAGAATGTAATTTTGAAATATTTGCTGAATGGACGCAGGAGCAGTGGAGATTGTATCATGATATATGTTTTTATAAGAAGATAATTACAATCAATAACGTAGATAATGAAGCACAAAAGAAGTTCGGATCACAAATTCAATCACAAAAGGTTACACAAACTCGCTCAACCAGCAAGTGTTTTATTTGTGATGAGGACAAGCATTCCCTTGATAAATGTAGTAAATTCAGAAAAGCAGAAGTGAAGAAACGGTGGGATTACGCAAGCACAAGTAACGCCTGCTTCACATGTCTAAAATTTCATAAGGGTCAATGCAATAATCGTGAGCAATGCAAGATCGACAACTGTGAACGATATCATCATCGCTTACTACATAAGGCAAAACAGCCTCATCTACAATCCTTGCCGCAAGCTATTAGCGGATGCATTCAAGAAGTCCAAGAAGCAGCAATTCTTAAAATGTTACCAGTTATATTACGTGGTCCAACTGGTGAAAAAGAAATTCTGGCTTTTCTCGACGATGGGAGCACAACAACAATGTTGGATATTAATGTAGCACGTGAGGTCGGAATAATTGGGAAACCTGAACCGTATTGCTTTGGATGGACTGAAGGAATCTCTAGATATGATGAAACTTCAGAAATCGCAGATATTGCTATTACTGGCGATAGCAAAATTCAGAAGCTTCAAAATGTACGTCTTATCAAAGATTTGAATTTACCAACTCAACGAATCGATTACGAAGCTATACAGAAAGAATTTCCATATACAAAAATGGCAAAATTGAACTCGATTCGGAATGTTCAGCCTCATCTCCTCATTGGACAACGACATGCAACACTCCTTACAACTCAAACCATACTAAATGTAGATCCAAAGGGTCCGATTATGGCAAAAACCAAGCTCGGATGGGTCATACACGGTCCGATAAAAGCAAAAGTAAGAGAAGCAGACTTTGTATGCTGCCACATCGAGGATGAACATCTGGGCGATATGCTTAAAAACCAATTTAGCATAGAAGGATTTGGTGTCTGTAAATCAGCAACGGACAAAACTAAATCAACAGAAGAAAAATTGGCTATTAGCAAGATATCCTCATCTATAATAAGAGTAAATGGACAATATCAGGTAAACTTACCCTGGAAAAGCGACATGGTGGAACTCCCCGATAGTCGCCAAATGGCAGAACAAAGACTAAAATGTTTAGAAAGAAAGCTGAACAGAAACAGCGAACTAGCGCGAGCATACCAAAAGGAAGTGGAGAAGCTACTCAAGAATGGTTATGCAAAAATAGTCACTAATGTCAACTTGATTAAGTCCCCAAAACTGTGGTTCCTGCCACATTTTGCAGTAATTAATCCCAAGAAACCGGGAAAAGTTCGAGTAGTGTTCGACGCAGCAGCTATTTGTAATGGCACTTCCTTAAACGAAAATCTACTAACTGGGCCGGATTGGCTTTCATCAATCGTAGGCGTGCTAATAAGATTTAGATTAAACACTATAGCCTTTGCTGCAGATATTAAAGAAATGTTCAACCAGGTAAAAATCGCCAAGGAAGATGCAGTCTCACAATGCTTTTTATGGAGAAATATGAATACCCAAATACCACCAACAGTCTACCAGATGACGTCAATGATATTCGGAGCAACCTCCTCACCATTTATAGCATAATTTGTAAAAAACCACAATGCAGCGATACATAAAAATGAGGCACCAGAAGCAGCTCAAGCCATCATTGAAAACCATTACGTCGACGACTATCTGGATTCAAAAGCAACAGTTCGCGAAGCTGTTGAGATAATTCATGCAGTAATTAAAATACACGCAGCGGGACATTTTCAAATTCGAAATTTTATTTCTAACAATCATGATGTCTTACAGGGAATACCCGAAGATCTACGTGGTCCGTTAACACGGATTCGATTGGGCGAAAAAGGAGACATATCTCAAAAGGTTCTCGGCATGATTTGGGACGCACAAAAAGACATATTTATTTTCTCAACAACTACAATGCACAGCATAAGCGAGGATATACTGAATGGAACAAGGATGCCTACAAAAAGAAAGGTGCTTGCAGCAGTCAACTCAATATATGATCCCTTGGGAATGGTGACTCCAGTAACAATAAAAGGTCGGATCTTGATGCGTAGTATTTGGGAACTTGGCATTGGATGGGATGATGTGATTAAAGGCGACCCTGTCAAAAAGTGGCAAGAGTGGTTAAACGATCTGAAAAGACTACATGATGTTAGTATACCAAGATGTTACTCCCAATATTTATCTATTGCTACGAAAGTCGAACTACACGTTTTTTGCGACGCTAGCAGTAAAGCATACGCTGCAGCAGCATATATTCGAGTAAGTTACAAGGATGCAGAAGCCGCAACAAAATATGACGTCATGCTTATAGCATCTCGGGCTCGAGTTTCACCTTTGAAACATGTTACCATTCCAAAACTTGAAACATTGGCAGCTGTGATGGGATGTAGACTGGCGGAAACTATTGAAAACGAAATGCATCTAAAATTTGATAAAAGGTTTTTCTGGACAGACGCCCTAACAGTGATTTCATGGATAAACAGTAACGAAAGGCTGCAAGTTTTCGTAGCCAACAGAATAAGCGAAATATGCGAAAAGTCCAAGAGGGCAGAATGGAACTGGGTTCCAACCATGGAAAACATTGCTGACATCATAACAAGAGATTCGCCAATAAAAGTTGCCACAGAAAGATGGCAACAAGGTCCAGCCTTTCTTGGTCTGGATAAAAAGATGTGGCCACAGCCAAAATTAAAGGCACCAACCGAACCAGGGCTTACGATGCTGGTTCACCAAGATGACCACCCATTTAAAATACTGGAAAATAGAATTTCGAAGTTCACAAAACTGGTAAGAGCCACAGCATGGGTCAAAAGATTTATAGAAAATGTGAAAGCGAAACGTTGTAAGATGGAACTCCGTCGGGGCGATATCGTCGTGGAGGAGTATAATTGGTCTCTATCAAAATGGTATCTCCATGTCCAAGCGGAATGCTTTCACAATGACATAATCTATGCTAAGACTGGCAAGATCACAGGGGGTTTACGCCTCACTAAATATTGTCTTTCTATGAGTGAAGATGAAATTCTACGTATAAACAGCCGAATAATACGTGCAGAAGGCGTCGTCGCGACAAGTCCTATTGTGTTGGATGGAGATCAAGTATTCACAAAGTTGATGGTACAACATTTTCACAACGAAGTGCAGCATACCGGAATACAAGTCGTCGTACATAAATTCAAGTCGCAATATTGGATGCCGAAGATGAATACCAAGATCAAAAGAATTATCAACGAATGTATGTGGTGTAGACGACGCAAAGCCAAACCGGTTAAAGCGCAAATGGGTATATTACCCAAGGAGAGGTTCTCTACATTTCAAAAACCATTCACATCCGTTGGCATGGATTATTTCGGCCCGTTCTATACGAAAGATGGTCGGGGCTCCAGCGGCAGATACAATAAATGTCTGCGAAAGCGATATGGCGTTCTCTTTACATGCTTAACATCTAGAGCAATACATGCGGAAATCGCACACTCTTTGCCTACAGACTCGTGCATTTTGGCAATCCGTCGAATGATGGCAAGGCGAGGCGAAATTAAAACATTATGGTCCGATAATGGCACTAATCTTAGAGGCGCTTCAAGAGAACTAACAGAAGCTCTGGAGGAAATAGATATACAAGCAGCGCGGGGAGAACTAACACAAAAGGGAATCGAATGGAAATTTATACCAGCAAACTCACCAAATTTTG
Organism: Drosophila willistoni; assembly: GCF_018902025.1. Lineage (NCBI taxonomy): Eukaryota > Metazoa > Arthropoda > Insecta > Diptera > Drosophilidae > Drosophila > Drosophila willistoni. Next base: position 17,511,234 of record NW_025814047.1, read on the forward strand.
GAGGTTGCTGGGAAAGGCTAATTGGATGCTTTAAAAGAACATTAGAGGCCGTACTATCCGTCGAAAGTAATCCCACTGACGAAGTGCTGCAAACTCTCTTTTGTGAAGCGGAACATTTGGTAAATAGTCGACCGTATATTCTCGAATCGGATGATCCAGATGACGGCTTAGGATTATGCCCCAATGATATAATCATACAACAAAGTGGATCTATTGAAGCACCATGCAAAATTAACGGATCCAGTGAAAAGAAGACATGGAGGATGACGCAAATGTTAGTGGAAGCATTCTGGAGACGATTCATTAAGGAATATATCCCAAGTTTAGTTAACCGATCGAAATGGGAAAAGAATTGCGACAACCTGAAAGAGGGTGAACTCGTCGTAGTAAAATGCATGACACCAAGAGGTGAGTGGCCAATTGAAATAGTACTCAAAACACACCCAGGAGAAGATGGAATTGTGAGAGTAGCAGACATAAAAACAACCAAAAACACTTATCGTCGGCCAGTAAGAAACCTATGCAGATTAGGACTGGAATCCCGCGACATAAAGGATCGTGCTGAAGACTTAGTTCAACACTAGGGGGCGGAAATATGTCGCAGAAAATACTACTTTATTTATATTTAAGCTATATTACCGAAAAATACCATTACCGTTCATGAATCTAGTATATAAGTCAATTATCATTTTTGTTGTGAAAAGAGATGGTCACTCTCTACATAAAAAACGATGGCAAAGAAAAACGTGCCTAAAAGAATAAAACAATAAAGCTCTCTAAAAAATATATAATAATAAAAAAAAACCACGGCCAATTCCACAACAATTCCGTTTTGTGCTACAGTGGTACAAAGTTTATTTGCAGGCCCGAATTTCGGCAACATTCCCTTCTAATTGGCAAGCGAGCCACTGGAGCCACCTACTCCAATTGGTTTTACCTTTTTATGCCACTTGCACCTTCGTGTTATGTTTGGTAGCATCTCTTTGACCCAGCGTTTCCAAAATAGGTTGGCGAACATCTCACTCTGGCGGAGCGACCATTTATATTCAATTTGTTCAGGATCAGAAATCGGGTTTTCTCCATATGATGAGTCAAGCAACAAGTGATTTGGCGTAAGAGCTTCTTGATGTTCGTCGTCCAGGGACACGTATGTCAGGGGTTTGGAGTTGACCACCATTTCCACCTCTGCCATGGCGGTAAAAAGACTTTAATCTGAGAATTTTCGACTTGGTGTTATACGGTATAACACGGTTTTCATGGAACGCACTAAGTGCTCCCAGGCTTCTCCCATGTGCGACAATTCTCAATGCTTATTGCTCGCATCGTGAGGCAGGTTATCAGCATGCCCATCTTTTCAATGATTTTCTTCCATCGATAACTGTTAGCGGTCCAAAATAATCAACTCCTGCAAAGGCTCAATTCACACACAATACTCCATGGTCTTTCAAGAAGAGTTGTAACCTCCATAGTGGACTGCTTCAATTTTCTCTTATAGACAAGCCAACATGTAATTGCCCTTGTCAATCGATTCCATTTTAAAAAATACTCGTAATTGATTCTTGCTGATTCCCTTTGCATGTCTTCACGCAGTTCCTCAGTGACTGTCCTTTCATTGGTAGTTTCCGGTGGCCAATCTGCCGGCGGTAGTTCTAGAAAATTGGGTCCTTCGAACCATTGTGTGTATGTTTTAGGCTTCTGTTGTCGTTTGGTGGCGATGTTCGCAAGATTTAGTTTGCTTGGTACCCATCTCCAGTTTTTGAACTCTGTGAGCTTACATATCTCGGCTATCCTAAGCATTACATATTCCTCATATCGTCGAGGGTCTTCATTGAGCCACGCTAGTACGGTTTTCGAGTCGGTCCTTAAGTACCATTCCTCAAAGTCGATTTCATATTGCGCTATTATGCTTCGCGTCAGTCGCGCTCCAGTTACTGCTGACTGTAGCTCCAAGCGGAGTATCGAGAGCGGCTGCAACGGAGCCACCTTGGATTTGGCTGAAACGAGACTCAAAAGTATTTGGTTATTTTGTTCGATAGGGAAATACGCAACGGCGGAGTAGGCGTCTTTTCCGGCATCGACGAATACGTGAAATTGAACTCGCCAGTCTTGTGCATGCCAATTTTTAAAATACCATCTCAGAATTTGCACGTCCTCTATCAAGGGTAAGAAGGACAGCCATGATTGCCACATATCCTGAAGATTGGGTGGTATTTCCTTATTCCAATCAATCTTCGATGTTTGAGCAGTATTTTGAGATACATCACTATATAGGGTACAAAGCCCATGGGGTCAAAAACTGACATCAAAACTTGTAAAATTTCCCTTTTGCTTGGTGCGACTTTTGTCGCTATTATATTGCGCTTAAGGCGTACAAACTTTAGTGCCTAGGTGAAAGCATCTTGATGTGGGCTCCACCGCATGCCCAATATTTTGTATCTCTTCACTGTTAAAGAACTGTTTTTCGTCGTGGGTTGTTGTGTCACAAAGTGCAGCTAGTACCCGTTGATAGCCACTTGCGCATATGGAAGCCTCCGCGTTCGTGGACTTCTCTAACTTCCTTCGCTAATGTAATGGCTTCTTCTTCCGAATGGCATGAATCGATGCAGTCGTCTTCGTAGTGACTTCTCTGATTAGCTTTAGCTGCCGAAGGAAACTTATCTGCGTGTTTCTTAGCGTTCAGGTCGCGCACATAGTGCGCTATTCAGGGTGAGCACGTGGCTCCAAATGTCAACACATTTAATTGGAAAGTTTCCACGACGCCTGTTGTCCGATTTTGCCATAGGAATCGTTGTGCTTTAGCGTCTTCTTCTCTTACTGCTATTCGATCGAACATTTCGGCGATGTCACTGCTGACGCCAATTGCTCTCATTCTAAAGTTATACATAATCTGCAGAAAGGACACGAAAATATCGGGTCCCTTTAGAAGAAAGTCATTTGGGGTTACTTCCGATAATAGAGCTGCCGCGTCCCACACCAATCTGACCCTGTCAGGTTTATGTGGATTTCCTACGGTAAAAATTGGCAAGTACCATCCGTTTTCGGGTTTCTCCACGACTTCTTCCTCTTCTAACATTCTGGTATAGTCTTTGGCTATCAGTTTTTGTATTTCACCATGTAGCTCATTTGCAAAAGAAGGGTCTGCTGCCATTTTCTTTTGCATGCTTAATAGTGATCGTTTTGCTTCGGGCAGGCTATTTGGAAATACACGGGGACCATCTTTCCAAAGCAATCCCGTGGTGTACATCCGCGAGCTGTAACTAACAGTGTCTTCCAGAATCTGTAGAGATCGCTCTTCATGTGGAGACTTTGTAAACATCGCCGGTGATTTTTCCTCCGTTAGCAAATGTTTTTTAACCATCTAATGCAAATTCAGATCGCATTGACACTGATGCAGGTTGAGTCCTCCATCAGATCGTCCAGATCCGCCATATATAGTCCATCCTAGTCTCGTTTTTGCAGAAATTGGTTGCTGCCATTTTCCTTCGCGCACCTTTAGCGAAGCTATGAGATTCGGATTATTGCTGCCAATACTCATTTGAGGTATTGCGTTAATAAAGGTCAGAATAGGCAGGTTTTTTAGATGCGGATATCTCTGTCTTATCCTATCTGCTATCATCGTCTCGGCTGAAAGTCCAATGGACTTGGCTGTACAGACTCCATTTACATTAAATAATTTATTGCCCTGTCGTTGTTTTGAGATTCTCAAGTTCAGCTGCTTGGATTCCGGATCCTGCCGACTAACATCGCCAGTCCATCTAATGCATAGGCGATTGACGAAACTTTTCACTTCGAGCGCATCACCCAATTTTTCTTCTACAAGTGTTAGCCGTCATCCATAAAGGCGTAGATATCGACGGATTTTGAATTGGAGTACAAAGTGACTAGAACGATTCGAACAAAGCATTCTGGCTGGTTGGTTAGTGACCTACGATGATTGTGTAGGGCGCTTTCCGTCACCTCCTTGTGAAGAAGACGATGATGTTTTGCTTTGCAGCCATTTATGTCGCAAGCTACGCGACTCCAGCAGGCTCCCTTTTGTTTTTGAGACACTGAGCAAATAGGTTATTGTTATTTATTTGGTTATTTATCGCGTTCCACCTGGCTTCCACTGACATCCGCAACAACTTTTCGCAGGACACTGGTTTGTGGTGTCCTTTGCATATCGCACAGAAGATGTGTTTATGGTTCTCTGTGGGCGCTGTGGTATGTGTATGCCTCATTCCTCTGTTGATTCTTCTCTTCTTGTCGCTTTCTAGTAATATGTTTGGCGTGGATACGCGACTTGCCGCTTCAGCCAACTGCTAGGTGATGTATGTTCCGGAAGGGTATGGATCTTGAATGTAAGGCCCGGTTAAGCATCATATCATGTCCCATCTTCTCGATAAGGTCTTGCTAGATTGCTTGCTCTAATGGTAGCGCACATATTTTTCAGCGCAAATGCAAACTCGATCAGCGGTTCTAGTTTGTCCTTTGGAGGAGGCAAATTTCGCACATTCTCCATCAATAGTTTTATTATGTGTTCCGGGCGCCCAAAGTACATTCTCAAAGTACTTATAACGTTCGACAGCGTTTCTGGGAACGGTAAGCTGTCTCGCACGGCTTCAAGTGCCCTACCTTTCAGACATCTCTGCAGGCGCATAGCGTTCTCCTCGTTGCTGTATCCACCGATCCGGGTGCTAGTTCATAGGTGCTTATAAAGAGCGGCCATTCTCTTGGATCTCTTTAGAAGGCTGGTAATTCCCTCGGAATTGATTGTCGAGCAGCTACTTGTTGTTGTGTTATGCCATTGGTTTTGCATGGCATGCTCGGCGCTCTTATACTCGTCGCCTTTGGAGTGTTGATGGCACTATCATCCGTCATCATTATGTGTCGGTTTATGCGGGCAGCATGTTATGGATGGTCATTCGCTTCTCCGCTTGACTGCACTCTCGGGTTAAGCATTACTTCATCTTTGACGTGCTGATCCTTGTTACCTTGGTGGTTAACCTTGAAATGTGATTTAGTTTCGAGTTTATGTTCGCCTTCATCAGGCACGTGGCGACATGTCTCCATACATACATACAGGAACTCGAGGTGGCACTGTTTTTTGATCCGCAGCAGGTACAGTAGAATTGAGATGTACACCTGGAGCATTTGAGCATTTCCTGGTTGTCCGGCCCCTGGCATATACCACAGCTTCCATTCGTTGCCATGTCTATACGTAATTTTACGAGTGGTAAAATTTAAAATTGTTCTTTCCTTGGGATTTGTGTAAATTCCTCCTCTTTAGGTCTCCGTAGCTTTACTACACCGGAGGAAATAAAGAATTTGCTCAAAATTCTTTACGAAAGATTAAATTTAATTCCCCTTGGAAATTAAAGGCAATTTCTTATAGAATTTAAAAAGAATTGTTGCTCGTTCGACTAGTTAATCTAGCTCCGCCAGTGCCTTTGAAATGAAAAGTAATCCATTTAATCCTCAAGTAAGGTCAGCGTAAACTTTTTAATTCTGCAAGTAATTTCAGGTTATTTTACAAATTTCTTATAACTAATAATTGTACAATCTCATTTCACTTACTCTAGTCTTGGCCTCTTGGCTTCGAAAAAATCAATGCAGCTGCATATTTTTCGCGCTTATGTGTCTACTTATATATAATAAAGTACCCCAAGAGTAAGATGAGATAGAGAGTTTTAAAGTTTATAAAAAGCGTCATTCTGATTGTTCGCACAGAATTCCGTTTTGTGCTACAGTGGTACAAAGTTTATTTGCAGGCCCGAATTTCGGCAACATTCCCTTCTAATTGGCAAGCGAGCCACTGGAGCTTACTTCATCTTTTCCGACGTCGAGGACTGCTAACTTTACTGGTGGTCTGGAGAGGACACCTAGTTGTGTCTGTACCTTCGCCTGGCGGACTTGACCATCTGCTGCGGTGGTCACTTCGACCACTCGACCCTTTGTCCAGGTATTCCGCAGCTGGTTTTCGTCCACTATAAGTACGATGTTGCCTACTCCAATTGGTTTTACCTTTTTATGCCACTTGCACCTTCGTGTTATGTTTGGTAGCATCTCTTTGACCCAGCGTTTCCAAAATAGGTTGGCGAACATCTCACTCTGGCGGAGCGACCATTTATATTCAATTTGTTCAGGATCAGAAATCGGGTTTTCTCCATATGATGAGTCAAGCAACAAGTGATTTGGCGTAAGAGCTTCTTGATGTTCGTCGTCCAGGGACACGTATGTCAGGGGTTTGGAGTTGACCACCATTTCCACCTCTGCCATGGCGGTAAAAAGACTTTAATCTGAGAATTTTCGACTTGGTGTTATACGGTATAACACGGTTTTCATGGAACGCACTAAGTGCTCCCAGGCTTCTCCCATGTGCGACAATTCTCAATGCTTATTGCTCGCATCGTGAGGCAGGTTATCAGCATGCCCATCTTTTCAATGATTTTCTTCCATCGATAACTGTTAGCGGTCCAAAATAATCAACTCCTGCAAAGGCTCAATTCACACACAATACTCCATGGTCTTTCAAGAAGAGTTGTAACCTCCATAGTGGACTGCTTCAATTTTCTCTTATAGACAAGCCAACATGTAATTGCCCTTGTCAATCGATTCCATTTTAAAAAATACTCGTAATTGATTCTTGCTGATTCCCTTTGCATGTCTTCACGCAGTTCCTCAGTGACTGTCCTTTCATTGGTAGTTTCCGGTGGCCAATCTGCCGGCGGTAGTTCTAGAAAATTGGGTCCTTGTCGTTTGGTGGCGATGTTCGCAAGATTTAGTTTGCTTGGTACCCATCTCCAGATTTGACCTCTGTGAACTTACATATCTCGGCTATCCTAAGCATTACATATTGCTCATATCGTCGAGGGTCTTCATTGAGCCACGCTAGTACGGTTTTCGAGTCGGTCCTTAAGTACCATTCCTCAAAGTCGATTTCATATTGCGCTATTATGCTTCGCGTCAGTCGCGCTCCAGTTACTGCTGACTGTAGCTCCAAGCGGAGTATCGAGAGCGGCTGCAACGGAGCCACCTTGGATTTGGCTGAAACGAGACTCAAAAGTATTTGGTTATTTTGTTCGATAGGGAAATACGCAACGGCGGAGTAGGCGTCTTTTCCCGCATCGACGAATACGTGAAATTGAACTCGCCAGTCTTGTGCATGCCAAATTTTAAAATACCATCTCAGAATTTGCACGTCCTCTATCAAGGGTAAGAAGGACAGCCATGATTGCCACATATCCTGAAGATTGGGTGGTATTTCCTTATCCCAATCAATCTTCGATGTTTGAGCAGTATTTTGAGATACATCACTATATAGGGTACAAAGCCCATGGGGTCAAAAACTGACATCAAAACTTGTAAAATTTCCCTTTTGCTTGGTGCGACTTTTGTCGCTATTATATTGCGCTTAAGGCGTACAAACTTTAGTGCATAGGTGAAAGCATCTTGATGTGGGCTCCACCGCATGCCCAATATTTTGTATCTCTTCACTGTTAAAGAACTGTTTTTCGTCGTGGGTTGTTGTGTCACAAAGTGCAGCTAGTACCCGTTGATAGCCACTTGCGCATATGGAAACCTCCGCGTTCGTGGACTTCTCTAACTTCCTTCGCTAATGTAATGGCTTCTTCTTCCGAATGGCATGAATCGATGCAGTCGTCTTCGTAGTGACTTCTCTGATTAGCTTTAGCTGCCGAAGGAAACTTATCTGCGTGTTTCTTAGCGTTCAGGTCGCGCACATAGTGCGCTATTCAGGGTAAGCACGTGGCTCCAAATGTCAACACATTTAATTGGAAAGTTTCCACGACGCCTGTTGTCCGATTTTGCCATAGGAATCGTTGTGCTTTAGCGTCTTCTTCTCTTACTGCTATTCGATGGAACATTTCGGCGATGTCACTGCTGACGCCAATTGCTCTCATTCTAAAGTTATACATAATCTGCAGAAAGGACACGAAAATATCGGGTCCCTTTAGAAGAAAGTCATTTGGGGTTACTTCCGATAATAGAGCTGCCGCGTCCCACACCAATATGTCCCTGTCAGGTTTATGTGGATTTCGTACGGTAAAAATGGGCAAGTACCATCTTTTTTCGGGTTTCTCCACGACTTCTTCCTCTTCTAACATTCTGGTATAGCCTTTGGCTATCAGTTTTAGTGTTTCACCATGTAGCTCATTTGCAAAAGAAGGGTCTGCTGCCATTTTCTTTTGCATGCTTAAGAGTGATCGTTTTGCTTCGGGCAGGCTATTTGGAAATACACGGGGACCATCTTTCCAAAGCAATCCTGTGGTGTACATCCGCGAGCTGTAACTAACAGTGTCTTCCAGAATCTGTAGAGATCGCTCTTCATGTGGAGACTTGGTAAACATCGCCGGTGATTTTTCCTCCGTTAGCAAATGTTTTTTAACCATCTAATGCAAATTCAGATCGCATTGACACTGATGCAGGTTGAGTCCTCCATCAGATCGTCCAGATCCGCCATATATAGTCCATCCTAGTCTCGTTTTTGCAGAAATTGGTTGCTGCCATTTTCCTTCGCGCACCTTTAGCGAAGCTATGAGATTCGGATTATTGCTGCCAATTATCTTTTGAGGTATTGCGTTAATAAAGGTCAGGATAGGCAGGTTTTTTAGATGCGGATATCTCTGTCTTATCTTATCTGCTATCATCGTCTCGGCTGAAAGTCCAATGGACTTGGCTGTACAGACTCCATTTACTTTAAATAATTTATTGCCCTGTCCTTGTTTTGAGATTCTCAAGTTCAGCTGCTTGGATTCCGGATCCTGCCGACTAACATCGCCAGTCCATCTAATGCATAGGCGATTGAAGAAACTTTTCACTTCGAGCGCATCACCCAATTTTTCTTCTGTTAGCCGTCATCCATAAAGGCGTAGATATCGACGGATTTTGAATTGGAGTACAAAGTGACTAGAACGATTCGAACAAAGCATTCTGGCTGGTTGGTTAGTGACCCACGAAAATTGTGTAGGGCGCTTTCCGTCACCTCCTTGTGAAGAAGACGATGATGTTTTGCTTTGCAGCCATTTATGTCGCAAGCTACGCGACTCCAGCAGGCTCCCTTTTGTTTTTGAGACACTGAGCAAATAGGTTATTGTTATTTTTTTGGTTATTTATCGCGTTCCACTGACATCCGCAACAACTTTTCGCAGGACACTGGTTTGTGGTGTCCTTTGCATATCGCACAGAAGATGTGTTTATGGTTCTCTGTGGGCGCTGTGGTATGTGTATGCATCATTCCTCTGTTGATTCTTCTCTTCTTGTCGCTTTCTAGTAATATGTTTGGCGTGGATACGCGACTTGCCGCTTCAGCCAACTCAAGCAACCAATCTGCTAGGTGATGTATGTTCCGGAAGGGTATGGATCTTGAATGTAGGGCCCAGTTAAGCATCATATCATGTCCCATCTTCTCGATAAGCTCTTGCAATAACGTAGGGTTGTTTAGGTGCGCATCTAGATTGCTTGCTCTAATGGTAGCGCACATATTTTTCACCGCAAATGCAAACTCGATCAGCGGTTCTAGTTTGTCCTTTGGAGGAGGCAAATTTCGCACATTCTCCATCAATAGTTTTATTATGTGTTCCGGGCGCCCAAATTACATTCTCAAAGTACTTATAACGTTCGACAGCGTTTCTGGGAACAGTAAACTGTCTCGCACGGCTTCAAGTGCCCTACCTTTCAGACATCTCTGCAGGCGCATAGCGTTCTCCTCGTTGCTGTATCCACCGATCCGGGTGCTAGTTCATAGGTGCATATAAAGAGGTGCCATTCTCTTGGATCTCTTTAGAAGGCTGGTAATTCCCTCGGAATTGATTGTCGAGCAGCTACTTGTTGTTGTGTTATGCCATTGGTTTTGCATGGCATGCTCGGCGCTCTTATACTCGTCGCCTGTGGAGTGTTGATGGCACTATCATCCGTCATCATTATGTGTCGGTTTATGCGGGCAGCATGTTATGGATGGTCATTCGCTTCTCCGCTTGACTGCACTCTCGGGTTAAGCATTACTTCATCTTCGACGTGCTGATCCTTGTTACCTTGGTGGTTAACCTTGAAATGTGATTTAGTTTCGAGTTTATGTTCGCCTTCATCAGGCACGTGGCGACATGTCTCCATACATACATACAGGAACTCGAGGTGGCACTGTTTTTTGATCCGCAGCAGGTACAGTAGAATTGAGATGTACCCCTGGAGCATTTGAGCATTTCCTGGTTGTCCGGCCCCTGGCATATACCACAGCTTCCATTCGTTGCCATGTCTATACGTAATTTTACGAGTGGTAAAATTTAAAATTGTTCTTTCCTTGGGATTTGTGTAAATTCCTCCTCTTTAGGTCTCCGTAGCTTTACTACACCGGAGGAAATAAAGAATTTGCTCAAAATTCTTTACGAAAGAGTAAATTTAATTCCCCTTGGAAATTAAAGGCAATTTCTTATAGAATTTAAAAAGAATTGTTGCTCGTTCGACTAGTTAATCTAGCTCCGCCAGTGCCTTTGAAATGAAAAGTAATCCATTTAATCCTCAAGTAAGGTCAGCGTAAACTTTTTAATTCTGCAAGTAATTTCAGGTTATTTTACAAATTTCTTATAACTAATAATTGTACAATCTCATTTCACTTACTCTAGTCTTGGCCTCTTGGCTTCGAAAAAATCAATGCAGCTGCGTATTTTTCGCGCTTATGTGTCTACTTATATATAATAAAGTACCGCAAGAGTAAGATGAGATAGAGAGTTTTAAAGTTTATAAAAAGCGTCATTCTGATTGTTCGCACAGAATTCCGTTTTGTGCTACAGTGGTACAAAGTTTATTTGCAGGCCCGAATTTCGGCAACATTCCCTTCTAATTGGCAAGCGAGCCACTGGAGCTTACTTCATCTTTTCCGACGTCGAGGACTGCTAACTTTACTGGTGGTATGGAGAGGACACCTAGTTGTGTCTGTACCTTCGCCTGGCGGACTTGACCATCCGCTGCGGTGGTCACTTCGACCACTCGACCCTTTGTCCAGGTATTCCGCAGCTGGTTTTCGTCCACTATAAGTACGATGTTGCCTACTCCAATTGGTTTTACCTTTTTATGCCACTTGCACCTTTGTGTTATGATTGGTAGCATCTCTTTGACCCAGTGTTTCCAAAATAGGTTGGCGAACATCTCACTCTGGCGGAGCGACCATTTATATTCAATTTGTTCAGGATCAGAAATCGGGTTTTCTCCATATGATGAGTCAAGCAACAAGTGATTTGGCGTAAGAGCTTCTTGATGTTCGTCGTCCAGGGACACGTATGTCAGGGGTTTGGAGTGGACCACCATTTCCACCTCTGCCATGGCGGTAAAAAGACTTTAATCTGAGAATTTTCGATTTGGTGTTATACGGTATAACACGGTTTTGATGGAACGCACTAAGCGCTCCTAGGCTTCTCCCATGTGAGGAGCTGACGGTGGGTTGAAGTACCACGATATTTCCTGCTGCGACAATTCTCTATATATTTCCTTTGGTGTACCTCGGCGCGATATATGACGTCTTAAACCCATTAGGCATGAGTTTGTGGTTAGACTATGCACTATCTCAATGCTTATTGCTCGCATCGTGAGGCAGGTTATCAGCATGCCCATCTTTTCAATGATTTTCTTCCATCGATAACTGTTAGCGGTCCAAAATAATCAACTCCTGCAAAGGCTCAATTCACACACACTACTCCATGGTCTTTCAAGAAGAGTTGTAACCTCCATAGTGGACTGCTTCAATGTTCTCTTATAGACAAGCCAACATGTAATTGCCCTTGTCAATCGATTCCATTTTAAAAAATACTCGTAATTGATTCTTGCTGATTCCCTTTGCATGTCTTCACGCAGTTCCTCAGTGACTGTCTTTTCATTGGTAGTTTCCGGTGGCCAATCTGCCCGCGGTAGTTCTAGAAAATTGGGTCCTTCGAACCATTGTGTGTATGTTTTAGGCTTCTGTTGTCGTTTGGTGGCGATGTTCGCAAGATTTAGTTTGCTTGGTACCCATCTCCAGTTTTTGACCTCTGTGAGCTTACATATCTCGGCTATCCTAAGCATTACATATTGCTCATATCGTCGAGGGTCTTCATTGAGCCACGCTAGTACGGTTTTCGAGTCGGTCCTTAAGTACCATTCCTCAAAGTCGATTTCATATTGCGCTATTATGCTTCGCGTCAGTCGCGCTCCAGTTACTGCTGACTGTAGCTCCAAGCGAAGTATCGAGAGCGGCTGCAACGGAGCCACCTTGGATTTGGCTGAAACGAGACTCAAAAGTATTTGGTTATTTTGTTCGATAGGGAAATACGCAACGGCGGAGTAGGCGTCTTTTCCCGCATCGACGAATACGTGAAATTGAACTCGCCAGTCTTGTGCATGCCAATTTTTAAAATACCATCTCAGAATTTGCACGTCCTCTATTAAGGGTATGAAGGACAGCCATGATTGCCACATATCCTGAAGATTGGGTGGTATTTCCTTATCCCAATCAATCTTCGATGTTTGAGCAGTATTTTGAGATACATCACTATATAGGGTACAAAGCCCATGGGGTCAAAAACTGACATCAAAACTTGTAAAATTTCCCTTTTGCTTGGTGCGACTTTTGTCGCTATTATATTGCGCTTAAGGCGTACAAACTTTAGTGCATAGGTGAAGGCATCTTGATGTGGGCTCCACCGCATGCCCAATATTTTGTATCTCTTCACTGTTAAAGAACTGTTTTTCGTCGTGGGTTGTTGTGTCACAAAGTGCAGCTAGTACCCGTTGATAGCCACTTGCGCATATGGAAGCCTCCGCGTTCGTGGACTTCTCTAACTTCCTTCGCTAATGTAATGGCTTCTTCTTCCGAATGGCATGAATCGATGCAGTCGTCTTCGTAGTGACTTCTCTGATTAGCTTTAGCTGCCGAAGGAAACTTATCTACGTGTTTCTTAGCGTTCAGGTCGCGCACATAGTGCGCTATTCAGGGTGAGCACGTGGCTCCAAATGTCAACACATTTAATTGGAAAGTTTCCACGACGCCTGTTGTCCGATTTTGCCATAGGAATCGTTGTGCTTTAGCGTCTTCTTCTCTTACTGCTATTCGATCGAACATTTCGGCGATATCACTGCTGACGCCAATTGCTCTCATTCTAAAGTTATACATAATCTGCAGAAAGGACACGAAAATATCGGGTCCCTTTAGAAGAAAGTCATTTGGGGTTACTTCCGATAATAGAGCTGCCGCGTCCCACACCAATATGTCCCTGTCAGGTTTATGTGGATTTCGTACGGTAAAAATGGGCAAGTACCATCCGCTTTCGGGTTTCTCCACGACTTCGTCCCCTTCTAACATTCTGGCATAGCCTTTGGCTATCAGTTTTTGTATTTCACCATGTAGCTCATTTGCAAAAGAAGGGTCTGCTGCCATTTTCTTTTGCATGCTTAAGAGTGATCGTTTTGCTTCGGGCAGGCTATTTGGAAATACACGGGGACCATCTTTCCAAAGCAATCCCGTGGTGTACATCCGCGAGCTGTAACTAACAGTGTCTTCCAGAATCTGTAGAGATCGCTCTTCATGTGGAGACTTTGTAAACATCGCCGGTGATTTTTCCTCCGTTAGTAAATGTTTTTTAACCATATAATGCAAATTCAGATCGCATTGACACTGATGCAGGTTAAGTCCTCCATCAGATCGTCCAGATCCGCCATATATAGTCCATCCTAGTCTCGTTTTTGCAGAAATTGGTTGCTGCCATTTTCCTTCGCGCACCTTTAGCGAAGCTATGAGATTCCGATTATTGCTGCCAATTATCATTTGAGGTATTGCGTTAATAAAGGTCAGGATAGGCAGGTTTTTTAGATGCGGATATCTCTGTCTTATCCTATCTGCCATCATCGTCTCGGCTGAAAGTCCAATGGACTTGGCTGTACAGACTCCATTTACTTTAAATAATTTATTGCCCTGTCCTTGTTTTGAGATTCTCAAGTTCAGCTGCTTGGATTCCGGATCCTGCCGACTAACATCGCCAGTCCATTTAATGCATAGGCGATTGACGAAACTTTTCACTTCGAGCGCATCACCCAATTTTTCTTCTACAAGTGTTAGCCGTCATCCATAAAGGCGTAGATATCGACGGATTTTGAATTGGAGTACAAAGTGACTAGAACGATTCGAACAAAGCATTCTGGCTGGTTGGTTAGTGACCCACGAAAATTGTGTAGGGCGCTTTCCGTCACCTCCTTGTGAAGAAGACGATGATGTTTTGCTTTGCAGCCATTTATGTCGCAAGCTACGCGACTCCAGCAGGCTCCCTTTTGTTTTTGAGACACTGAGCACATAGGTTATTGTTATTTTTTTGGTTATTTATCGCGTTCCACCTGGCTTCCACTGACATCCGCAACAACTTTTCGCAGGACACTGGTTTGTGGTGTCCTTTGCATATCGCACAGAAGATGTGTTTATGGTTCTCTGTGGGCGCTGTGGTATGTGTATGCATCATTCCTCTGTTGATTCTGCTCTTCTTGTCGCTTTCTAGTAATATGTTTGGCGTGGATACGCGACTTGCCGCTTCAGCCAACTGCTAGGTGATGTATGTTCCGGAAGGGTATGGATCTTGAATGTAGGGCCCAGTTAAGCATCATATCATGTCCCATCTTCTCGATAAGCTCTTGCAATAACGTAGGGTTGTTTAGGTGCGCATCTAGATTGCTTGCTCTAATGGTAGCGCACATATTTTTCACCGCAAATGCAAACTCGATCAGCGGTTCTAGTTTGTCCTTTGGAGGAGGCAAATTTCGCACATTCTCCATCAATAGTTTTATTATGTGTTCCGGGCGCCCAAAGTACATTCTCAGTACTTATAACGTTCGACAGCGTTTCTGGGAACGGTAAGCTGTCTCGCACGGCTTCAAGTGCCCTACCTTTCAGACATCTCTGCAGGCGCATAGCGTTCTCCTCGTTGCTGTATCCACCGATCCGGGTGCTAGTTCATAGGTGCTTATAAAGAGGTGCCATTCTCTTGGATCTCTTTAGAAGGCTGGTAATTCCCTCGGAATTGATTGTCGAGCAGCTACTTGTTGTTGTGTTATGCCATTGGTTTTGCATGGCATGCTCGGCGCTCTTATACTCGTCGCCTGTGGAGTGTTGATGGCACTATCATCCGTCATCATTATGTGTCGGTTTATGCGGGCAGCATGTTATGGATGGTCTTTCGCTTCTCCGTTTGACTGCACTCTCGGGTTAAGCATTACTTCATCTTCGACGTGCTGATCCTTGTTACCTTGGTGGTTAACCTTGAAATGTGATTTAGTTTCGAGTTTATGTTCGCCTTCATCAGGCACGTGGCGACATGTCTCCATACATACAGGAACTCGAGGTGGCACTGTTTTTTGATCCGCAGCAGGTACAGTAGAATTGAGATGTACACCTGGACCATTTGAGCATTTCCTGGTTGTCCGGCCCCTGGCATATACCACAGCTTCCATTCGTTGCCATGTCTATACGTAATTTTACGAGTGGTAAAATTTAAAATTGTTCTTTCCTTGGGATTTGTGTAAATTCCTCCTCTTTAGGTCTCCGTAGCTTTACTACACCGGAGGAAATAAAGAATTTGCTCAAAATTCTTTACGAAAGAGTAAATTTAATTCCTCTTGGAAATTAAAGGCAATTTCTTATAGAATTTAAAAAGAATTGTTGCTCGTTCGACTAGTTAATCTAGCTCCGCCAGTGCCTTTGAAATGAAAAGTAATCCATTTAATCCTCAAGTAAGGTCAGCGTAAACTTTTTAATTCTGCAAGTAATTTCAGGTTATTTTATAAATTTCTTATAACTAATAATTGTACAATCTCATTTCACTTACTCTAGTCTTGGCCTCTTGGTTTCGAAAAAATCAATGCAGCTGCGTATTTTTCGCGCTTATGTGTCTACTTATATATAATAAAGTACCCCAAGAGTAAGATGAGATAGAGAGTTTTAAAGTTTATAAAAAGCGTCATTCTGATTGTTCGCACAGAATTCCATTTTGTGCTACAGTGGTACAAAGTTTATTTGCAGGCCCGAATTTCGGCAACATTCCCTTCTAATTGGCAAGCGAGCCACTGGAGCTTACTTCATCTTTTCCGACGTCGAGGACTGCTAACTTTACTGGTGGTCTGGAGAGGACACCTAGTTGTGTCTGTACCTTCGCCTGGCGGACTTGACCATCCGCTGCGGTGGTCACTTCGACCACTCGACCCTTTGTCCAGGTATTCCGCAGCTGGTTTTCGTCCACTATAAGTACAATGTTGCCTACTCCAATTGGTTTTACCTTTTTATGCCACTTGCACCTTCGTGTTATGTTTGGTAGCATCTCTTTGACCCAGCGTTTCCAAAATAGGTTGGCGAACATCTCACTCTGGCGGAGCGACCATTTATATTCAATTTGTTCAGGATCAGAAATCGGGTTTTCTCCATATGATGAGTCAAGCAACAAGTGATTTGGCGTAAGAGCTTCTTGATGTTCGTCGTCCAGGGACACGTATGTCAGGGGTTTGGAGTTGACCACCATTTCCACCTCTGCCATGACGGTAAAAAGACTTTAATCTGAGAATTTTCGACTTGGTGTTATACGGTATAACACGGTTTTCATGGAACGCACTAAGCGCTCCCAGGCTTCTCCCATGTGAGGAGCTGACGGTGGGTTGAAGTACCACGATATTTCCTGCTGCGACAATTCTCTATATATTTCCTTTGGTGTACCTCGGCGCGATATATGAAGTCTTAAACCCATTAGGCATGAGTTTGTGGTTAGACTATGCACTATCTCAATGCTTATTGCTCGCATCGTGAGGCAGGTTATCAGCATGCCCATCTTTTCAATGATTTTCTTCCATCGATAACTGTTAGCGGTCCAAAATAATCAACTCCTGCAAAGGCTCAATTCACACACAATACTCCATGGTCTTTCAAGAAGAGTTGTAACCTCCATAGTGGACTGCTTCAATTTTCTCTTATAGACAAGCCAACATGTAATTGCCCTTGTCAATCGATTCCATTTTAAAAAATACTCGTAATTGATTCTTGCTGATTCCCTTTGCATGTCTTCACGCAGTTCCTCAGTGACTGTCCTTTCATTGGTAGTTTCCGGTGGCCAATCTGCCGGCGGTAGTTCTAGAAAATTGGGTCCTTCGAACCATTGTGTGTATGTTTTAGGCTTGTGTTGTCGTTTGGTGGCGATGTTCGCAAGATTTAGTTTGCTTGGTACCCATCTCCAGACTTGACCTCTGTGAACTTACATATCTCGGCTATCCTAAGCATTACATATTGCTCATATCGTCGAGGGTCTTCATTGAGCCACGCTAGTCCGGTTTTCGAGTCGGTCCTTAAATACCATTCCTCAAAGTCGATTTCATATTGCGCTATTATGCTTCGCGTCAGTCGCGCTCCAGTTACTGCTGACTGTAGCTCCAAGCGGAGTATCGAGAGCGGCTGCAACGGAGCCACCTTGGATTTGGCTGAAACGAGACTCAAAAGTATTTGGTTATTTTGTTCGATAGGGAAATACGCAACGGCGGAGTAGGCGTCTTTTCCCGCATCGACGAATACGTGAAATTGAACTCGCCAGTCTTGTGCATGCCAATTTTTAAAATACCATCTCAGAATTTGCACGTCCTCTATCAAGGGTAAGAAGGACAGCCATGATTGCCACATATCCTGAAGATTGGGTGGTATTTCCTTATCCCAATCAATCTTCGATGTTTGAGCAGTATTTTGAGATACATCACTATATAGGGTACAAAGCCCATGGGGTCAAAAACTGACATCAAAACTTGTAAAATTTCCCTTTTGCTTGGTGCGACTTTTGTCGCTATTATATTGCGCTTAAGGCGTACAAACTTTAGTGCATAGGTGAAGGCATCTTGATGTGGGCTCCACCGCATGCCCAATATTTTGTATCTCTTCACTGTTAAAGAACTGTTTTTCGTCGTGGGTTGTTGTGTCACAAAGTGCAGCTAGTACCCGTTGATAGCCACTTGCGCATATGGAAGCCTCCGCGTTCGTGGACTTCTCTAACTTCCTTCGCTAATGTAATGGCTTCTTCTTCCGAATGGCATGAATCGATGCAGTCGTCTTCGTAGTGACTTCTCTGATTAGCTTTAGCTGCCGAAGGAAACTTATCTGCGTGTTTCTTAGCGTTCAGGTCGCGCACATAGTGCGCTATTCAGGGTGAGCACGTGGCTCCAAATGTCAACACATTTAATTGGAAAGTTTCCACGACGCCTGTTGTCCGATTTTGCCATAGGAATCGTTGTGCTTTAGCGTCTTCTTCTCTTACTGCTATTCGATCGAACATTTCGGCGATGTCACTGCTGACGCCAATTGCTCTCATTCTAAAGTTATACATAATCTGCAGAAAGGACACGAAAATATCGGGTCCCTTTAGAAGAAAGTCATTTGGGGTTACTTCCGATAATAGAGCTGCCGCGTCCCACACCAATATGTCCCTGTCAGGTTTATGTGGATTTCGTACGGTAAAAATGGGCAAGTACCATCTTTTTTCGGGTTTCTCCACGACTTCTTCCTCTTCTAACATTCTGGCATAGTCTTTGGCTATCAGTTTTTGTATTTCACCATGTAGCTCATTTGCAAAAGAAGGGTCTGCTGCCATTTTCTTTTGCATGCTTAAGAGTGATCGTTTTGCTTCGGGCAGGCTATTTGGAAATACACGGGGACCATCTTTCCAAAGCAATCCCGTGGTGTACATCCGCGAGCTGTAACTAACAGTGTCTTCCAGAATCTGTAGAGATCGCTCTTCATGTGGAGACTTTGTAAACATCGCCGGTGATTTTTCCTCCGTTAGCAAATGTTTTTTAACCATATAATGCAAATTCAGATCGCATTGACACTGATGCAGGTTGAGTCCTCCATCAGATCGTCCAGATCCGCCATATATAGTCCATCCTAGTCTCGTTTTTGCAGAAATTGGTTGCTGCCATTTTCCTTCGCGCACCTTTAGCGAAGCTATGAGATTCGGATTATTGCTGCCAATTATCATTTGAGGTATTGCGTTAATAAAGGTCAGGATAGGCAGGTTTTTTAGATGCGGATATCTCTGTCTCGGTCGTCGTCTCGGCTGAAAGTCCAATGGACTTGGCTGTACAGACTCCATTTACTTTAAATAATTTATTGCCCTGTCCTTGTTTTGAGATTCTCAAGTTCAGCTGCTTGGATTCCGGATCCTGCCGACTAACATCGCCAGTCCATTTAATGCATAGGCGATTGACGAAACTTTTCACTTCGAGCGCATCACCCAATTTTTCTTCTACAAGTGTTAGCCGTCATCCATAAAGGCGTAGATATCGACGGATTTTGAATTGGAGTACAAAGTAACTAGAACGATTCGAACAAAGCATTCTGGCTGGTTGGTTAGTGACCCACGAAAATTGTGTAGGGCGCTTTCCGTCACCTCCTTGTGAAGAAGACGATGATGTTTTGCTTTGCAGCCATTTATGTCGCAAGCTACGCGACTCCAGCAGGCTCCCTTTTGTTTTTGAGACACTGAGCACATAGGTTATTGTTATTTTTTTGGTTATTTATCGCGTTCCACCTGGCTTCCACTGACATCCGCAACAACTTTTCGCAGGACACTGGTTTGTGGTGTCCTTTGCATATCGCACAGAAGATGTGTTTATGGTTCTCTGT
Organism: Drosophila willistoni; assembly: GCF_018902025.1. Taxonomy (NCBI): domain Eukaryota; kingdom Metazoa; phylum Arthropoda; class Insecta; order Diptera; family Drosophilidae; genus Drosophila; species Drosophila willistoni. Next base: position 17,530,888 of record NW_025814047.1, read on the forward strand.
GGGCGCTGTGGTATGTGTATGCATCATTCCTCTGTTGATTCTGCTCTTCTTGTCGCTTTCTAGTAATATGTTTGGCGTGGATACGCGACTTGCCGCTTCAGCCAACTCAAGCAACCAATCTGCTAGGTGATGTATGTTCCGGAAGGGTATGGATCTTGAATGTAGGGCCCAGTTAAGCATCATATCATGTCCCATCTTCTCGATAAGCTCTTGCAATAACGTAGGGTTGTTTAGGTGCGCATCTAGATTGCTTGCTCTAATGGTAGCGCACATATTTTTCACCGCAAATGCAAACTCGATCAGCGGTTCTAGTTTGTCCTTTGGAGGAGGCAAATTTCGCACATTCTCCATCAATAGTTTTATTATGTGTTCCGGGCGCCCAAAGTACATTCTCAAAGTACTTATAACGTTCGACAGCGTTTCTGGGAACGGTAAGCTGTCTCGCACGGCTTCAAGTGCCCTACCTTTCAGACATCTCTGCAGGCGCATAGCGTTCTCCTCGTTGCTGTATCCACCGATCCGGGTGCTAGTTCATAGGTGCTTATAAAGAGGTGCCATTCTCTTGGATCTCTTTAGAAGGCTGGTAATTCCCTCGGAATTGATTGTCGAGCAGCTACTTGTTGTTGTGTTATGCCATTGGTTTTGCATGGCATGCTCGGCGCTCTTATACTCGTCGCCTTTGGAGTGTTGATGGCACTATCATCCGTCATCATTATGTGTCGGTTTATGCGGGCAGCATGTTATGGATGGTCATTCGCTTCTCCGCTTGACTGCACTCTCGGGTTAAGCATTACTTCATCTTCGACGTGCTGATCCTTGTTACCTTGGTGGTTAACCTTGAAATGTGATTTAGTTTCGAGTTTATGTTCGCCTTCATCAGGCACGTGGCGACATGTCTCCATACATACATACAGGAACTCGAGGTGGCACTGTTTTTTGATCCGCAGCAGGTACAGTAGAATTGAGATGTACACCTGGACATTTGAGCATTTCCTGGTTGTCCGGCCCCTGGCATATACCACAGCTTCCATTCGTTGCCATGTCTATACGTAATTTTACGAGTGGTAAAATTTAAAATTGTTCTTTCCTTGGGATTTGTGTAAATTCCTCCTCTTTAGGTCTCCGTAGCTTTACTACACCGGAGGAAATAAAGAATTTGCTCAAAATTCTTTACGAAAGAGTAAATTTAATTCCTCTTGGAAATTAAAGGCAATTTCTTATAGAATTTAAAAAGAATTGTTGCTCGTTCGACTAGTTAATCTAGCTCCGCCAGTGCCTTTGAAATGAAAAGTAATCCATTTAATCCTCAAGTAAGGTCAGCGTAAACTTTTTAATTCTGCAAGTAATTTCAGGTTATTTTACAAATTTCTTATAACTAATAATTGTACAATCTCATTTCACTTACTCTAGTCTTGGCCTCTTGGTTTCGAAAAAATCAATGCAGCTGCGTATTTTTCGCGCTTATGTGTCTACTTATATATAATAAAGTACCCCAAGAGTAAGATGAGATAGAGAGTTTTAAAGTTTATAAAAAGCGTCATTCTGATTGTTCGCACAGAATTCCGTTTTGTGCTACAGTGGTACAAAGTTTATTTGCAGGCCCGAATTTCGGCAACATTCCCTTCTAATTGGCAAGCGAGCCACTGGAGCTTACTTCATCTTTTCCGACGTCGAGGACTGCTAACTTTACTGGTGGTCTGGAGAGGACACCTAGTTGTGTCTGTACCTTCGCCTGGCGGACTTGACCATCCGCTGCGGTGGTCACTTCGACCACTCGACCCTTTGTCCAGGTATTCCGCAGCTGGTTTTCGTCCACTATAAGTACGATGTTGCCTACTCCAATTGGTTTTACCTTTTTATGCCACTTGCACCTTCGTGTTATGTTTGGTAGCATCTCTTTGACCCAGCGTTTCCAAAATAGGTTGGCGAACATCTCACTCTGGCGGAGCGACCATTTATATTCAATTTGTTCAGGATCAGAAATCGGGTTTTCTCCATATGATGAGTCAAGCAACAAGTGATTTGGCGTAAGAGCTTCTTGATGTTCGTCGTCCAGGGACACGTATGTCAGGGGTTTGGAGTTGACCACCATTTCCACCTCTGCCATGACGGTAAAAAGACTTTAATCTGAGAATTTTCGACTTGGTGTTATACGGTATAACACGGTTTTCATGGAACGCACTAAGCGCTCCTAGGCTTCTCCCATGTGAGGAGCTGACGGTGGGTTGAAGTACCACGATATTTCCTGCTGCGACAATTCTCTATATATTTCCTTTGGTGTACCTCGGCGCGATATATGAAGTCTTAAACCCATTAGGCATGAGTTTGTGGTTAGACTATGCACTATCTCAATGCTTATTGCTCGCATCGTGAGGCAGGTTATCAGCATGCCCATCTTTTCAATGATTTTCTTCCATCGATAACTGTTAGCGGTCCAAAATAATCAACTCCTGCAAAGGCTCAATTCACACACAATACTCCATGGTCTTTCAAGAAGAGTTGTAACCCCCATAGTGGACTGCTTCAATTTTCTCTTATAGACAAGCCAACATGTAATTGCCCTTGTCAATCGATTCCATTTTAAAAAATACTCGTAATTGATTCTTGCTGATTCCCTTTGCATGTCTTCACGCAGTTCCTCAGTGACTGTCCTTTCATTGGTAGTTTCCGGTGGCAAATCTGCCGGCGGTAGTTCTAGAAAATTGGGTCCTTCGAACCATTGTGTGTATGTTTTAGGCTTGTGTTGTCGTTTGGTGGCGATGTTCGCAAGATTTAGTTTGCTTGGTACCCATCTCCAGATTTGACCTCTGTGAACTTACATATCTCGGCTATCCTAAGCATTACATATTGCTCATATCGTCGAGGGTCTTCATTGAGCCACGCTAGTACGGTTTTCGAGTCGGTCCTTAAATACCATTCCTCAAAGTCGATTTCATATTGCGCTATTATGCTTCGCGTCAGTCGCGCTCCAGTTACTGCTGACTGTAGCTCCAAGCGGAGTATCGAGAGCGGCTGCAACGGAGCCACCTTGGATTTGGCTGAAACGAGACTCAAAAGTATTTGGTTATTTTGTTCGATAGGGAAATACGCAACGGCGGAGTAGGCGTCTTTTCCCGCATCGACGAATACGTGAAATTGAACTCGCCAGTCTTGTGCATGCCAATTTTTAAAATACCATCTCAGAATTTGCACGTCCTCTATCAAGGGTAAGAAGGACAGCCATGATTGCCACATATCCTGAAGATTGGGTGGTATTTCCTTATCCCAATCAATCTTCGATGTTTGAGCAGTATTTTGAGATACATCACTATATAGGGTACAAAGCCCATGGGGTCAAAAACTGACATCAAAACTTGTAAAATTTCCCTTTAGCTTGGTGCGACTTTTGTTGCTATTATATTGCGCTTAAGGCGTACAAACTTTAGTGCATAGGTGAAGGCATCTTGATGTGGGCTCCACCGCATGCCCAATATTTTGTATCTCTTCACTGTTAAAGAACTGTTTTTCGTCGTGGGTTGTTGTGTCACAAAGTGCAGCTAGTACCCGTTGATAGCCACTTGCGCATATGGAAGCCTCCGCGTTCGTGGACTTCTCTAACTTCCTTTGCTAATGTAATGGCTTCTTCTTCCGAATGGCATGAATCGATGCAGTCGTCTTCGTAGTGACTTCTCTGATTAGCTTTAGCTGCCGAAGGAAACTTATCTGCGTGTTTCTTAGCGTTCAGGTCGCGCACATAGTTCGCAAATGTCAACACATTTAATTGGAAAGTTTCCACGACGCCTGTTGTCCGATTTTGCCATAGGAATCGTTGTGCTTTAGCGTCTTCTTCTCTTACTGCTATTCGATGGAACATTTCGGCGATGTCACTGCTGACGCCAATTGCTCTCATTCTAAAGTTATACATAATCTGCAGAAAGGACACGAAAATATCGGGTCCCTTTAGAAGAAAGTCATTTGGGGTTACTTCCGATAATAGAGCTGCCGCGTCCCACACCAATATGTCCCTGTCAGGTTTATGTGGATTTCGTACGGTAAAAATGGGCAAGTACCATCCGCTTTCGGGTTTCTCCACGACTTATTCCCCTTCTAACATTCTGGCATAGCCTTTGGGTATCAGTTTTAGTATTTCACCATGTAGCTCATTTGCAAAAGAAGGGTCTGCTGCCATTTTCTTTTGCATGCTTAAGAGTGATCGTTTTGCTTCGGGCAGGCTATTTGGAAATACACGGGGACCATCTTTCCAAAGCAATCCCGTGGTGTACATCCGCGAGCTGTAACTAACAGTGTCTTCCAGAATCTGTAGAGATCGCTCTTCATGTGGAGACTTGGTAAACATCGCCGGTGATTTTTCCTCCGTTAGCAAATGTTTTTTAACCATATAATGCAAATTCAGATCGCATTGACACTGATGCAGGTTGAGTCCTCCATCAGATCGTCCAGATCCGCCATATATAGTCCATCCTAGTCTCGTTTTTGCAGAAATTGGTTGCTGCCATTTTCCTTCGCGCACCTTTAGCGAAGCTATGAGATTCGGATTATTGCTGCCAATTATCTTTTGAGGTATTGCGTTAATAAAAGTCAGGATAGGCAGGTTTTTTAGATGCGGATATCTCTGTCTTATCCTATCTGCTATCATCGTCTCGGCTGAAAGTCCAATGGACTTGGCTGTACAGACTCCATTTACTTTAAATAATTTATTGCCCTGTCCTTGTTTTGAGATTCTCAAGTTTAGCTGCTTGGATTCCGGATCCTGCCGACTAACATCGCCAGTCCATCTAATGCATAGGCGATTGACGAAACTTTTCATTTCGAGCGCATCACCCAATTTTTCTTCGTAGATATCGACGGATTTTGAATTGGAGTACAAAGTGACTAGAACGATTCGAACAAAGCATTCTGGCTGGTTGGTTAGTGACCCACGAAAATTGTGTAGGGCGCTTTCCGTCACCTCCTTGTGAAGAAGACGATGATGTTTTGCTTTGCAGCCATTTATGTCGCAAGCTACGCGACTCCAGCAGGCTCCCTTTTGTTTTTGAGACACTGAGCAAATAGGTTATTGTTATTTTTTTGGTTATTTATCGCGTTCCACTGACATCCGCAACAACTTTTCGCAGGACACTGGTTTGTGGTGTCCTTTGCATATCGCACAGAAGATGTGTTTATGGTTCTCTGTGGGCGCTGTGGTATGTGTATGCAACATTCCTCTGTTGATTCTTCTCTTCTTGTCGCTTTCTAGTAATATGTTTGGCGTGGATACGCGACTTGCCGCTTCAGCCAACTCAAGCAACCAATCTGCTAGGTGATGTATGTTCCGGAAGGGTATGGATCTTGAATGTAGGGCCCAGTTAAGCATCATATCATGTCCCATCTTCTCGATAAGCTCTTGCAATAACGTAGGGTTGTTTAGGTGCGCATCTAGATTGCTTGCTCTAATGGTAGCGCACATATTTTTCACCGCAAATGCAAACTCGATCAGCGGTTCTAGTTTGTCCTTTGGAGGAGGCAAATTTCGCACATTCTCCATCAATAGTTTTATTATGTGTTCCGGGCGCCCAAAGTACATTCTCAAAGTACTTATAACGTTCGACAGCGTTTCTGGGAACAGTAAGCTGTCTCGCACGGCTTCAAGTGCCCTACCTTTCAGACATCTCTGCAGGCGCATAGCGTTCTCCTCGTTGCTGTATCCACCGATCCGGGTGCTAGTTCATAGGTGCTTATAAAGTGGTGCCATTCTCTTGGATCTCTTTAGAAGGCTGGTAATTCCCTCGGAATTGATTGTCGAGCAGCTACTTGTTGTTGTGTTATGCCATTGGTTTTGCATGGCATGCTCGGCGCTCTTATACTCGTCGCCTGTGGAGTGTTGATGGCACTATCATCCGTCATCATTATGTGTCGGTTTATGCGGGCAGCATGTTATGGATGGTCATTCGCTTCTCCGTTTGACTGCACTCTCGGGTTAAGCATTACTTCATCTTCGACGTGCTGATCCTTGTTACCTTGGTGGTTAACCTTGAAATGTGATTTAGTTTCGAGTTTATGTTCGCCTTCATCAGGCACGTGGCGACATGTCTCCATACATACATACAGGAACTCGAGGTGGCACTGTTTTTTGATCCGCAGCAGGTACAGTAGAATTGAGATGTACACCTGGAGCATTTGAGCATTTCCTGGTTGTCCGGCCCCTGGCATATACCACAGCTTCCATTCGTTGCCATGTCTATACGTAATTTTACGAGTGGTAAAATTTAAAATTGTTCTTTCCTTGGGATTTGTGTAAATTCCTCCTCTTTAGGTCTCCGTAGCTTTACTACACCGGAGGAAATAAAGAATTTGCTCAAAATTCTTTACGAAAGAGTAAATTTAATTCCTCTTGGAAATTAAAGGCAATTTCTTATAGAATTTAAAAAGAATTGTTGCTCGTTCGACTAGTTAATCTAGCTCCGCCAGTGCCTTTGAAATGAAAAGTAATCCATTTAATCCTCAAGTAAGGTCAGCGTAAACTTTTTAATTCTGCAAGTAATTTCAGGTTATTTTATAAATTTCTTATAACTAATAATTGTACAATCTCATTTCACTTACTCTAGTCTTGGCCTCTTGGTTTCGAAAAAATCAATGCAGCTGCGTATTTTTCGCGCTTATGTGTCTACTTATATATAATAAAGTACCCCAAGAGTAAGATGAGATAGAGAGTTTTAAAGTTTATAAAAAGCGTCATTCTGATTGTTCGCACAGAATTCCGTTTTGTGCTACAGTGGTACAAAGTTTATTTGCAGGCCCGAATTTCGGCAACATTCCCTTCTAATTGGCAAGCGAGCCACTGGAGCTTACTTCATCTTTTCCGACGTCGAGGACTGCTAACTTTACTGGTGGAATGGAGAGGACACCTAGTTGTGTCTGTACCTTCGCCTGGCGGACTTGACCATCCGCTGCGGTGGTCACTTCGACCACTCGACCCTTTGTCCAGGTATTCCGCAGCTGGTTTTCGTCCACTATAAGTACGATGTTGCCTACTCCAATTGGTTTTACCTTTTTATGCCACTTGCTGTTTGGTAGCATCTCTTTGACCCAGCGTTTCCAAAATAGGTTGGCGAACATCTCACTCTGGCGGAGCGACCATTTATATTCAATTTGTTCAGGATCAGAAATCGGGTTTTCTCCATATGATGAGTCAAGCAACAAGTGATTTGGCGTAAGAGCTTCTTGATGTTCCTCGTCCAGGGACACGTATGTCAGGGGTTTGGAGTGGACCACCATTTCCACCTCTGCCATGGCGGTAAAAAGACTTTAATCTGAGAATTTTCGACTTGGTGTTATACGGTATAACACGGTTTTGATGGAACGCACTAAGCGCTCCTAGGCTTCTCCCATGTGAGGAGCTGACGGTGGGTTGAAGTACCACGATATTTCCTGCTGCGACAATTCTCTATATATTTCCTTTGGTGTACCTCGACGCGATATATGAAGTCTTAAACCCATTAGGCATGAGTTTGTGGTTAGACTATGCACTATCTCAATACTTATTGCTCGCATCGTGAGGCAGGTTATCAGCATGCCCATCTTTTCAATGATTTTCTTCCATCGATAACTGTTAGCGGTCCAAAATAATCAACTCCTGCAAAGGCTCAATTCACACACAATACTCCATGGTCTTTCAAGAAGAGTTGTAACCTCCATAGTGGACTGCTTCAATTTTCTCTTATAGACAAGCCAACATGTAATTGCCCTTGTCAATCGATTCCATTTTAAAAAATACTCGTAATTGATTCTTGCTGATTCCCTTTGCATGTCTTCACGCAGTTCCTCAGTGACTGTCCTTTCATTGGTAGTTTCCGGTGGCCAATCTGCCGGCGGTAGTTCTAGAAAATTGGGTCCTTCGAACCATTGTGTGTATGTTTTAGACTTGTGTTGTCGGTGGCGATGTTCGCAAGATTTAGTTTGCTTGGTACCCATCTCCAGTTTTTGACCTCTGTGAACTTACATATCTCGGCTATCCTAAGCATTACATATTGCTCATATCGTCGAGGGTCTTCATTGAGCCACGCTAGTACGGTTTTCGAGTCGGACCTTAAGTACCATTCCTCAAAGTCGATTTCATATTGCGCTATTATGCTTCGCGTCAGTCGCGCTCCAGTTACTGCTGACTGTAGCTCCAAGCGGAGTATCGAGAGCGGCTGCAACGGAGCCACCTTGGATTTGGTTGAAACGAGACTCAAAAGTATTTGGTTATTTTGTTCGATAGGGAAATACGCAACGGCGGAGTAGGCGTCTTTTCCCGCATCGACGAATACGTGAAATTGAACTCGCCAGTCTTGTGCATGCCAATTTTTAAAATACCATCTCAGAATTTGCACGTCCTCTATCAAGGGTAAGAAGGACAGCCATGATTGCCACATATCCTGAAGATTGGGTGGTATTTCCTTATCCCAATCAATCTTCGATGTTTGAGCAGTATTTTGAGATACATCACTATATAGGGTACAAAGCCCATGGGGTCAAAAACTGACATCAAAACTTGTAAAATTTCCCTTTAGCTTGGTGCGACTTTTGTTGCTATTATATTGCGCTTAAGGCGTACAAACTTTAGTGCATAGGTGAAGGCATCTTGATGTGGGCTCCACCGCATGCCCAATATTTTGTATCTCTTCACTGTTAAAGAACTGTTTTTCGTCGTGGGTTGTTGTGTCACAAAGTGCAGCTAGTACCCGTTGATAGCCACTTGCGCATATGGAAGCCTCCGCGTTCGTGGACTTCTCTAACTTCCTTTGCTAATGTAATGGCTTCTTCTTCCGAATGGCATGAATCGATGCAGTCGTCTTCGTAGTGACTTCTCTGATTAGCTTTAGCTGCCGAAGGAAACTTATCTGCGTGTTTCTTAGCGTTCAGGTCGCGCACATAGTTCGCAAATGTCAACACATTTAATTGGAAAGTTTCCACGACGCCTGTTGTCCGATTTTGCCATAGGAATCGTTGTGCTTTAGCGTCTTCTTCTCTTACTGCTATTCGATGGAACATTTCGGCGATGTCACTGCTGACGCCAATTGCTCTCATTCTAAAGTTATACATAATCTGCAGAAAGGACACGAAAATATCGGGTCCCTTTAGAAGAAAGTCATTTGGGGTTACTTCCGATAATAGAGCTGCCGCGTCCCACACCAATATGTCCCTGTCAGGTTTATGTGGATTTCGTACGGTAAAAATGGGCAAGTACCATCCGCTTTCGGGTTTCTCCACGACTTATTCCCCTTCTAACATTCTGGCATAGCCTTTGGGTATCAGTTTTAGTATTTCACCATGTAGCTCATTTGCAAAAGAAGGGTCTGCTGCCATTTTCTTTTGCATGCTTAAGAGTGATCGTTTTGCTTCGGGCAGGCTATTTGGAAATACACGGGGACCATCTTTCCAAAGCAATCCCGTGGTGTACATCCGCGAGCTGTAACTAACAGTGTCTTCCAGAATCTGTAGAGATCGCTCTTCATGTGGAGACTTTGTAAACATCGCCGGTGATTTTTCCTCCGTTAGCAAATGTTTTTTAACCATATAATGCAAATTCAGATCGCATTGACACTGATGCAGGTTGAGTCCTCCATCAGATCGTCCAGATCCGCCATATATAGTCCATCCTAGTCTCGTTTTTGCAGAAATTGGTTGCTGCCATTTTCCTTCGCGCACCTTTAGCGAAGCTATGAGATTCGGATTATTGCTGCCAATTATCATTTGAGGTATTGCGTTAATAAAGGTCAGGATAGGCAGGTTTTTTAGATGCGGATATCTCTGTCTCGGTCGTCGTCTCGGCTGAAAGTCCAATGGACTTGGCTGTACAGACTCCATTTACTTTAAATAATTTATTGCCCTGTCCTTGTTTTGAGATTCTCAAGTTCAGCTGCTTGGATTCCGGATCCTGCCGACTAACATCGCCAGTCCATTTAATGCATAGGCGATTGACGAAACTTTTCACTTCGAGCGCATCACCCAATTTTTCTTCTACAAGTGTTAGCCGTCATCCATAAAGGCGTAGATATCGACGGATTTTGAATTGGAGTACAAAGTGACTAGAACGATTCGAACAAAGCATTCTGGCTGGTTGGTTAGTGACCCACGAAAATTGTGTAGGGCGCTTTCCGTCACCTCCTTGTGAAGAAGACGATGATGTTTTGCTTTGCAGCCATTTATGTCGCAAGCTACGCGACTCCAGCAGGCTCCCTTTTGTTTTTGAGACACTGAGCACATAGGTTATTGTTATTTATTTGGTTATTTATCGCGTTCCACATGGCTTCCACTGACATCCGCAACAACTTTTCGCAAGACACTGGTTTGTGGTGTCCTTTGCATATCGCACAGAAGATGTGTTTATGGTTCTCTGTGGGCGCTGTGGTATGTGTATGCATCATTCCTCTGTTGATTCTTCTCTTCTTGTCGCTTTCTAGTAATATGTTTGGCGTGGATACGCGACTTGCCGCTTCAGCCGACTGCTAGGTGATGTATGTTCCGGAAGGGTATGGATCTTGAATGTAGGGCCCAGTTAAGCATCATATCAGGTCCCATCTTCTCGATAAGCTCTTGCAATAACGTAGGGTTGTTTAGGTGCGCATCTAGATTGCTTGCCCAAATGGTAGCATATTATATATTTTTCACCGCAAATGCAAACTCGATCAGCGGTTCTAGTTTGTCCTTTGGAGGAGGCAAATTTCGCACATTCTCCATCAATAGTTTTATTATGTGTTCTATTAAGTACTTATAACGTTCGGCAACGTTTCTGGGAACAGTAAGCTGTCTCGCACGGCTTCAAGTGCCCTACCTTTCAGACATCTCTGCAGGCGCATAGCGTTCTCCTCGTTGCTGTATCCACCGATCCGGGTGCTAGTTTCATAGGTGCTTATAAAGAGCGGCCATTCTCTTGGATCTCTTTAGAAGGCTGGTAATTCCCTCGGAATTGATTGTCGAGCAGCTACTTGTTGTTGTGTTATGCCATTGGTTTTGCATGGCATGCTCGGCGCTCTTATACTCGTCGCCTGTGGAGTGTTGATGGCACTATCATCCGTCATCATTATGTATCGGTTTATGCGGGCAGCATGTTATGGATGGTCATTCGCTTCTCCGTTTGACTGCACTCTCGGGTTAAGCATTACTTCATCTTCGACGTGCTGATCCTTGTTACCTTGGTGGTTAGCCTTGAAATGTGATTTAGTTTCGAGTTTATGTTCGCCTTCATCAGGCACGTGGCGACATGTCTCCATACATACATACAGGAACTCGAGGTGGCACTGTTTTTTGATCCGCAGCAGGTACAGTAGAATTGAGATGTACACCTGGAGCATTTGAGCATTTCCTGGTTGTCCGGCCCCTGGCATATACCACAGCTTCCATTCGTTGCCATGTCTATACGTAATTTTACGAGTGGTAAAATTTAAAATTGTTCTTTCCTTGGGATTTGTGTAAATTCCTCCTCTTTAGGTCTCCGTAGCTTTACTACACCGGAGGAAATAAAGAATTTGCTCAAAATTCTTTACGAAAGAGTAAATTTAATTCCTCTTGGAAATTAAAGGCAATTTCTTATAGAATTTAAAAAGAATTGTTGCTCGTTCGACTAGTTAATCTAGCTGCGCAGTGCCTTTGAAATGAAAAGTAATCCATTTAATCCTCAAGTAAGGTCAGCGTAAACTTTTTAATTCTGCAAGTAATTTCAGGTTATTTTACAAATTTCTTATAACTAATAATTGTACAATCTCATTTCACTTACTCTAGTCTTGGCCTCTTGGTTTCGAAAAAATCAATGCAGCTGCGTATTTTTCGCGCTTATGTGTCTACTTATATATAATAAAGTACCGCAAGAGTAAGATGAGATAGAGAGTTTTAAAGTTTATAAAAAGCGTCATTCTGATTGTTCGCACAGAATTCCGTTTTGTGCTACAGTGGTACAAAGTTTATTTGCAGGCCCGAACTTCGGCAACATTCCCTTCTAATTGGCAAGCGAGCCACTGGAGCTTACTTCATCTTTTCCGACGTCGAGGACTGCTAACTTTACTGGTGGTCTGGAGAGGACACATAGTTGTGTCTGTACCTTCGCCTGGCGGACTTGACCATCCGCTGCGGTGGTCACTTCGACCACTCGACCCTTTGTCCAGGTATTCCGCAGCTGGTTTTCGTCCACTATAAGTACGATGTTGCCTACTCCAATTGGTTTTACCTTTTTATGCCACTTGCACCTTCGTGTTATGTTTGGTAGCATCTCTTTGACCCAGCGTTTCCAAAATAGGTTGGCGGACATCTCACTCTGGCGGAGCGACCATTTATATTCAATTTGTTCAGGATCAGAAATCGGGTTTTCTCCATATGATGAGTCAAGCAACAAGTGATTTGGCGTAAGAGCTTCTTGATGTTCGTCGTCCAGGGACACGTATGTCAGGGGTTTGGAGTTGACCACCATTTCCACCTCTGACATGGCGGTAAAAAGACTTTAATCTGAGAATTTTCGACTTGGTGTTATACGGTATAACACGGTTTTGATGGAACGCACTAAGCTCTCCCAGGCTTCTCCCATGTGAGGAGCTGACGGTGGGTTGAAGTACCACGATATTTCCTGCTGCGACAATTCTCTATATATTTCCTTTGGTGTACCTCGGCGCGATATATGAAGTCTTAAACCCATTAGGCATGAGTTTGTGGTTAGACTATGCACTATCTCAATGCTTATTGCTCGCATCGTGAGGCAGGTTATCAGCATGCCCATCTTTTCAATGATTTTCTTCCATCGATAACTGTTAGCGGTCCAAAATAATCAACTCCTACAAAGGCTCAATTCACACACAATACTCCATGGTCTTTCAAGAAGAGTTGTAACCTCCAGTCGCGCTCCAGTTACTGCTGACTGTAGCTCCAAGCGGAGTATCGAGAGCGGCTGCAACGGAGGCACCTTGGATTTGGTTGAAACGAGACTCAAAAGTATTTGGTTATTTTGTTCGATAGGGAAATACGCAACGGCAGAGTAGGCGGTCTTTTCCCGCATCGACGAATACGTGAAATTGAACTCGCCAGTCTTGTGCATGCCAATTTTTAAAATACCATCTCAGAATTTGCACGTCCTCTATCAAGGGGAAGAAGGACAGCCATGATTGCCACATATCCTGAAGATTGGGTGGTATTTCCTTATCCCAATCAATCTTCGATCGCGAAACTTGTTGGAGCAGTATTTTGAGATACATCACTATACAGGGTACAAAGCCCATGGGGTCAAAAACTGACATCAAAACTTGTAAAATTTCCCTTTTGGTTGATGCGTACAAACTTTAGTGCATAGGTGAAGGCATCTTGATGTGGGCTCCACCGCATGCCCAATATTTTGTATCTCTTCACTGTTAAAGAACTGTTTTTCGTCGTGGGTTGTTGTGTCACAAAGTGCAGCTAGTACCCGTTGATAACCACTTGCGCATATGGAAGCCTCCGCGTTCGTGGACTTCTCTAACTTCCTTCGCTAATGTAATGGCTTCTTCTTCCGAATGGCATGAATCGATGAAGTCGTCTACGTAGTGACTTCTCTGATTAGCTTTAGCTGCCGAAGGAAACTTATCTGCGTGTTTCTTAGCGTTCAGGTCGCGCACATAGTGCGCAAATGTCAACACATTTAATTGGAAAGTTTCCACGACGCCTGTTGTCCGATTTTGCCATAGGAATCGTTGTGCTTTAGCGTCTTCTTCTCTTACTGCTATTCGATGGAACATTTCGGCGATGTCACCGCTGACACCAATTGCTCTCATTCTAAAGTTATACATAATCTGCAGCAAGGGCACGAAAATATCGGGTCCCTTTAGAAGAAAGTCATTTGGGGCTACTCCCGATAATTGAGCTGCCGCGTCCCACACCAATCTGACCCTGTCAGGTCTATGTGGATTTCGTACGGTAAAAATGGGCAAGTACCATCCGTTTTCGGGTTTCTCCACGACTTCTTCCTCTAACTTTCTGGCATAGCCTTTGGCTATTAGTTTTTGTATTTCACCATGTAGCTCTTTTGCATGCTTAAGAGTGATCGTTTTGCTTCGGGCAGGCTATTTGGAAATACACGGGGGAAAGCAATCCCGTGGTGTTCATCCGCGAGCTGTAACTAACAGTGTCTTCCAGAATCTGTAGAGATCGCTCTTCATCTGGAGACTTGGTAAACATCGCCGGTGATTTTTCCTCCGTTAGCAAATGTTTTTTAACCATCTAATGCAAATTCAGATCGCATTGACACTGATGCAGGTTGAGTCCTCCATCAGATCGTCCAGATCCGCCAAATATAGTCCATCCTAGTCTCGTTTTTGCAGAAATTGGTTGCTGCCATTTTCCTTCGCGCACCTTTAGCGAAGCTATGAGATTCGGATTATTGCTGCCAATTATCATTTGAGGTATTGCGTTAATAAAGGTCAGGATAGGCAGGTTTTTTAGATGCGGATATCTCTGTCTTATCCTATCTGCTATCATTGTCTCGGCTGAAAGTCCAATGGACTTGGCTGTACAGACTCCATTTACTTTAAATAATTTATTGCCCTGTCCTTCTTTTGAGATTCCCAAGTTCAGCTGCTTGGATTCCGGCTCCTGCCGACTAACATCGCCAGTCCATCTAATGCATAGGCGATTGACGAAACTTTTCACTTCGAGCGCATCACCCAATTTTTCTTCTACAAGTGTTAGCCGTCATCCATAAAGGCGTAGATATCGACGGATTTTGAATTGGAGTACAAAGTGACTAGAACGATTCGAACAAAGCATTCTGGCTGGTTGGTTAGTGACCCACGAAAATTGTGTAGGGCGCTTTCCGTCACCTCCTTGTCAAGAAGACGATGATGTTTTGCTTTGCAGCCATTTATGTCGCAAGCTACGCGACTCCAGCAGGCTCCCTTTTGTTTTTGAGACACTGAGCACATAGGTTATTGTTATTTTTTTGGTTATTTATCGCGTTCCACCTGGCTTCCACTGACATCCGCAACAACTTTTCGCAAGACACTGGTTTGTGGTGTCCTTTGCATATCGCACAGAAGATGTGTTTATGGTTCTCTGTGGGCGCTGTGGTATGTGTATGCATCATTCCTCTATTGATTCTTCTCTTCTTGTCGCTTTCTAGTAATATGTTTGGCGTGGATACGCGACTTGCCGCTTCAGCCGACTGCTAGGTGATGTATGTTCGGGAAGGGTATGGATCTTGAATGTAGGGCCCAGTTAAGCATCATATCAGGTCCCATCTTCTCGATAAGCTCTTGCAATAACGTAGGGTTGTTTGGGTGCGCATCTAGATTGCTTGCCCAAATGGTAGCATATTATATATTTTTCACCGCAAGTGCAAACTCGATCAGCGGTTCTAGTTTGTCCTTTGGAGGAGGCAAATTTCGCACATTCTCCATCAATAGTTTTATTATGTGTTCTATTAAGTACTTATAACGTTCGGCAACGTTTCTGGGAACAGTAAGCTGTCTCGCACGGCTTCAAGTGCCCTACCTTTCAGACATCTCTGCAGGCGCATAGCGTTCTCCTCGTTGCTGTATCCACCGATCCGGGTGCTAGTTTCATAGGTGCTTATAAAGAGCGGCCATTCTCTTGGATCTCTTTAGAAGGCTGGTAATTCCCTCGGAATTGATTGTCGAGCAGCTACTTGTTGTTGTGTTATGCCATTGGTTTTGCATGGCATGCTCGGCGCTCTTATACTCGTCGCCTGTGGAGTGTTGATGGCACTATCATCCGTCATCATTATGTATCGGTTTATGCGGGCAGCATGTTATGGATGGTCATTCGCTTCTCCGTTTGACTGCACTCTCGGGTTAAGCATTACTTCATCTTCGACGTGCTGATCCTTGATACCTTGGTGGTTAACCTTGAAATGTGATTTAGCTTCGAGTTTATGTTCGCCTTCATCAGGCACGTGGCGACATGTCTCCATACATACATACAGGAACTCGAGGTGCTGTTTTTTGATCCGCAGCAGGTACAGTAGAATTGAGATGTACACCTGGAGCATTTGAGCATTTCCTGGTTGTCCGGCCCCTGGCATATACCACAGCTGCCATTCGTTGCCATGTCTATACGTAATTTTACGAGTGGTAGAATTTAAAATTGTTCTTTCCTTGGGATTTGTGTAAATTCCTCCTCTTTAGGTCTCCGTAGCTTTACTACACCGGAGGAAAGATGTGTTTATGGTTCTCTGTGGGCGCTGTAGTATGTGTATGCATCATTCCTCTATTGATTCTTCTCTTCTTGTCGCTTTCTAGTAATATGTTTGGCGTGGATACGCGACTTGCTGCTTCAGCCGACTGCTAGGTGATGTATGTTCGGGAAGGGTATGGATCTTGAATGTAGGGCCCAGTTAAGCATCATATCAGGTCCCATCTTCTCGATAAGCTCTTGCAATAACGTAGGGTTGTTTGGGTGCGCATCTAGATTGCTTGCCCAAATGGTAGCATATTATATATTTTTCACCGCAAATGCAAACTCGATCAGCGGTTCTAGTTTGTCCTTTGGAGGAGGCAAATTTCGCACATTCTCCATCAATAGTTTTATTATGTGTTCTATTAGTACTTACAACTACTATTAAGTAGTACAACGTTCGGCAACGTTTCTGGGAACAGTAAGCTGTCTCGCACGGCTTCAAGTGCCCTACCTTTCAGACATCTCTGCAGGCGCATAGCGTTCTCCTCGTTGCTGTATCCACCGATCCGGGTGCTAGTTTCATAGGTGCTTATAAAGAGCGTCCATTCTCTTGGATCTCTTTAGAAGGCTGGTAATTCCCTCGGAATTGATTGTCGAGCAGCTACTTGTTGTTGTGTTATGCCATTGGTTTTGCATGGCATGCTCGGCGCTCTTATACTCGTCGCCTGTGGAGTGTTGATGGCACTATCATCCGTCATCATTATGTATCGGTTTATGCGGGCAGCATGTTATGGATGGTCATTCGCTTCTCCGTTTGACTGCACTCTCGGGTTAAGCATTACTTCATCTTCGACGTGCTGATCCTTGATACCTTGGTGGTTAACCTTGAAATGTGATTTAGCTTCGAGTTTATGTTCGCCTTCATCAGGCACGTGGCGACATGTCTCCATACATACATACAGGAACTCGAGGTGCTGTTTTTTGATCCGCAGCAGGTACAGTAGAATTGAGATGTACACCTGGAGCATTTGAGCATTTCCTGGTTGTCCGGCCCCTGGCATATACCACAGCTGCCATTCGTTGCCATGTCTATACGTAATTTTACGAGTGGTAGAATTTAAAATTGTTCTTTCCTTGGGATTTGTGTAAATTCCTCCTCTTTAGGTCTCCGTAGCTTTACTACACCGGAGGAAAGATGTGTTTATGGTTCTCTGTGGGCGCTGTAGTATGTGTATGCATCATTCCTCTATTGATTCTTCTCTTCTTGTCGCTTTCTAGTAATATGTTTGGCGTGGATACGCGACTTGCTGCTTCAGCCGACTGCTAGGTGATGTATGTTCGGGAAGGGTATGGATCTTGAATGTAGGGCCCAGTTAAGCATCATATCAGGTCCCATCTTCTCGATAAGCTCTTGCAATAACGTAGGGTTGTTTGGGTGCGCATCTAGATTGCTTGCCCAAATGGTAGCATATTATATATTTTTCACCGCAAGTGCAAACTCGATCAGCGGTTCTAGTTTGTCCTTTGGAGGAGGCAAATTTCGCACATTCTCCATCAATAGTTTTATTATGTGTTCTATTAAGTACTTATAACGTTCGGCAACGTTTCTGGGAACAGTAAGCTGTCTCGCACGGCTTCAAGTGCCCTACCTTTCAGACATCTCTGCAGGCGCATAGCGTTCTCCTCGTTGCTGTATCCACCGATCCGGGTGCTAGTTTCATAGGTGCTTATAAAGAGCGTCCATTCTCTTGGATCTCTTTAGAAGGCTGGTAATTCCCTCGGAATTGATTGTCGAGCAGCTACTTGTTGTTGTGTTATGCCATTGGTTTTGCATGGCATGCTCGGCGCTCTTATACTCGTCGCCTGTGGAGTGTTGATGGCACTATCATCCGTCATCATTATGTATCGGTTTATGCGGGCAGCATGTTATGGATGGTCATTCGCTTCTCCGTTTGACTGCACTCTCGGGTTAAGCATTACTTCATCTTCGACGTGCTGATCCTTGTTACCTTGGTGGTTAACCTTGAAATGTGATTTAGTTTCGAGTTTATGTTCGCCTTCATCAGGCACGTGGCGACGTGTCTCCATACATACATACAGGAACTCGAGGTGGCACTGTTTTTTGATCCGCAGCAGGTACAGTAGAATTTAGATGTACACCTGGAGCATTTGAGCATTTCCTGGTTGTCCGGCCCCTGGCATATACCACAGCTTCCATTCGTTGCCATGTCTATACGTAATTTTACGAGTGGTAAAATTTAAAATTGTTCTTTCCTTGGGATTTGTGTAAATTCCTCCTCTTTAGGTCTCCGTAGCTTTACTACACCGGAGGAAATAAAGAATTTGCTCAAAATTCTTTACGAAAGAGTAAATTTAATTCCTCTTGGAAATTAAAGGCAATTTCTTATAGAATTTAAAAAGAATTGTTGCTCGTTCGACTAGTTAATCTAGCTCCGCCAGTGCCTTTGAAATGAAAAGTAATCCATTTAATCCTCAAGTAAGGTCAGCGTAAACTTTTTAATTCTGCAAGTAATTTCAGGTTATTTTACAAATTTCTTATAACTAATAATTGTACAATCTCATTTCACTTACTCTAGTCTTGGCCTCTTGGCTTCGAAAAAATCAATGCAGCTGCGTATTTTTCGCGCTTATATGTCTACTTATATATAATAAAGTACCGCAAGAGTAAGATGAGATAGAGAGTTTTAAAGTTTATAAAAAGCGTCATTCTGATTGTTCGCACAGAATTCTGTTTTGTGCTACAGTGGTACAAAGTTTATTTGCAGGCCCGAATTTCGGCAACATTCCCTTCTAATTGGCAAGCGAGCCACTGGAGCTTACTTCATCTTTTCCGACGTCGAGGACTGCTAACTTTACTGGTGGTCTGGAGAGGACACCTAGTTGTGTCTGTACCTTCGCCTGGCGGACTTGACCATCCGCTGCGGTGGTCACTTCGACCACTCGACCCTTTGTCCAGGTATTCCGCAGCTGGTTTTCGTCCACTATAAGTACGATGTTGCCTACTCCAATTGGTTTTACCTTTTTATGCCACTTGCTGTTTGGTAGCATCTCTTTGACCCAGCGTTTCCAAAATAGGTTGGCGGACATCTCACTCTGGCGGAGCGACCATTTATATTCAATTTGTTCAGGATCAGAAATCGGGTTTTCTCCATATGATGAGTCAAGCAACAAGTGATTTGGCGTAAGAGCTTCTTTATGTTCGTCGTCCAGGGACACGTATGTCAGGGGTTTGGAGTTGACCACCATTTCCACCTCTGACATGGCGGTAAAAAGACTTTAATCTGAGAATTTTCGACTTGGTGTTATACGGTATAACACGGTTTTGATGGAACGCACTAAGCTCTCCCAGGCTTCTCCCATGTGAGGAGCTGACGGTGGGTTGAAGTACCACGATATTTCCTGCTGCGACAATTCTCTATATATTTCCTTTGGTGTACCTCGGCGCGATATATGACGTCTTAAACCCATTTGTTTGTGGTTAGACTATGCACTATCTCAATGCTTATTGCTCGCATCGTGAGGCAGGTTATCAGCATGCCCATCTTTTCAATGATTTTCTTCCATCGATAACTGTTAGCGGTCCAAAATAATCAACTCCTACAAAGACTCAATTCACACACAATACTCCATGGTCTTTCAAGAAGAGTTGTAACCTCCAGTCGCGCTCCAGTTACTGCTGACTGTAGCTCCAAGCGGAGTGTCGAGAGCGGCTGCAACGGAGGCACCTTGGATTTGGTTGAAACGAGACTCAAAAGTATTTGGTTATTTTGTTCGATAGGGAAATACGCAACGGCAGAGTAGGCGGTCTTTTCCCGCATCGACGAATACGTGAAATTGAACTCGCCAGTCTTGTGCATGCCAATTTTTAAAATACCATCTCAGAATTTGCACGTCCTCTATCAAGGGGAAGAAGGACAGCCATGATTGCCACATATCCTGAAGATTGGGTGGTATTTCCTTATCCCAATCAATCTTCGATCGCGAAACTTGTTGGAGCAGTATTTTGAGATACATCACTATACAGGGTACAAAGCCCATGGGGTCAAAAACTGACATCAAAACTTGTAAAATTTCCCTTTTGGTTGATGCGTACAAACTTTAGTGCATAGGTGAAGGCATCTTAATGTGGGCTCCACCGCATGCCCAATATTTTGTATCTCTTCACTGTTAAAGAACTGTTTTTCGTCGTGGGTTGTTGTGTCACAAAGTGCAGCTAGTACCCGTTGATAACCACTTGCGCATATGGAAGCCTCCGCGTTCGTGGACTTCTCTAACTTCCTTCGCTAATGTAATGGCTTCTTCTTCCGAATGGCATGAATCGATGAAGTCGTCTACGTAGTGACTTCTCTGATTAGCTTTAGCTGCCGAAGGAAACTTATCTGCGTGTTTCTTAGCGTTCAGGTCGCGCACATAGTGCGCAAATGTCAACACATTTAATTGGAAAGTTTCCACGACGCCTGTTGTCCGATTTTGCCATAGGAATCGTTGTGCTTTAGCGTCTTCTTCTCTTACTGCTATTCGATGGAACATTTCGGCGATGTCACCGCTGACACCAATTGCTCTCATTCTAAAGTTATACATAATCTGCAGCAAGGGCACGAAAATATCGGGTCCCTTTAGAAGAAAGTCATTTGGGGCTACTCCCGATAATTGAGCTGCCGCGTCCCACACCAATCTGACCCTGTCAGGTTTATGTGGATTTCCTACGGTAAAAATTGGCAAGTACCATCCGTTTTCGGGTTTCTCCACGACTTCTTCCTCTTCTAACATTCTGGTATAGCCTTTGGCTATCAGTTTTAGTGTTTCACCATGTAGCTCATTTGCAAAAGAAGGGTCTGCTGCCATTTTCTTTTGCATGCTTAATAGTGATCGTTTTGCTTCGGGCAGGCTATTTGGAAATACACGGGGACCATCTTTCCAAAGCAATCCCGTGGTGTTCATCCGCGAGCTGTAACTAACAGTGTCTTCCAGAATCTGTAGAGATCGCTCTTCATGTGGAGACTTGGTAAACATCGCCGGTGATTTTTCCTCCGTTAGCAAATGTTTTTTAACCATCTAATGCAAATTCAGATCGCATTGACACTGATGCAGGTTGAGTCCTCCATCAGATCGTCCAGCTCCGCCAAATATAGTCCATCCTAGTCTCGTTTTTGCAGAAATTGGTTGCTGCCATTTTCCTTCGCGCACCTTTAGCGAAGCTATGAGATTCGGATTATTGCTGCCAATTATCATTTGAGGTATTGCGTTAATAAAGGTCAGGATAGGCAGGTTTTTTAGATGCGGATATCTCTGTCTTATCCTATCTGCTATCATTGTCTCGGCTGAAAGTCCAATGGACTTGGCTGTACAGACTCCATTTACTTTAAATAATTTATTGCCCTGTCCTTCTTTTGAGATTCTCAAGTTCAGCTGCTTGGATTCCGGATCCTGCCGACTAACATCGCCAGTCCATCTAATGCATAGGCGATTGACAAAACTTTTCACTTCGAGCGCATCACCCAATTTTTCTTCTACAAGTGTTAGCCGTCATCCATAAAGGCGTAGATATCGACGGATTTTGAATTGGAGTACAAAGTGACTAGAACGATTCGAACAAAGCATTCTGGCTGGTTGGTTAGTGACCCACGAAAATTGTGTAGGGCGCTTTCCGTCACCTCCTTGTCAAGAAGACGATGATGTTTTGCTTTGCAGCCATTTATGTCGCAAGCTACGCGACTCCAGCAGGCTCCCTTTTGTTTTTGAGACACTGAGCACATAGGTTATTGTTATTTTTTTGGTTATTTATCGCGTTCCACCTGGCTTCCACTGACATCCGCAACAACTTTTCGCAAGACACTGGTTTGTGGTGTCCTTTGCATATCGCACAGAAGATGTGTTTATGGTTCTCTGTGGGCGCTGTGGTATGTGTATGCATCATTCCTCTGTTGATTCTTCTCTTCTTGTCGCTTTCTAGTAATATGTTTGGCGTGGATACGCGACTTGCCGCTTCAGCCGACTGCTAGGTGATGTATGTTCGGGAAGGGTATGGATCTTGAATGTAGGGCCCAGTTAAACATCATATCAGGTCCCATCTTCTCGATAAGCTCTTGCAATAACGTAGGGTTGTTTAGGTGCGCATCTAGATTTCTTGCCCAAATGGTAGCATATTATATATTTTTCACCGCAAATGCAAACTCGATCAGCGGTTCTAGTTTGTCCTTTGGAGGAGGCAAATTTCGCACATTCTCCATCAATAGTTTTATTATGTGTTCTATTAAGTACTTATAACGTTCGGCAACGTTTCTGGGAACAGTAAGCTGTCTCGCACGGCTTCAAGTGCCCTACCTTTCAGACATCTCTGCAGGCGCATAGCGTTCTCCTCGTTGCTGTATCCACCGATCCGGGTGCTAGTTTCATAGGTGCTTATAAAGAGTGGCCATTCTCTTGGATCTCTTTAGAAGGCTGGTAATTCCCTCGGAATTGATTGTCGAGCAGCTACTTGTTGTTGTGTTATGCCATTCGTTTTGCATGGCATGCTCGGCGCTCTTATACTCGTCGCCTGTGGAGTGTTGATGGCACTATCATCCGTCATCATTATGTATCGGTTTATGCGGGCAGCATGTTATGGATGGTCATTCGCTTCTCCGTTTGACTGCACTCTCGGGTTAAGCATTACTTCATCTTCGACATGCTGATCCTTGTTACCTTGGTGGTTAATTTCAATGTGATTTAGTTTCGAGTTTATGTTCGCCTTCATCAGGCACGTGGCGACATGTCTCTATACATACATACAGGAACTCGAGGTGGCACTGTTTTTTGATCCGCAGCAGGTACAGTAGAATTTAGATGTACACCTGGAGCATTTGAGCATTTCCTGGTTGTCCGGCCCCTGGCATATACCACAGCTTCCATTCGTTGCCATGTCTATACGTAATTTTACGAGTGGTAAAATTTAAAATTGTTCTTTCCTTGGGATTTGTGTAAATTCCTCCTCTTTAGGTCTCCGTAGCTTTACTACACCGGAGGAAATAAAGAATTTGCTCACTATTCTTTACGAATGGTGTGTCTACTTATATATAATAAAGTACCGCAAGATTAAGATGAGAGAGAGTTTTAAAGTATTTAAAAAGCGTCATTCTGATTGTTCGGACAGAATTCCGCTTTGTGCTACAGTGGTGCAAAGTTTATTTGCAGGCCCGAATTTCGGCAACATGTATATTAAACTTTTAACATAGATATATGTACATCTAAGTATGTTCATACATGCATATAAATATTTTCACATATGCACTATGGCATAAGCGTAACAGGAGTCAGGGCTAAGCCAGCATATGAATATATTTATATGTATATAAACATAGGCTAAGTGAAACAATACTTTTGACAAATCCTATTCTAAATTAAATCCAAAAACTACAAGTGCCCGACACTGGCGTGTCTGTGTTGATATCATCAAAGGTATTGGAATCCGGTCATTCCATTTTAGACAAACTGGCCAAACAGTTGTCTAAGGAGTATGCCTCTACCGTACATTTATTTTCGCAATAAAAATTTGTTTCACCCACTGAGAAGTTTTCCAAGAAGGGTGGCCTTGAGCTGCTTCAAATACATTCGCCAGCTCAGTCTATTACATCCTCTGCCCTTTTACTAACTGGCTCCAGTTAGTAATTGTCTCGATATCCAGAGATTATATGAACCCATATTTATTCCAACATCTCTCGCCATGGTCCGTATGACTTCAACAATCGGTGGAGGATGTTCAAACCGTTTCTTAGCCTAAAAAAATGTACAACAAGAAGTTAAACAATTTATTAGCGTTATATTACTTTTGCAAATAATAGACTACTTTCAATTACAATTTTCAATTATAAAATTAGTAGAAATAAGTAAAAAATTTTATTACGTATTCATGAAAATTACAGCTTGTATATATTTTTCATTAATCGGTTAATGTTAATTTCGTTCCATTAATTTTCAAAAATTGTTCTTACCAGGCAATAAAAAAATTAAACAGCACCGGTACAGTTTTCTCTGAGAGTATTGAATAATATTTGGAAAGTAGACTCTTTTTAAACCATAGGGTATATTAAAGTCACACCTAGAATATGTTGCTCAGTGGAATTGAGCTGTGTTTGCCACTTTTTAGGGTTGCCAATAAACTATTTAAAATGTATGTTTAAAGATGTGTACAAATAAAATTTATGCGTTATGCGTTTCCTGGTTTTCGTACTATTTGTCTTTCGATGAATGTGGCGATGATTTGGTGCCATTGGAGGGTTTCTTGCTCCGTTGCTGAAGGATATATCGGCCATAGTGTGAAAGGTGCCTCAGCGATAACTCCTTCCACGTTTCTCTTTCGGTGCGATTACGTGATACAATGCTCACTTAACTTGTTCCAAGGACTCGATCATTGTGGAAGATTTCTAGATATCCCCTCATTTCCACTCCATACCATCCGTGAACATAGGCAGCTCGCAGTTAAGAGTTTTAGGGATGTCATTTATTTAATTTTGTTAATTGACAGTTAGTTAGTTAGCTTAAGCTAAACTTGGTTTATAATCCACCCCGACTAGGTGGAGGTGTTTTGTTTGCGGAAGGTGACAGCTTGCCACAGCTAAAGTGGTCAGGGATGGGTTGAGTCCAGCGCGATGTCCAAAATATAATCAGCAGTTACGTTGAAGGTTATGGTAAAGTAAAGAAGGAAGTGAAGTGACCAAAGTTGAGCAGCGATAAGGTGAGAAAAGTCGTTGAAAAATTGGCCAAGAACACGAAAAGTTTCGTGTAGACAGTAGTTAGGGAAACAGCTACTAAGGGAACACAATTATATAGAGTGTCTAGTAGATTGGCAGAAAAGACTTCACCATTGATAATTTTATGGAGAAAGAAAATGCCAAATAATAGAAAGAAGTCTGTCAGAATAAGAAAGTACTCGGAGTACTTCCACTTAGGGAAGCAGTATTTAACCAATTTTACGATTTTAATTAAACCAGTAGTTTAGGCGAAAAGTTAAGTTTCGTTAGGAGAAGAGAATGATTAACAATATCGACAGCTTTACTAAAGTCAGTATAAATGGCATGAGTTTGAATCCTGGTACGAAAGCCGTGGTTCACAAGGTCAGACAGTTCTAAAAGGTTTGTAAGAGATGCTCGGCCTTTAATGAAACCACGCTGACATGGAGAAATAGTAGATCTATATAAATATTGAAGGAAAGACATAATAATTGTCTCAAAAAGCTAGCGTATTGCAGAAATCTTGGCGATGCTGCGGTAGTTGGAAACTGACCTTTTTAAAAAGATTTTATGCCCATTTAAAAAGCGGAATTATATGACACTTATTCCAAACCTCAACAATATTGGCGGTCTCGTTAGACAAATAGATTAGCCGAGATAAAGATTAAGATAACGAAATCGACCACATTTTTAAGATGAAGCTTGGAATATTATCAGCCCCATTTTTTTTTTAAATGGGTTTTGATAAAAAGACCCCAAATTCGGACCCGGCAAAAAAAAAAAGACACATTTTCAAAATTTGTAAATTTGATCGTACACCTTTGGACTCAAAGAAAAAGTTTTAGATCTAGTAAAACTAAGATAAACTGGCCGCAGGGTCCATTTTGGAGCCATTTGAAAAATTCAATTTTGTATGGAGTTTTTTGGTGTCTCTGCTTGACGTCACTTTACGCCACTAACACACACTAAAGTATAACTACACTTGAACTATGAAAGATAGTGAATTAAATTTCCCGTCGAATGAGATATTGTTCAACAAATCGGATTAAAAATAGATAGACTTCGTTGCCTTGCAAAAAAGGTGTTTTTTTCTGTTTCTGTGTTTTCAACAGCCCAACTATTTCCCTCTCTTTCTTTTGATGCAAAACGCCGTTAAGTGGGTAAAAGGGTTCATGAGACAGGTACTCCCACATTCGCCAACAGGCAAGCAATCAGATGATGCATTTTTTTATAAAACTAGTGCAACGAAATTTTTCAGGATAGAGGCATTAACAATTCGCAAACAGTTCTAGAAAGTCAGGTGTTTATAAGGTATTCAAATCGTGGATTCCATATCGAAGTCTGCTGTTGTGACAATCTGATGAAACAACCTGACTACTCTGGCTGCATTTGCTTGCTAAAAATCTGCCTGCTCCTCTTGCCGACCTGCCTACATTGTGCTGCGCCACCCACTTCCCTGTTCTGCGACTGCGTACCTGTGATTAGAGTTGATTGTTTCCGATCCAGCCGACGATTCTCTTTCCCTTATGACAATGGCTGGTGGTTCGTGGTGTACTGAAGTCGAGCGAGAGATCATTCAAAATTTGAAGTCTTCTGGATTCTCTATTTTAAAGATAGCTAGTATTCTTAAGTGTTCTAGAACTAAGATTTATAAAGCTCTTAGCCTTAGCGTATCTATCCAAAAATGCAAAAAAAAAAAATTCAAAATTTT
The DNA here is from genome assembly GCF_018902025.1 of Drosophila willistoni. Classification (NCBI taxonomy): domain Eukaryota; kingdom Metazoa; phylum Arthropoda; class Insecta; order Diptera; family Drosophilidae; genus Drosophila; species Drosophila willistoni. Next base: position 17,557,438 of record NW_025814047.1, read on the forward strand.
GTATCACACAAGCTAGAAACCCCTCTTAATTTTTCGTTGTGTTGCACTTCTTTTTTTTTTTAGTGTGTTTTTTTTTGTATAAATTTTAAGCTGCACAACGATTACTTATTACTTTTCATTTTTCTTCAATTCAATCAGCATTTACTAAAATTATTTTCAATTTTTGGTTTATCATAAAATGCTGAAACAGAAATTACATCAACAAATCAGAGTATCAATTGACTACCAATTGATACTCTGATCAATTGACCATCAACTCATAGTTTGCAAAAACTTGGTTTGAGAATCGCCGAATTGATACCGCTTAATACACTAAGCACTTACCCTATACTTTAGTGGCAAAAAGGCCTTCCATCGATGTTCCGTAGGAGGGTGTTTTTTTTTTATGATGATATCTCCTTTGCGCTCTTTGACCACCATTAAACTCAGTTTCTGTCTCTCACTTTGGTTATTACACTTACTTCATTTACCGTTGCACTTGACTTGAATTATTTAAAATTACCTTTATGCGACTTTAGATTGATTTCATATTAGAATTTCTTCAGAGGGGAGGGGACGCACAACCCGAATAACGCAGGCAGAACAAAAAGAATAGTAACACGTCCGTACAACTCAGAAATTTATTAGAGACTAACTGAATGCGCGTGCCAGTAATTTAGTTTGCAAGCGCAGAGTTCAAATGCAAAAGAAATATATAAATGTATGTGTCCAAATACATACGCAGATAGAATACATGTGTGCGTTGCTCTGGAAAGTTCTTGTACAGTACTATTTTAACAGAATTAATAAAAATTTGTATACCCTTGCAAAAAGGGTATATTAATTTCGTCAGACGTGTGCAACGCATAGAAGGAAGCATCTCCGACCATATAAAGAATATATATTCTTGATCAGCATGACGAGACGTTTTTGGAGCTCATGGAAGTACTATAGGGTGCAAAAATTAAGCAATCGCTATGAAATTTTTTAAACATGTTCTTTAGGATATTGTGCATTGCAAGTGATAAAATTGGCTAAATATAGAAAATTGTTCATTAAAAAAATTATTGGTATCGAAAAAAAGGCAAAAAATCAATTTTTTGTAAAAAAGCTCATAATTTTTCCATTTTGTACGTTTTTTTTTTCAATTCTACTACCAGCGATCCGAAAAAGTGTCTAGATTAATAAACAATTTTCGTTTTTTGTTTTTATACAATTCAACTGCCGACGTGTACAGACGTGTTTTTTTAATGCACTCCGCATAAATTGAGTGTAAAAAAAAAGACCGCGTTTGCAAAAATTTGTGTAGGGCTCTCAGTCGCCTCAGAGACGCCTATTTACAATCATATTGCTATTAGATTGCTCTAATAGCAGTAAATACTAAGTTGCAACAACAAAGTGCGTAATTTTTACAAAAGCCAAAAGCTTTTTCGATCCCCACTAGCAACAGCTACAAGAACTAATTGTACAACAGCAACGTGGGCGTCGACTCTCGGTCCAACGCAACAACGCGTACTTTTCGGTGGTGTCGCCGACCCCACTGAATGCTAACGTAAGCAATAACACCGAAAGTGCCAGCCACTCAGCAATCAACAGCAACTTACCGTGGAGAGAGCAGTGTGCTTCTCCATCAATATCGATAACTGGGTCACCGATTGCACCGACCAGCACCGTCAGCTCGTTGACAGCAACTGCTGCAACGTCTGCCGAAGTATTGACCTGCCTCAAGCCGTCAACGACAGAGTCAGCCACAATAACATCCATTTCAAACTGGAATGGATAGATATATTAAAAGCTATTAGAAACAGTAGGGGCAAATAACTTTGTTGTAACCCCACTCAATAGGGGTAACATTAAAGAAATTAAATGTCAAACCCAAACTGAGGACAATTTCCGCATCATCGAAAAGTACCTCCGTAATGCTAACATCAACTTCTATACCTACCAACTAGAAAGCAGTAAAGGTCCAAGACTATGCAGCAACTGTGGAGGGAACCACACGGCCAACTACAGAGGATGTCCAAAAATCACTTTCAACGCCTCCAAAACTACACCGGAGGTATTCTTCGCCAAAGCTGTTAGATCATCCAACATGCCTGCTGCAACCAGGCAGTGTGCTCCGAACTGGACAGACGGAGCCCGCGAAAGAGACCCCGTCACTCCACCATCTACAGAATCCGCAACCTAGCGCACCAGAGCTTGGCCAGCAAACTCCATGTGGTTTAGAGGCCCTATTGATCTCACTCAATCAAAACATAACTACTTTTATGACGTTCATGCAAAACTTTAGGCACGAACTGATGCGGAATCAAAACCTGCTTATCCAGAAGCTTATCGAGAATAAATAATGGCTTTCCTACGTCTATGTCTTTGGAATGCTAACGGCATCTCCAAGCACAAAAATGAACTGCAACTATTCCTAGACTCAAGTGAAATCGACGTTTTGTTGATTTCGAAAACACATTTAACATCAAAAAATAAAATTTTCAAATACCAAAATATACCTTCTACGCAACAAACCTTCCAGACGGAAAAGCTCATGGCGGGACTGGTATCCTAATCAAAAACCGTATAAAACACTCATTCCTCAACAAATTTGAAACACAGCACCTACAAGCAACTGCTATAACCGTCCAAACCAGCTGCGGCAACACTACATGCCCTGTACTGCCCACCACGCTTCTCAATCTCTGAAAAGGAATGTACCAATTTCTTTAACACACTCGGAGATCGCTTCATTGCAGCAGGGGACTATAACGCCAAACATGCGCACTGGGGATCTCGCCTGGTAAATCCTAAAGGCAAGCAGTTGTACAACACAATAGTCAACCCTCTCAATAAGATGGATTGCGTCTCGCCGGGGAGGCCTACTTATTGGCCCACAGATCCACAGAAAGTGCCTGACTTGATTGATTTCGCAGTAACCAAGAGGATTCCGCGTAATCGGATCACTGCGGATACACTGCTACATTTAACTTCCGATCACTCTTCAGTGCTATCACACTATAAACAAGACCTCAAGTACTTGATCGCTCATATAGGCTTACAAACAACAAAACAAATTGGCTTAAATTTAAAATGTACATGAGTGCCCACATTGACTGTTCGCTGAAACTGGATGCTGCAGAGGACATAGATATGTGCGTCTCTGCACTTGATTTGATGATGGGAGCTGCAGCAAGAGTATCTTCTCCGCATGCCTCTTCTTACACTAAACCTGTTGACAGGCCTACGAACCGGCGGATAGAACAATTAGTAACGGAAAAACGACGTCTAAGAAGAGAATGGCAGATTACTCGCTCACCAGCAGCAAAACTTCGCCTAATGCATGCTAATCGCAACCTCTCCAAGGCGTTAGGACAAGAGGAAAGCTGGGCTCAAAGGAAATACATAGAAAAGCTCAGTCCAACCAGCACTAAACATCCTCTGTGGAAAGCCCACCCAACTTTAAGCGCTCCTACAGAGACAATTTCACCGATAAGGAGTCCAACCGGTGGATGGGCCCGCAGTAATGAAGAGAGGGCATCCGTATTTGCCACACATCTTAAAATGGTTTTCCAGCCAAATCCAACATTAAACTCATCTGTACTTCCCCGTTAGAGCACATTAACGGATAGTGAGTACTCGGAACTCCAATCGGACGAGATCACTGCAGTTATTAAAAACCACATAAAACCGAAAAAAGCCCCTGGCCATGACCTAATCACACCGAAAATGATCCTAGAACTCCCTGTCATCGCCATACAATACATCTGCAAACTGTTCAACGACTTCCCAAGAACATGGAAAAAGTCCACTTTCATCATGATTCCTAAAGTGGGAAAGGACAAAACCCAGCCATCATCCTATAGGCCAATTAGTTTGCTGCCATGTCTTTCGAAGCTTTTTGAAAAGGTCCTGCAGATCCGCCTAAACTCATTTCTGGCATCGGAGAACACAATCCTTTCACACCAGTTCGGCTTCCGCGAAAAACATGGGACAATTGAACAAGTCAATCTCATAACATCCGAAATACGAACAGCCTAAAAGAATACTGTGCGGCTGTCTTTCTCGACGTTGCCCAGGCTTTGGATAGAGTTTGGCTGGAGGGTCTGATGTTCCAAATCCGGCAAAAACTCCCACAGTACACCCACAAACTCATGGAATCTTACCTTTACAATAGGAAATTCGCTGTAAGATGTAATGGCTCCGTCTCGGCTGATTTTGAAATCAAAGCTGGTGTACCGCAAGGCAGTGTACTCGGCCCATTGCTCTACTTGCTGTACACTGCAGACTTACCAACGAGTTTAGGACTTACAACGTCCACTTTTGCCGATGACACGGCAATCCTCAGCAGATCCAAATGCCCAATACAAGCCTCTGCAAAATTAGAGGTGGTAGAGGAATGGCTAGCAACCTGGCGTATCCGGGTCAACGAGCAGAAATGCAAACATGTTATATGTATGCAGCAAAAAAGTCACATTTATTTGGAACAATTGACCTGGAGCCTGATAAGATCTTAAGATAACAACACAAAGGTCGCAAAAACTACCACTTTTGCATAATAGATTGCATAATTTTTCTTACTACATTTTTGAATCAAAAAAATACAATAATTTATGTGCATAAAATCAAAACATTTAAATATTTCTTCAGTCTTCGGTAAATTGGACTTTTAAATTTTTCGTTTTCCAATCGACTACTGTATTTGTAACATTCGAAACATTTTTTTTTTTATAATCAAATTTTTCTCTTTTTATACCATACACCCATAGGGTGAAATGGTATATTAAAGTCGCCAAAATATATGTAACATTCAGAAGGAAGCTTAATCCGACCCCATAAAGTTTATATATTCTTGATCAACAGCAACAGCCGAGACGATCTAGCCATGTCCGTCCGTCCGTCCGTAGACGGACCTAGACACCTAGACACCCGTCCGTAAAACCTAGATCTCGGAGACTATAAGAGCTAGAGTCACCAAATTTGGTACGCAGAAATTTTTACCACGCCCCCTACCGCCCCTGCAAATTAAATAAAACCGATTTTCTCAAACACTATCGCAACTAGAGACACAAAATTTGGTATGTATATTTGTTTAGTAAATGCGCACATTTTGCATGTTTACAAATTTTGCCACGCCCCCTACTGCCCCCGAAAATGAAAATAAAACTGATTTTCTTAAATATTATTCTAGCTAGAGACTAGAGTTGGTATGTATATTTGCTTACTAAATATATTAGTTTAGTTTTATGTGTAAAGATTTTGCCACGCTCCTTTCCTTAATTTAAAAAAAACTCTATTATCTCCCGTATTTGTGCACCTTGTGTAATCTTCTGATCAAAATCAGAGTAAAAATAGCCAAGTTATGCATATAAACGTTTTTCCATAAGGCCGGAGTTGGCCGTTGGCTGTTGGGGCCGCTAGGGTGCTCGTATGCTTGAATGAGCGAGATACTGAGATATGCTTGTAAAAAGCATGTGAACAGAATTTTTATTAAATTCGAAAATGCATTTGTTATTTTAAATTTGAAATATTTGTTTTAATGGTGTATGGTATACCTAAGTCGCCGAGACGACTTACTTACTTCATTTAAAATTAAATTTTTAAATTGTTGTTAAACTGTTTTGACATATGGTTTTGTCACTTTGCATGAGTACGAATGTCATGTTGCTATTTTCATTTAACACTTACTGTGTTTAAATACTTGAATTATTTGTCGTTTAAATTTAAGTGCAAAATTCTCTCGCGTCGAAGCCGAACGTAGTTCTAGATCTACAAACTTATAAGAATATAAATATATACATCAAAATAACTGCATAAAAGATTTTCAATCTTGGGTCAACATTTTTTTGTTGTACTTACGTTGAATAAGAGAATGATGTAATCATCGACTGGTTGCTGCATTGGACATGATTCACTTTTATACACTGAACATGAAAATGTTCACTTAACTTTTTGATTGACTTTTGATTGATCTTTGTCGAACTCCACTGCACTTTACACACCTTGTTTCAGAAGTGCTTTAACATTTTGGAATTTGTTAGTGCATTAGTGCACCTAAACATGTTAGGTATGCTTTAAAGATTTGCATAGTACAATGTTATGTTTTTCTAGTAATGTTAAAATAACATTTTTAAAAATTTGATTCCTTTCAAAATTTTTTAAACGTTAACATATTAATACATTTTTCAGTATGTTAAAAAATATTCTAATTTTTCATCATTTTCATAATTATTATTCTACAGATGACTGTAGCGCACAGAAGGAAACGTTTCCCACCCCTTAAAGTATATATATATACTTCATCAGCATGAGAAGTTGATTCGATATAGCCATGTCTATCTATCTGTAGGTGCGTATGCGTTTTACACAGCCATCTTTAAAGCTATCGGGATAAAACTTTTGCGTGAGATCAATTGTGTAAATCGCCCATGAAGCGGTTGGAATATCCCTATGAAATTCAGTAATATGATAGATTCGTGTATAAAATATCATCACAAAATAGCAGATCCCAAAATTTCAGATCGGATAACTAGAACACAAGTTACAGTCAATATAAATCAGCTCTGCTCCAACTTCAATATCAATCCCATACAATAAAGTCATTGAGTTGTCAACCTTATGTTGTACATTTGAAATAAAATTAAAATTGACAAAAATTTAATACAACGTTATATTATATAACTACTTATGCTATTTTATGGGTCTTTGAAAAGGATTGAGAGGTGTCAAGTAAAATTATGTATTGTTCTCTTCTTTCTTCTTCTGTCAAATAAAATAATGAGAGTTTAAAATCTCATTTGAAAAAACATAGTTCTATACAAAATTCAAACACGTAAAACAATAAATTTAACAAAAGAGTAAACATTTTAAGCGATTGCTTAAATGCATTTCGATCCAAAAATATTAAAAGTTTAATTTAACATTACTTTATTCCATTCATATTTTGATAGACGCAAAATATTATCCAAATGATGGAGGAAAAGCATCGAGATTTTAAAACTGTCAAACGACATTTCTGTGACACCGTACATTTGCTTTTAGGTTGGTTTCAGGTTGTTATCAATTTCTGTGACACCCCTGAATATTTTAATTGTCCATTTTCTTATAATTTAATTTTACTTTTAAGAGTTTGGATTCCCCAAATTATCTTGATTATCTAATTTGTACATCAATATTGTTTTCATAACCATGCCTACAATAACTAGTGAACTGTTTAGAATCTTGTTGGTTGTGTTAGGGCACTCTTTGGCGCATCTAGTAAAGAGCTTTTATTCTTATTGCTTTGCTGTTTTTATAAACGTCTCCGTCTCTGCTTTACAAACATCTGACCAATTTTATAATACCCTCTGCAAGGGTACAAAAAGTACTTCACACACACTGCTGACCGCGCTCGTTAAAAAGCTATAAGACCTAAAATACTATCAATATCGTTATACAAATTTAACAGCATACTCTTAAGACCCTATATGTACATTCGCAATTTATATATAAGATATCCTCTTTAAGTTAAATTAAATATATAGAACACAAGGTACAGTCAATATAAATCGGCTCTGCTCAAACGCTGTGTAAATTTATCTGACAAATATTAATTTTTTATTACAAAAGCTTAGAAAATAAATTTACTCATGTTATGGTTCAAAGTCATGGTTTTTGACAGATCGTTCCAACGGGAGTTATATGATATAAATAGTTATCTGATCTTGATTAAATGTAATATGTATATTAAACTAAATAATAGTAATTTGTATAACAATAGGTTTGAAAACACCAAAGCGATTGAGAAATGTCACTGATCTCATGCCTATATGACTTTGCCTATGTATATGCAAAATTCGAAATCAACTGTAGCTATTACGGTCTAGGAGGAGTTTGAGTAATGAGGTCGGAGATGCTTCCATCTATGCGTTGTAGACTTCTGACCAAAATTAATATACGCTTTTTTCAACGGTATAAAAATCTGTCGATTCCAAATGATTCCAAACTTTAAACTGAAATTACCATTGGTTTTTTGGACTTAGTAGGTAGTGCTTAGTCTTTAGTCGTGAAATGAACCCCTTATTATATAAGGAATAGCGGATTAGCACATAGGCGGCATCGAATCCACCAAAGTTTAACTAGGATCTGCCGCTATGCATTTTGCTTTTTTCTTTGTGATGCTTTCATAATAAATAATAAATTTTCAATGGGGTTTCAATGTGGCGACTGTTTGATTGCTGATATATTTTGGATAGTTGTCCTGCTGATAAAAGCTTCTGCTCTCTGACGTGACGGTCGTGTTTTTGCATAGCTCCTGAGTTTTTATTAATATTTATTGTTTTCTCTCAGTTTTTAATTGTGCTTAGTTTGTTTACGCTTTCACTGGTGTTGTTTGCTTGACACCCTTGTGTTTTATTTCCATAATTCGACAAATTAAATAGTTTAAACAGTTTTCCTGTTTCGTGATTAGTGTTTGGTGCATTTAATTTTTTTTTCTTTTTATTTTTTCTCTCGTCATTGCTTCTGCAGTTGCTCCCCTCATCGCCCCCATTATACCATCAGTGCTAGTGGCTTTGTTGTTCTATCTGCTTTGTGCTTGTGCTCAGCTTCTTTCCCGCGTAATCACTTTTGTAAGGCCGCCTCTCAAAGCTCGGCTTATAACTGTTCTTGCACTCTCTCTTGTGCTGTGCACTCTAGCTGTTCTCTTTGTTTTATTTGTAATTATTGATTTCTTATCGATAATTATCTTTGTGCTGTGTATTTAAATTTTTCTATTTATTCTTATATATATAAATTTATTTATTTATTTATTATTTTTTTTTTTTTGCCTTGTGTTTCTTTTGGCTTTATAATGGCTTGTTGTCTACCTACTTGCAAGCATTCTGATCGTTTTGATGATCAGTATAGGGCAATATCTTGTTGGCTTTGCGATAATCTTATTCACTTAAAATGTGCTGGCCTCAATGGCCGCGACTACGACAAATTTTCTGGTTTGTCTGTGTCTAAGCCTGAGCTTGGCTTAATGCGCTGGACTTGCCCATCTTGTGCCAGCCAGCAGCTTGATTTTAGCCGTATGTCTAGAGATATTCGTTTAAAGTTTCTTTCTTTAAACAAACTGGCCAAACAGCTGTCTAACGAGTGTGACTCTAGCGTACATTTATTGTCGCAATTCAAGTTTGTTCCACCTTCTGAGAAGTCGCCCAAGAAATGAACCCTTGAGTTGCCTCGCAAGCAGTCGCCAGCACTCTCTATTACATCGTCTCCCATTTTACTTTCGCCAACACCATCTTCTTGTCCCTCCTTATGCTCTTCTTTTCAGATTGAAGTACCCATTACAAGCCCTGGTGTACCTCATTCTATCCCTCACGGGAACTCTGATCAATCACAGGATCATGCTGGCTCTCAATCACTTGCTGATCCCAATGCTCCTCCGCCTCCACTAACTGTAGTGCCTCATCGCAAACAATTATTTATCTCTAGGCTTGCTTCTGATACTTCTGAGTCGTCTGTGGCAGCTTACATTAGTAATATATGCCCTGCTAAAGTGTTAATTCAAAAGTTTAAGTTTTCTAGGCCTCGCGAAATCTCCTCTTTTAAAATTACAGTACCTAATGAGTATTTCTCAGCTATGGTTGACACTAATTTCTGGCCAGAGGGCCTAGTTGTACACGAGTTTGCGCCCAATAAGCGCTCCCGTCCGTTGCCTGTCCACCTTCCTAATTTATCTTCTGCTTCAAAAAACTAATAACGTCTAGTCTTTGCATTCATTATCAAAATGTAAGAGGACTTCTTACCAAGCTCTCGAACCTGTTCTGTGATAGCCAAACCTTTTCGGCTGACATATTAGCTTTCTCTGAAACTTGGCTTAACTCCTCTGTTTTGGATAATGAAGTTCTTTTTAATAACTTTATTTCTTATAGGGTTGATCGTGTTGGTCGTCGTGGCAGTGGAGTACTCATTCCTGTCAACTCGAATCTGTGTTCAAGTGTTGTGCCGATTGATCTGCCCTTAGGTGTTGAGTTTATTTGCGTCGAAATTACATGTTCCAACTTTAGCTTATATATTTCTTGTTCATATATTCCTCCAGCTTCTGATATAACGACCTATATGCATCATGCTGATGCTTTGCAAACTATTTTCAATCGTCTTAAAGATCGCGATTTCCTTATAGTTTTAGGTGATTTCAACTTGCCTAATATTTCTTGGCTTGTTGATGATAATCTATCTTTCTTAATTCCTTCATCTCAACATGTTTTTCTTGATAGCCTACTTGAATGTCCGCTATATCAGTTGAATTCTTTCCTTAACTCTTCTAAAAGAATCCTTGATCTTGTTTTTGTCTCTGATCCCACTGTTAGTGCTGTATCCCGAACACAGCCCCTAGTGAAACCTGAAGAACTTTATCACCCTACCATTGAACTTACTATTTCTTACAATTCCGTTACTAATTCATTTAAAAACAACGCAAATTCTCGTCGCAGATGTTTTCGTAAAACAAATTTCAATCTTCTTAATAGCCTTATTTTCTCTTTTGATTGGTCATTTCTATTTGAGTGCTGCGATATAGATCGTGCAGTGAAGTATTTCTACTCTGCTCTTAATTCTCTAATTGATAAATGCGTTCCTTATGTGAATGTCTCTACCGTCTCCAGCGCGCCAGTCTGGTTCACACGTAGGCTCTCTAATCTCCGTAACATTAAATCGAGATATTTTAAAAGATTTAAAAAAACTGGTTCGCGACTTGACTGTGCAAATTACTGTATAGCCAAATCTCAATTTTGTCTTTTAAACACTCAATGCTACAATAATTATATCGTTCGCTGTAAGGTTGAATTTTATAAGAACCCCAAAAGATTTTATAACTTTGTTAATTCCAAAAGACGCTCTAATGTACTACCTTCCACCTTTAGACTTAAAGACCAGACTGCTAATAATGATTCAGATATTGCAGATCAGTTTGCTAAATTCTTTCAGTTGACTTATTCTACTACTGTTTCGGAACCCACACCCTATCCTTTTTCAATCGCACATTTAAATTGTATGTTTTTTCCTAGCATTACTGAAGACTGTATTATCTCTAGCTTGTCATCTATGACGTCTTCCTTCGTTCCCGGTCCTGATAATATACCTAGTTGCATCCTTAAAATGTGTTCGAATTCCCTATCTAAGCCTTTATCTCGGTTATTCTTTATATCGAGTGAGACTTGTACCTTTCCCGATATTCGGAAGGAGTCTTTTATTATTCCGCTTTTTAAAAAGGGTAGCAAATCGGATGTTTCTAACTACCGTGGCATTGCCAAACTTTCGGCAATACCAAAGCTGTTTGAGAAAATTATTACGTCTTCCCTTCAACACCTATCCAGATCCACTATTTCTCCTTGTCAGCATGGATTCATGAAAGGTCGTTCGTCGCTTACTAACCTTTTAGAATTGACTACCCTTGTACACCATGGCTTCCGTAAAAAGTGTCAAACTTATGTTATTTATACTGACTTTAGTAAGGCTTTCGATAAGGTTGATCATTCTATGCTTCTCGCGAAACTTAACATAATGGGTTTTTCCCCAAAACTGTTGGCTTGGTTAAAGTCGTATCTTATTGGCAGAACCCAAAAGGTGTCTTTTCGTTCGTCGATATCTAAAACTGTTCGAGTTACGTCAGGTGTACCCCAAGGCAGTCATCTGGGCCCCCTGTTATTTACACTGTTTATAAATGATTTGCCTTTGGCCTTGGCTCATTCACGCGTGCTCATGTTTGCGGATGACGTCAAGATTTGTTATTCCTATAATTATCCTTCTTTCCAACAGTACTTGCAATCAGATCTCGATGCGTTCTGTGACTGGCGCCACGTTAATAAATTACACCTTAATGCCTCTAAGTGTTCTTTTATGACTTTCAGTCGTTTGTCTCCGTTCCTAGCTCATTACTCTGTTAGGTCTGTTCTGTTAGATTGTGTACCATCGTTTAAAGACTTAGGCGTGATGTTTCACCCAAAACTTTCATTTAATGTTCATATTTCTTTAATTGTCAATAGAGCATGCAGCCTTCTTGGCTTCATTAAACGTTGGGCCAAAGAATTTGATGATCCCTATGTAACAAAGGTTTTATACACTTCGTTAGTTCGCCCTACTCTAGAATATTGCTCGCCAGTCTGGAATCCGCAATATGATGTTCACCAGCGTAGTATTGAATCGGTACAGAAGCAATTCCTTAAGTTTGCGTTACGCAGTCTTAATTGGGACCCGAGTCTTCGCCTACCTTCTTATTCTAGCAGACTTCTTCTTATTAATCTTCCTTCACTTTACAACCGTAGGCTCGTTTTTGGCATTCTCTTTCTCCATAAACTAGTCAACGGCGAAGTCATTTCTACTAATTTACTAGATACGCTATATTTTTGTGTTCCCTCACGTCGGACCAAAAACTTTTTTCCTATTCACCTTAGTAGATGTCTGACTAACTACTCTCTTCATGAACCTCTTCGTGTTCTTTGCCAATCTTTTAACAACCTTTCTCACCTAATTTCTCTTCATCTTTCTGTCACTTCTTTTCGCGCTATACTTTTTAATCATCTACAGCGAAACCAATAATAATATTCTGGACTTGGATTGGCTGCAACTCATCCCTGACCACATTGGCTGTGAACCGGGGCATAGCTGGCACCTTATGCAAATAAAAAACCTCCACCGGGTCGGGGATGTTTAGTTGTGTATATAGCTAAGCTATCTTTTTCAATTAATTACTATCTGTCTTTAGCTTAAGCTTTTTCGTCCACTGCTGTGTTAGTTGACGTAAATAAATAAATAAAAAAAATAAATAAATAAATATGTCCATTTTATGGGCATATTCCATTTGATATATGGGAGTATAACATTTATTATGATGCTGGCGTAGACATTTTGGGCCAAATCTATAACTGTTTTTTAAAATCTTTAATATTACAGATAAGAAGTATAAAACTATTTGAAGATGTTGTAGATCTAGTAAAACTAAGATAAACTGCATACCAAAACTGCTTGGTTTAGCCCCAATATTCGTTTTATTGGCAATCGGAATTCTGAATTTCGTATGGAATTTTATTGACGTTTGCCAGCATGCTTCTTTTTATACCATACACCCACGCCCCCTTCCGCCCCCGGAATTTACATAAAACTGTTTTTCTTAAAAAGTTTGGCAGATAGAAACATCAAATTTGGTTTATATACTCGTTTAGTTAGCGGGCAGAAAATAATTGTTCCAACTTTTTGCCACGCCCCCTTCCGCCCCCGGAATTTACATAACTCTGATTTTCTTAAAAACTATGAAAGCTACCGACATTAAATTTGGTACGTAAGTTAGCTTAATAGACGCGCAGATATTGACTATTTAAAAATTTTGCCACGCCCGTTTCCGCCCCCGAAAATTAAACAAAACTGATTTTCTCGAAAACTAACAAAGCTAAACTCACCAAATTTAGTATGTATATTGGCTTAGTATGCGCGCAGAATACATATATTTTAATATGTTGCCACGCCCACTTCCGCCTCCATAATTTAGAAAAAACCGATTAGCTCTTGCAATTTTTTGACCATCGCGATCAAATTTGGCAGACTAATAAATCTTATCTATTTCTATCAAACTACCAAATTTGATTGAAATCGGACTAGAAACATACAAAATATACGTATGAACGTATTTTGCTACGCGATCCATAAGGGCAGAATTGGCCGTTGGCTAGTGGCGGCGCTAGAGTGCTTGTGTGTTTGTAGAGTGAGCGAGATAGCAAATGGTATGAGGCATGTTAAAACAATTTAGTAGACATACATTTGGTTTTCGAAATTTTAAATATTTGTTTCACCTGGTGTATGGTATACCCAAGTCGGCGAGACGACTTACTTACTTCATTTACGATACTAATTTGTACTAAATAATCTTTTTCTTTAAATTAAATTTCCCGTCCAATGTTTTTTTTTTAAATCGAATCAAATCGCCCACAAGCAGGTAAGAGCAGGGTAATTGGAGTAGTAAAATTGCGGTAATCGTCCCTTTTACATACCCAGCGGCCTTTTGAAGGTTTATTTCATCACTGAGTTACTTGGGGCCGAGATAACTAAAACTAAATTTCAAAAAAACCTAAACGTCATAAATTCGTGGCCACAACTTGATGTATATCAACAAATCTTACACAAATTTCTCAACTCGTCCCCTCTTAATCCGGTTGTAATTATCGACTTAAGGGGTTACGCCACCCCTGAGGTCCAAAAAACAGGTGAAAAAACGAATTATTGCTGTGCGGCTAGTATACAATTTAGGAAAAAACTTTTATTATACACAGATTGAGGGTACTTTAAAGAATATTTATTGAGAAAAAAAATTTTGTTTAAAACAAAATGGCGGAGATATGGGACGGCAAGTGCCACCATGATTTGTAAATCCTTGCAGGTGGGGTGTCAAATTTCTCGGCTAAACATCACCCGAAAAATCCAAAAAAAAATATTGTTATTCAGGAAGGCTATGGCTATCCGCCCACGTAGGATTTTTTTTTTAAAATTTTTTTGGTAAAATGGCGGTTGTTTGAAAAAAAACGCTATTTTTCGGAGAACATTTTTGGCTAAAAAAATTTATAACTTCCAAACCTTAAATCAAAAAAATCCTACGTGGGCGGATACCCAACACTGTAAAGAATATGTGATAAAAATTTAAGCCAAATCGGTCCAGTAGATTCGGAGATATTTGACACCCCGGTTCAAAATAAGTAGTTTCGAGAAAAACGCAAAAGAAAAAAATTTACCGCGTCGGGGCCGACTCGGCCGCGCTGACTTCTAAACGCTGTAACTTCGGAACTAATTCGAATACATCTTACGAATATGATGTAAAGTGTAAAAGATTCTTAAAACTATAGAGGATTTTTAGAGCCAAAAAAAAATGTTTTTTTTTTTTCAGGGGTGGCGTAACCCCTTAAAGTTGCAAAAATTTTATAAACCCTTTGGTAAGAATAGCAAAACAGCCACGCCGAGGATCTTTTTTTAAAAAACACAATTTTTTATACCATACACCCATAGGGTGAAATGGTATATTAAAGTCGCCAAAATGGATGTAACAGGCAGAAGGAAGCATTTCTGTCCCCTTAAAGTATATATAGGGTGCGTACGGTATTTGAGGACAAAGTGATAGTAAAAATAAAAAGCTTATTTCGAATAAAATTTAATGAATGTTCACGAAGTTTTTACACAATATTTAATGGTTATATATCTATAAATTTATTCAATAAAATTTCCATTTAAAAGGGTTTCACAACTGTCCCCAGGACCTCGATATAAGCAGCAGAATTCACTCGAAGTCCTTGAGAGAAAAAGTGTGGTGGCACCACATGTCCTTTGTTGCTCACAACACCTAAAACCATAACAGTGGCTGGAAACTTGGTGTGCATAACCACTGGTACCTCTGTAGGATTGGAACATAGCCGATTAATCTTCTGGTCTTGGTCAAAATTTTTTTCGTCAGAAAAAAATCATAACATCTCCGCCGCTTCAGGGTGTTTAATTTTGTTAAGAAGACGTTTTAAACTTATAACTCGCTGTTCTCGTGTTTTATCCGACATAAACTGTCCTCTTCGCATAACATTGGACTTATACCGGAGATCTTCATGGGCATCTCGACGGATAAGACCGTCAGAAACATTAGATCCTTTGCCAGGGCCCTTATTGACTTTGAAAGGTCGTCATAAATAATCGCTTGCACTTTTTGAACAAATTCTCGTTTCTCGGGTTTTTTGCGTTTTGAAACAGGCTCTGCGTTGCCCCCTGATGCTTCCAACCCACAGCGCACCTTCTAAACGAACGAACGGGCGCACTTCACAAAATTCGATATTTCTAAATCGGTGTGATTTGCACATAATGCGACAATAACTGCATGTCTCTTCATTTGTTGAGTTAAGTTGTAGTCCTTCATGTCTTATTTAAGAGAAATTTACTGTAAAAAAGTGATTTCTGAAAGATATAGTAACATACATGTCCTTAAATACCATACGCACCCTGTATATTCTTGATCAGAATCAATAGCCCAGTCCATCCAGCCATGTCAATCCGTCCGTCTGTCCGTATGAACGCCTAGATTTTGAAGACTATAAGAGCTAGAGCCACCAAATTTGATACTTACACCCCTGTAATACATACGGTGTTAAAGTTAAATTAAAATTTTTGCCACGCTCTCTCACGCCCCCGTAAATTAGGTAAAACCAAAAACTAACAAAACTAGAACCGCTTAATTTGGTATGTTGATTCGTTTGGTATTCGTGCAGATTAAAAATACTTAAAATTAATATCTACCAAACTACCATTTTATTAATATCGGACTAGAAACATGGAAGATATAGGTACAAAAACGAATTTTACTGGGCGGTCCATAAGGGCAAAGTTGGCCGCATTCGAGTAGAGACTTATGACACCGATGATGATAACAGGTGAGAGTTAGAAGAATTGTGCACAATAGCACAATGTAAGTCGGCTATAAATAATTCGCCCGATACGATCACGCTTCCAAGAAATGCGCTTAGTAAGAAATTTAAAGCATTCCAAGTAGTAAATGTCCATAAAAACATCAATGTCTATGTTCATCATCGGGCTAATGTCTGATGTATGTCTGGTGTTTTTCTAAATTAATAAAGTGTACTGTTTTCTAATAATCAAAAGTTCTCATAATAGTATTTAAAAATAATTTTAAATGAATTAGGCATTTAGTAGATGTTGTATTGTTTGTACATATTTGCGAATGTATTAACCTTAGCTTTAAAGCTTAAAACCTTGGAAATAGTGCGGTGGAAAGAGATTAATAGAGTAATAAATACATAAATTATTTTTTTTGCTTTTTTAAGGTCATTCAACGACAGGTTCAAACAAAAGTATTCCGACAAAACACAAACACAGGACATCCCAGACGGTGTGAGTCTGAGTTCGCGGTTGTCTTTGCGGATGCTCCCAGTTTTAGTGTATCAATCGGCCTCCAAAGAATCTGTGAATCGTGGAATCTGTTTAGGACTTGCTTCGGAGTCTCTAGCTACGTACCACTGTTGGTGTCTGCGCCTCAACGCAGTTGCTGGCCAAATTTTTATTTGGTACCCCCATACGTTTGGCCCGGTCATTGGGCCAAGGGGGGGTGGAGTTGCTCTCTTGCTTGCTGGTTTTCCCGCCTCTCATCCTCTGGACTCCTGCCTGTGTGAGTGTGTCGTGAATTTATCCGCAAATTTCCCCAGGCCGTTCCATATTTCTTGTTGCTGCAAGAATTTGCTTCTTCTTTCCCGATCGTTTGTTAGCTGACCAAGTCCAGTGTTGGGCAACGCAGGGGTCGGGCCTTTGTATCTGACAGAGGGCGCCAGGGAGACTTTGGGCGGCTCTTTCGCTAATTTGTAAATTCAAATTTTAGAGTAACGGATAGCGCCTGACCGTTAAACCTCGTCTCAGTAGTGCCAATCCAGTATGGTTGAAGAGGAAGAGTTCACGTCTGGGCCGGACTCCGACTCGGGTTACGGCTCCACCAGAGAATGGCCCGCAACTAATTGTGGCACCAGCGTCAACGGAAATGGAGTGCTCGAATGCGGCACCGGTAGCTCCACCGGCATCGAATAATTGGGCTCGACGAATTGGGTAAGCTCCTTGGGGATTTAGTAGAGGTGTTCATGACAAAGGCGGTCCGACACGTCAATGTCAACACCAAACAAGCGATGACAAGGATGAACGAGCTGCAAGAACTCCCGTGTCAAAAGGTGCTCGACGGCCAGCTGACCGTCTGTAATGAGAGAAAGTCTGCTGAGTCAGATCAAGCGCCCGGCGAGGCCAAGACCATAAGTAGATTCTGTGGAAAGCCCCCATTCTGCGATTCTCCCAAACGCCCAAGTGATGAAGTGGTGACTCAAACTGTGTGCCAGCAAAAAAGCAAAAAAGTGCACATATTGGAGAGATCAGAACTGCAAAAGAGCCTGCTGCTGACGGTGCCGAATGGCAAGTAGTAGCTCCAAAACCGAGAAGGCATCCAAGCAGAGGCAGCAACCAAATGCTATTATTGTTGAAAAGAAGGGCAACATGTCATATAGTGACATTCTTAAACTGGTGGCGCGTAGCGAGGGTGCAAAGCTCAAAGCCGTCAGCGAATGTGTCCAAAAAGTGAGAAGAACAGCAAGGGGCGACCTTCTTCTAGAGATCAAAGGTAGTGCCGATAATTTGCAGCAGATTAAAGGAGATATCGACGGGGCGCTGAATGGCAATGCTGAAGACCATACCTTCATCCACCGTACCCGGCTGGAGATTCTAGACATGGATGATGAAACAACCGTAGACGAGATCATCAATGCGATTTCTGCTGAACTGAGCATAAATCTACCCCATGATGCTGTAAAGAGTCTGCGTCCGCTGCGCTCGGGGACTCAGAAAGCCATTCTGTCCCAGCACACGTAGCGGTGATTTTGCTTAAAGCTGGTACCGTTAAAGTCGTTTTTAACGTATGCAGGATTCGCATCAATGAGACCCCAGTGAGGTGCTATAAGTGCCTAAAAATTGGGCATATCGCAGCCAGGTGCAACAGGCAAGTTGACAGAAGCAAGGCGGGCCTGAGATGTGGGCAGAACAAACACAAGATAAAAGAGTGTAAAAACAAGGCTAAATGTTTTTTGTGCCTAGAAAGGGGTTTTGACAAGTTGGACTACGTTCAGAATTGCCCTGCATGGACCTAGCAAAGTCCCAAGACGGTGTCCCACCACAAAAATGATTAGATTTTTACAGATAAATCTAAACCATTGTGAGGCGCTAGCGCAAACGGTGCTTGAGCTAAACACAGACGCGGTGTTATAGGACGCGGTGTACGTAGACAGCAACTGGAACAAGAGTCTCTCATCGAACGCGACTATCTGGTGATGCAATGTGCGGGTGCAGCGTTGCTCGCAGAATTCTGTGTGGGCATCTGAGCTTTTTGTGCGTGCTCATATAAATGACTTTTGAGTCTACAGCTGCTATTTGCCGCCAAGCCTTACTGGAAAGCTATAGTAGGTCATTGGACGAGTTGATTACGGATATACGAAACCACAACCGCGTTATTGTTGGCGGGGACTTCAACGCGTGGGCGGTAGAGTGGGGCAGCCCCTTTACCAATGCTAGAGGGCGTGTACTTTTAGAGGCGTTTGATGCCGTAGACGTTGACCTGTTAAACAGCAGATCCCAATTTACTTTCAGGCGCGCAGGCATTTTATCAATTAGTGATCTCACTTTCACCAGCAGTGGCCTTTATACATCGTCGTCATGAAAAAAAGGCGACTTATACTGCAAGTGACCACGAGGCCATCGTTTTTGCTGTGGAGGAATCTGGACGCCCACTAAATGCTTCTGAGACTCAATATAAAAAATATAAGATATATACGATTAGTTTGCAGGAATTTACAGCGGCACTCAATAGCTGCGACTGGGAACAGGATGAAGCAGAGGTTATGGCTCAACATCTCTCCAATATGGTCGAGAGAGCATGCGATGCGGGCATGCAGCAATGTGGTGCATACACAAAGCACCACAAGTCTGTATATTGGTGGAACCAAAATATTAGTGAATTGCGGAAAAAATGTATTGCAGCCAGGAGACGATACCAAAGGGCTAGACGCCGTGATGCTGAAAACTGGCCGAAACAGCTGCAGCACGAATTTAGCTTGGCAAGGACGACATTAAAGCACACTATTTGGGCAACTAAGAACGAAAATTTTCTAAGACCATGCGACTCAGCAGAGCAAGACCCTTGGGGGAAGGCGTATAAAATCGTCGTAAAGCGCATATATGCAAATAGGCAGCACACACCTTTAGAAGCGGAGTAACTCAGCTTTATAGTCACGGAATTATTCCCGCGCAGAGAAAACTCAATCGATAGTAGACGTCCCGCCACACCAGCAGCAGAAAGTTATGTCACTGACCCTGTGTCAATTCAGGAAATCGTGGCTGCAACAAGCGCACTAAAGCCGGGTAAGGCACCAGGACCAGATGCCATCCCCAACCAGGCCCTCAAGCTGGCAATGGCGCTCCGCCCAGACTCCTTTTTGGAGGCATACAATAAATGCCTATATGAAGGAGTTTTCCCCAGGATCTGCAAACGGCAAAAATTGGTTTTGATCCCGAAACCAGGGACACCCACAGAGACGGCCTCATCGTTCAGGCCCATCTGCCTGGTGGATACTATGGGCAAAGTTCTAGAGGGTCTTATATGTACCCGGCTTCACAGAGCTATAAATGCCGGAGGGGACCTATCGTCCAATCAATTTGGCTTTCGCAAAGCCAAATCGACGGTCGACGCCATTGGCAAGGTTGTCAGTATAGCCGCGGCAGCCATAGAAGGCACTCGATGGAAGCACGGGACGAAGAAGTACTGTCTGATTGTCACGCTACATGTTTGAAATGCTTTCGATACTGCAGACTGGGGATGTATTTTGGATGCACTATACAATATATGGAGTCCAGAGTATCTACGCGCAATTACGGAGCTTGTCCTAATAAGCAGCAGGAAACGGGTCGAGACGGCATCGGTCAGTGTGGAGGGCTCCATCATATGCTCGAAGCGCGCTATTCGGTACCTTGGAGTTTGGCTGGATACGAGGCTATGCTTTCGAGAACATCTGGGGCGTGTGCACGCAAAGGCTCCGGAGTCAGCGAGGGCATTATCGAGAATCATGTTGAACACACGCGGCCCCAGACAAGAAAGAAAACTACCACTCTCTACCGCTACAACATCCATCATTCTCTACGCGGCACAGGTATGGACAGAGGCAATAAAGACATAGAGCTATACCAGAGGTATCCAGGCAGCATATAGTCTCAGTGCGCTCAGAGTATGTTGCGGGTTCAGGACCATCTCCGACGACGCCGCACTTGTTATTGGGGGAATGGTTCCGATCGAGCTACAAGTAGAGGAAGCTAGACTAGTAGCATCTTCTCTCAAAGATGGGCCATCTAGGAGGGAGAAGAGGGCTGACGCTAGAAGGAGAAGTATAGCCACATGGCAGCGGAGGTGGGATCAATCCTCCAAGGGGCGTTGGACCCATAGAATGATTCCCGATGTATGTGCGTGGCTTGGTAGGCAACACGGTGCCGTAAATTTCCACCTTACGCAAATCATCAGTGGGCACAGCTGTTTTAGGTATTACCTACACCGCTTCGGACACGACGCATCCCCCTTCTGCCCGTCCTGCGGGGACGGCGTCATTGAGGATGCAGAGCACGTTTTGTTCGAATGCAACCTCTTCTCTGGCGTGTACCACCCTCACAGTTGGTAACCTGATAAAGAAGATGATTTCGAGTCCACGTAAGTGGGATGCGATAAATTCTTTCGCGGCTAGTGTGATGCGCGATCTGCGATTAGCCGAACGCCGTAGGACAGAGGTACGACAATAAAAACAACACGGCTGCAGTGAAGCACTACCTTTCGGCCGTCCCGCAGCAGTTCACGTCATTTTTTGTATATTACTGTAGTGTACGTCTTGTATCTGATATGTATTGCACGTATACTGTATGTACATAAGTTGCCTCACTGTTAGATGTTAATTACTTTGTTAAATCAATAGAGTTAAAAAAAAAAAAACACAAAACACATTAAGCAAAAAAAATGGAGAAATGGAAATAAAAATATCAAAGAAGCTAACATCGGCTATGCCGAACTTTATATAGCCTTGCAGTCCTTGGTAATAATAATTTTACATGTTCAAAATTTGTTTTCTGCAACTCAATTCATCAATATTCAAACAAAACAATTTTACTCTCTATTTTACAATTATTTTACAATCACATATGTAAATTTCATAGCGTACTCCGATTTTTATGAAAATGTTTCTTCTAGTTCTTCGTGACCTATATGATATAGTGGTCCGATCCTTATGGTTTTCATACTTTATTTTTCCCGGGTAATAAAAAACCCCGAAAAAAAATTTCAGCCCGATAGCTCTTAAGACGGTTGAGTAAAACGCATACGCACAGACGGACGGACAGACGGACATGGCTATATCGACTCAGCTTCTCATGCTGATCAAGAATATATATACTTTATGGGGTCGGAAACGTCCCCTTCTGTGCGTTACAAACATCTGACCAATTTTATAATACCCTCTGCAAGGGTATAAAAACTAATCACCCAGAGAAATCCACCCTGACTTTTTCGGCTTGTCCCAACCATATTAGTATTATGCGAAATCAGTCAAAATAATTAAATATTTCTTAGTGGATAAAGCAAAAATTAAAAACATTTGTTAAATTTGTTTCTGCAGTGCAGTAGTTTAATAAAAATTAAGCTTCCGTTATGTTAAACTTCACAAATTATTTAAGTAAGACGCTTTATTATTAACATTTCGTTATTTTGTTTTTTCAGTAAAACGTTCAGAATCAATTTGGCTTGTAGTATTAGTATAACTTTTTACAGAGCATCTTAGAACCTCATCGCTAGTGAGTTGTAAGTCATAGCTTGGCTCTAAATTGTTGTTGGTAATTATTTTTCGTACTAATTTATCAATTGGTGACGAAGAGCAAGTTTGTAAGCCTAAGTTTGTGTTTTCCAAATTGACAATATTTAAGGATTTATCAGGATTCACGACCATATCGACTCCTTTACTATTAAAAAAATCGAGTACCCACGAAACAACGAAAAAGCAAGCTGCGTTCATCGGAAATGCTCTGATTAATGTAGAACTAAGTCCGCGAAAGAAAAAGTGGATACCTTCTTTCCCATAGCCCTTTATTGCACAGTCTACAAATCCATTATACTTTGCGAGGTTTCCCAGAGAATCAGATTGCATATGCGTCTTAATTACATCAATTGGGTAACAGGCTAACCAGGATGCCATTCCAGCGCAGCCTCCAGCTAAAAGCGTATATGGAATGCTAGGTTGTTTCCTCTGACGCATTATGAATTCGTAGGACACAAAGTAGCAAGAAAAACCTTAAAAAAATTTGGAAAAAATTAAATAATATAGTATTGAATTATGAATTAAAAAAAATAAAAACATATAGACAGATATCAATTGTTAGAATAGTTCATGATAAAAAATTAAAAAAGAACAAATTTTTAAAAATATATTGACATTTCTAAAATTTCTAAGCCTATGGGTTTCAGAGCATCCAATGAGTATTAAGATATCTATGTATAAGAATGTTTGAGAATGTGTTAAGCAAGAGAATTTAAGGGATATTATTCTTTGGAACGAGTTATGTGCTTTCTTTAATCTATAAGATAATTTTTTTAATCAGAATGAGCCCCTTAGGAGCGGGGCAGTGGTGGTCGTGTGGTGTCGTTTGTTGGTGTCCTGTTGTTAAAATATATATGGTTTACCGAATCGGCTCATCGTTACTCTTCCCTTAATTTCCCAAATTCCAAGTGGGTACTAACATTGAAGCTTGCATCGACATGGCCAGTCTACGGGTAATATCCCCTTTTGGTCATGTCTTTTTATAATTCTCAATAGTAGTTTCTTCGGCACGGCCAATCTCTAGGTTAAATTTCTGATTTGTAGTGGGCAGCAAAATAAATTTTTCCTCCTTAGCAAATTTTCTCTTAATGTGGCACAGGCACACAAAGAAATACTTTTTCACATTTTCTATCACTGATACTTTTGAACAAATAACTAATTACACTTAAAAACTAACTCTAACTAACTCTTGGAGAGCAGTGTGGGCTTATAAAAGCAGGCAATGCGTTGCCTGTTGGGAATAAACATGCTGTCTCATGTTGCAGGAATGTAAGATTAGGAATGTCAATGGCACGTACCGGATAGGGTGCAGAAGACCGTCCGCATCGCGACTGGTAGCTCGCTGGTCTTTGGTAAACTTCCTTTCAGGACCAAAGAACAAGGACATGAACACGCCAAGATGATGTCGTCTAACTTGCTGGTGGTCTGCGGGTCCAACGGAGATGCGGAATTAATGCAAAACAAGACGTCGGTATCATGTGGGGGTTGCGGTGAGGCAGCAGTGTGACCAGTGGAGGACTCAGAGGTGGCGCAAGGTACGTCGGATCGTGAAGTGTGCGAATGCGGTCACTAATGCCGATTCAACATGCTCCCTCTTAGTGATGGTGGGCCAAGCAATTAGCACATAACAACAAGGAAGAAGTATCACCTGCAGGACGCTACTGTAGTCTGACGTAACGAATCTGAATTGTCACTTCTGAAAAGAAAAAAGTCTGCATCGCGACTGGATGTTTTACAATACCACGAGAGGTAAGCAGGTGGACGACACAAACGTTGCCATCATTGCAGGGTGCGTCTGGTAGATATGCCATTTGTTGAATGGAAGTTTGTCGTCTGAGTACCACAAGATCGCTTACTACAAGATTCTTACATGGAAATTGCCATTTGTTTCGCTTGTGTAACTTCTTTAAATATGTTTTCACCGGGCACAGAAATGGTAATTCACGACCTTCATACGCTACGTACGGTTAATGATTAATGAGGTTTGGTCCTTGAACTCTGTTTCGAGACTAGCAAGGGGCCGCCGACTACGAAAAGACCAGGAATCAAGGCCAATGAATTGGTGGGGTCTTTGGACGAAGGAAATATCGGCCGCGAATTAACACAATCATCTATATTAGCAAGCAGAGTTGAGAACTTCCCGAAAATATAGTTTTGGTTGGAAGTGGCCTTATAGAACCGAGTATTAAAAGGTTAATGGTTTTGGCAGAGAAACACACCAATACGTAAATATGTCCCATCGAAAATATAGTTTTGGTTGGAAGTGGCCTTATAGAACCAAGTATTAAAAGGTTAATGGTTTTGGCAGCGAAACACACCAATACGTAAACATGTCCCATCGAGGTGTGGCAGGCACGGCCCGGTAGTCGTAAAGGGGCGTGAGAAGGCTGTTCGCTGGGAAGGCAGGAAGGAAGGATGTATGACTTAACAATATTTATTATTATTATATATATTATTTTTAGGATAAGACGAACCGCAAAATGATTACGATCGTCACAGAACAGTCGCAGTGATATTCGCCAAAATAATATTCACGCTGAGTGACTTGGATTAACAACTTGATCTCACCAGAGTTCACCTCGCACAAGTAGTCATTTGGAAGTCTGCGACACTTTCGGAAAACCGGACCATGTATGCTAGCACACGAAGTGTACGTCCCAGTAAAGCAGGTCATTGGTTGGCCTGGCTATTGCGATGTAGACCTTCACTACCAGCTGCTCTTGTGGGATATGTGTCGCTTGTAGCCAGTACTCTTGTGGTTCCTTGGTGGGTCGTCCCACCACAGATCATTACTGTGTACCTTTACGCAAAGGAAAGCCAGGTAAACCAAGAGCATCTTGAAGTTCATTGACAATTGCGATTGCAGTTTGTTCAGTGCGAACCCTCCTTAACATACATATAGGACTTGATAATATCGCTGGCTAACGCAAACTTGGAGTCCATATCACTTACGAGTTGCTGAATTACTCGGATGGCCAAGAATGGAGCCAAGGTTAATGCAAACGTGATTGTGTTAAGTTCGTAATCACCGAGTTGGCCGTTTTTGTTCAGGAATAGGATCCTCTGAAATGATGTGTGAATTGCAAAGATCATAACTTGCCAGTACATTTTCATGACGTCGTAAATTTTCTGGAGGCGTTAAAGGCTACCCGTACCTTCGTTGTGGTATTGTTTGTCTTGAAAAGTGCATGATGTGGCAGATAAAATCTTGTTTTCACTGCTGTAAAATGTCACCCGACGCACTTAGCCCAAATCCAAATACTCTTTGATGAGGACAGCATAATCAATTTTACCTGGAATATTTTTTAGAAGACGACGCTCGTTCTTTGAAATTGAGCCCCTGGTTTGGAATGACTGAGATTGATGTTGCTCGGGTCCCAAAACGGAAGTGAGACCATATGTCTTTCCGAATCATTTCTCCCTGTGATCCTGATAAAATTAACCTCGCAGAATTGGTCGTAATGTTCTACCGGTTTGACACATACCAAAAACCCTGTGAGAAGAGTTTCGAGAAGATCCTGTTTGCATATAGCAACCCTTTTATACCCTCTAAGCGATACGTGCAACTTTATGATCCGGAGCATTCGCTCAGGGATCACGCTAGCTTCCAAAGCAGTGTGTAACAGATCCCGTGATAGGAAAGTTGTATCCTTGTGCCAAAGGTCCGCGATGGTTGTACCCAGTTCCGCGGAGGTCTGGACGTGGGAACTGATATGGCCATTGCTGGTGTATTTTCAACCGCTTCGAGCGTACGAAACCGCTCGGTGAGGAAATCATCCATCGTTTGCCACTCTGGAATGGCGATCTTATCGCCAAGAGATTGCAACAGAAAAATACGAACATGGCACCCCACGTCGTGACTGGAAGGCCACAGTGCTCAAAGGCACGAAAGAACGCCTGCGGTGATCCTGTAGCGCCTTTCCGGTCCCATGAGGTAATTGGGATAGGTCAAGAAGTGCTTTGAATTAGCTATTAACAATAATGCGCTTGTTATCGAATAACGGGTTGGGTGCATTCAGCGCTGCTTCGAACCTATCATTTGTAAGGGGATTTTGCTTATATGATCTTCAACACTTGTTTTTCAAATGGGCAATTTTGTGAATCGCTGATGTAGATAGCAGTTAACAAATCACTGAACGTGGGCCATTAAATGTAATTTCACGTAAGCACCTCTGAGCCAATAGAGCTTACACCCAAGGTCTGTTTATGATTCGTATATCAACTCGCTGAAACTTGGTAGCACTGTTCATACTTAGCCTGGAGGGCAAGATATTTCGAACTACCTGTCGGTTTCGTTAAGAGTTCGGAGCACTGACCGTATTTCTGTTCAACCATTTTCCATAACTTTATGGACAAAGACATGGCTTGGGTGTTCTCTTCGAATTGAATTGGTTTCTCGCAGACTGAGATAATTTTCTGCAGAGCCATGGTGCATGCAGCTAGAGTCTTTTTGGATTCAGATCGAGTGGCTCTTGGAGCAGTTACGAAAATTCGTGCATGTGCTACCGGTAGCTTCACCTTTTTCCCGCTTGCGTGGACTGCTTTGGGGTGGTTTCCTGTAGAGAGGCGAAGAAGATTGGATAGGGTTTGACACGCTCCGAACGGAAGAGTGGTACTTATCTGCCGCGAAATCGGTGTAAAAATCGAAAAAGTTTTCAAATTGATTTTGCGATCCCAGCTTAAGCCACGAAGTGCAAATAGCAAGAACTGCTTTTGGACGGATTCAAGTCTAGTCTGGTGCGACTCATATTGAGGTAACCAAATGTAAGATCCATACTCTAAGATAGGACGGACAAGCGAAGTTCAAAGCATTTTAGTTGTATAGGGGTCGTCAAACTCTTTTGATCATCTTTTAATAAAACACAGAATACTCATGGCCTTTGCGACCGTGGTGGAAATATATGTTAAAATTTAATTTATGGTCCATACGAACGCCCAAATCATTTATATTATTTAGACGTCTTAAAGGATTATTGTTAAGTGACCAGTTGAGAGTTACAATAAAAAGTCATTACCTTACATTTGGTAGTGTTAAGATTTAATAGATCATCGTTATAAGAAATACAAAGCTTGACATCGTCAGCATACATAAGCACACGCGAATGATTAATGACTGATGGAGGATCGTTAATGTATAATGTGAAAAGCAGAGGGCCAAGATAACTACCTTGAGGTACAGCGGATGTCACAGAAATGGAATTGAGAAAATAAGACTTAAAAAGTACCTTCTGTTTTCTATTTGTTAAATATTCTCGAACCCAAGAAAGGAAAAGGGGTGGAAACCCAATGTCGTTCAGTTTAGAAAGTAATAGGGTATAATTAACAGAATCAAAGGCTTTGCTGAAGTTAGTGTATATGACATGAGTTTTCTTTTAGCATTTTTGAACCCCTTGATAAATATAGAGGTAAATTTCAAAAGGTTAGTGGTTGTAGATCTACGTTTCGCAAACCCATGTTGGGAGGGCGAAATAATAGAGCTACAAAAATGTTGCAATTGCGAAGTTATAAATTTCTCAAAAGCTTTCGGAATAGCGGACAATTTTGAGATACCCCTATAGTTAGAGGCTTCGGACTTTTTGCCATTTTTATGCAGAAGAATGATATATGACTCCTTCCAAATAGATGGAAATGAGGAAGATTCAACAGACAATAAAAACAATTTTAGAATGGGTTTGCAACATGCGTTTGTACAGAACCTGAGTACACATCCAGGTAGACCATCTGGCCCCGGAGAATAAACAGGTTTAACTAGTTTAAGTTCACTAAGAAGAGAACTTTCATGAATCACTGGATTAAAAATACAATTAGCCTTTTTTAAATGATAAGGATACGGACTTGCTCGATATTCCATTGAGGAATAAGTTGTTTTGAAAAAACTCGCAAACATATTGGCAATTGCCTGATCAGTGCTCCCTTTTTTATTTTGAAAAGACAAAAAAGATGGGTGCACAGAGGTCTTACGTTTAGAATTAACAAAATTATAAAATTGTTTAGAGCCAGAAGAAAACTAAAGCTTACACCGCTGAAGATAATTTTTATAGCATTGTGTATTAATGAATTTCATCATGAATTTTGAACGAGCGACTGTATACAGTAATCTGATGAACGACGTGTTTTTTAAAACTTCTTATAATATCGTGTCTTCACATTTTTCAAATTGAATAACTCACGAGAGAACCAGGGAGGTTTGTTAAGCCGCTCCAGGCTAACAAGAGGCACACAAATATCAAAGAGTGAATTTGGAGTATCATAGAAAAAACGAACAGCTGAGTTCATATCTCTACAATTATGCAGATAAGACCAATCGGTAGTAGTAATTTCATTAAGGCTGGCAAAGTCAGTCAGTGAAATTTGTCTTTTGGAAGAACAAATAGTACGATCCTAGAAACCTCACAATAAGAAGAATCCAATACAAAAGTAAGATCTAACGATTTTCCATTAGAATTTAAGACAGGATTGACTTGGGATTAATATAAGCTTAGAAGACCATCAATAAAGTCATGTGATAAAGAGGTCAACAACATGGTACATTCATCTGTTGGTGACCATGCTAAAGCGGGTAAATTAAAATCACCTACAACTATGAGCATGTATTGACTGGAAACTAAAGAGAAGACAAACTGAATTGCCTCTAAATGATTTAAATATACCACTATGTCTGACAATGGTGGAATATAGGAACAAGTAATAAAAGCATTTAAAGATTTAAAATTTACTTTAACACCGACAAACTCAATCTCCTAGGTACGGGAAAATTGATTGATGATAAAGCAGCATCAACAGCTATCAGAACGCCACCACCTATGCGGGAAATCCGGTCACGTCTAAATATAGAAAAGTTTGTGGAAAAAACAGATGCATCAGCAATATCAGGTTTCAGCCACGTCTCTGTAAAAGCTAGAATGTTATGCTCAAAAGAAAGACTATCTACATAGAGATTAGGAAGTTTAGATTTCAGTCCTCTAACGTTCTGGTAACCCAGGTTAAGGGACGGAGCTAGTTTTTTGACATACCAGCAGATGCTGATGTGGCAGGAAAAGCATTAGTTGTTGTTGTTGGTAAGCGAATCGGTTGCAGTTTTTTCTTCTTTACAGTACATTCCTTAACTATAAGATTAAAAAAATTTTAACTTCTCCACCGCAATATTCGCGATCTTAACTTTCTTTCGAATATAGGCTATTACATCGTATCTACAGATACAGAAACACTCCAAGGACTGTTAAAACGTGCCCTTTAAGTGTCAAAACTATCTCTAGTCCGCCTCATGAATGAGCGCATCTCATTCTCTATCTCCCGGCAAGCATCACATCCATATTTTATGCCACCACCTTTAGCAATAGACTTCTTGATTCTTCCTGTGTAACCTGCGCACTTAACGTGAACCGCATTGTCACACAACCAACAAAGAATATAATCATGCAATTATTTTTAGAGCAGACAACCATTTTATAAAAAATTTAAAAAGTTTTTACCTTTAAAATTTAATTTTAAAAAGCAATAAATAAAATTTATTATTTATTATTATTTTTTAATTTTAAAAAGCAATAAATAAAATTTTAAAGGTAACAACTGACCAGTTCTGATACAAGGGTTAATGTGCAGAGTAAGCGTTCGCAACTAAAGAGTAAAAAGTTCAAGTGATAGCCGCAGGTAGGCAAAAGACGAGAGCGCAATCAAACAAAAATAGGAAAGAGCGAGAGAGCGCGTCAAATTGAAGACATACCCCAACAATTTGTACGCAAGAGCGCGATAGTTAGCTACAACGGTAAAACTTAAGACAAAAGCAAAAGAGATAAGCAAAACAATAGCACCGCTAATGCAAGATTTGTTGTAAGATTAAATTTATGTTTGTTGGAAATATTCGATTTTGTTTTGCAAGTGCACAAAAACTAGTGAAAGCAATCGCGAAGTGAAAATAAAGTTCGGATGTTAAAATTTTAGTTAAGCAGAAAGTGAGTTTATAAGTAGTACAAAATTATTTAATCGCGAGAAAAAAATAAAATTTGATAAGCGCAAAAAAAACACGTCCGTCCTTTGCAACGAGTAAAAGTATTCTTGTGTTCTGCTTTGTGCCGGTCGTTAGCATAAGAGCTTGCAGCTATACAGCCGTTAAGTGGTATTTATGTATACGTGTACTTATGCTGCAACGGATAGCGGAATTTAATTAAATTAAATTGAAATATGAAAAAAGTTGTACGACTTTTCGTATGTGGATAAATATAATAACGATCATTAAATCAACACTACATTTTTGAAAAAAGGTGTACGACTTTACGTTTGTTTGTGGATAAATATAATAACGATCATTAAATCAACACTACATTTTTGGAGTCTCGTCCGGTATTTTGTTTAAAGAAATTAACACACATATAACACTGCGTGCGTGAAAGAGACAACAATCAAATTCATAGCAGTGAGCAAAGCAAAAACTTTTTGTGTAGGCATCATTGTGTAAGAGCAAGCGAAATAGGCTGTGCTAAATCTCGTAGCATAAAATCGTTTTGATGCCTAAGCACTTTGGGACACGACGGCGGTCAGTGTAGCTTCCTAGAACAGTCTAGAAAGATTTGGACAGAGGGAATGAAAAGGGAAATGTCAGCAGATGCAGAGGCAACCCGTTGGCAAAGGCAAAGCTAGACGTAGCGAGAGGTAAAACGTCCACAAAGACAGAGGCAACCGTTGGCAGAGACAGAAGCTGGCAAAAGGCAAAAATCAAAAAAAGTACAGACAGCCCGCTAGCAAAAACTAAGCGTAGACTTCGTGGGATATCTAACGCGGACAGCATAGTAAGTTCTAACATTAATAAGTATAGTAAGTTCTAACAAATAAGTAAAACTAAGCATTAATTATTGGTATTGAACAAAAGAAAACTATTGTAATGTAGACGAGGTTTTGCCACAGTGAAACTTATTGAACCGAATAGAACCTTAGCACAGTGGGAAGAAAACGTGATTGACAGAATAGACTTCTTACCCATTACAATATTCAATACCAGGATAGCGAGGAAGAAGAAGAAGACTGCCTATAAATTATTTTAGTCGAACTTGGTACACTGTAAAAGACGTTGAGGGCAGTGTATTCTATTTTTCAAGCTCAGGTAGTCCAAACAATAATCTGTGGGTTTAAGTGTTAGCATAGCGTGCTATTACAGAAAAATGGGACAAGTTTTAGAATTTATATACGCAAAACAGTTGTTAGCTGCGCTAGCTAAATCATTTATTTGGAGTCAACATAATGTACACAATTGGGAGATCTTATTTATTTATTTATCTATTTACGTCAACTAACACAGCAGTCGACTAAAAAGCTTAAGCTAAAGACAGATAGTAATTAATTGAAGAAGATAGCTTAACTGTATACACAACTAAACATTCCCGACCCGGTGGAGGTGTTTTATTTGCATAAGGTGCCAGCTATGCCCGGACTCACAGCCAATGTGGTCAGGGATGAGTTGCAGCCAATCCAAGTCCAGAATATTTTCATTGGTTTCGCTGTAGATGATTAAAAAGTAAAGCGCAAAGGGAAGTGACAGAAAGTTGAGAAGAAATTATGTGAGTAAGGTTGTTAAAAGATTGGCAAAGAACACGAAAAGGTTTGTGAAGAGAGTAGTTAGTCAGACATCTACTAAGGTGATTAGGAAAAAAGTTTCTGGTCCGACGTGAGGGAACACAAAAATATAGCGCATCTAGTAAGTTAGTAGAAATGACTTCGCCGTTGACAAGCTTATGGAGAAAGAAAATGCCAAAAACGAGCCAATGGTTGTAAAGTGAAGGAAGATTAATAAGAAGAAGTCTGCTAGAATAAGAAGGTAGGCGAAGACTCGGAGACAATTAAGACCGCGAAACGCAAACTTAAGGAATTGCTTCTGTACCGATTCAATACTACTCTGGTGAACATCATATTGCGGATTTCACACTGACGAGCAATATTCGAGAGTAGGACGAACTAACGAAGTGTATAAAACTTTTGTTACATAGGGATCATCAAATTCTTTGGCCCAACGTTTAATAAAGCCAAGAAGGCTGCATGCTTTATTGACAATTAAAGAAATATGAACATTAAATGAAAGTTTTGGGTCAAACATAACGCCTAAGTCTTTGAATCATGGTACACAATCTAACAGAATAGACTTAATAGAGTAATGAGCTAGGAATGCAGACAAAAGACTGAGAGTCATAAAAGAACACTAAGAGGCATTAAGGTGTAACGAGTGTATCGAGGAACGAAAAGATACCCTTTGGGTTCTGCCAATAAGATACGACTTTAACCAAGTCAATAGTTTCGGGGTAACTTAAGTAACACAACTGCCGCCGTGTACAGACGTGTTTTTTAATGCACTCCGCAAAAATTGAGTGTTAAAAAAAAAGACCGCGTTTGCAAAAATTTGTGAAGGGCTCTCAGTCGCCTCAGAGACGCCTATTTACAATCATATTGCTATTAGATTGCTCTAATAGCAGTAAATACTAAGTTGCAACAACAAAGTGCGTAATTTTTACAAAAGCCATCTCCACCAATTCGGGCCCAAGCTCTCTCGATGCCCACCAGCAACAGCTACAAGAACTAATTGTACAACAAGAACGTGAGCGTCGACTCTCGGTACAACGCAACAACGCGTACTTTTCGGTGGTGTCGCCGACCCCACTGAATGCTAACGTAAGCAATAACACCGAAAGTGCCAGCCACTCAGCAATCAACAGCAACTTACCGTGGAGAGAGCAGTGTGCTTCTCCATCAATATCGATAACTGGGTTACCGATTGCACCGACCAGCACCGTCAGCCCGTTGACAGCAACTACTGCAACGTCTGCCGAGGTATTGACCTGCCTCAAGCCGTCAACGACAAGTCGCCCAGAGTCAGCTACAATAGTAAACCCAACGACTTCTGTCCAAACTGGAATGGATAGATATATTAAAATAACTAAGCGGAAGCTTAGCTCGCAAAAGAAAAAAAGTGGCAATACGCCGAAAATAACCAAACCAAATAAACGGGTAGCACCCCTTAGCGGGAATCGGTTTAAAATTCTTGCCGATCAGCAAGACGATCAAGCCGGCGCTGTAGATAAAGTTAAATCGGCTAGACCACCCCCTTTATACATCCGTGGAGCCAACTGCAGCGCCCTGATTTCGAAGCTAGTAGAAACAGTAGGGGCAAATAACTTTGTTGTAACCCCACTTAATAGGGGTGACATTAAAGAAATTAAATGTCAAACCCAAACTGAGGACAATTTCCGCATCATCGAAAAGTACCTCCGTAATGCTAACATCAACTTCTATACCTACCAACTAAAAAGCAGTAAAGGTCTCCACAGGGAACCACACGGCCAACTACAGAGGATGTCCTGTCTTGAAGCATCTTAAATCACACCTAAACGGGTGCAAACCCCCAGCTGGACCAAAAATCACCTTGAACGCCTCCAAAACTACACCGGAGGTATTCTTCGCCAAAGCTGTTAGATCATCCAACATGCCTGCTACAACCAGGCAGTGTGCTCCGAACTGGACAGACGGAGCCCGCGAAAGAGACCCCGTCTCTCCACCATCTACAGAATCCGCAACCTAGCGCACCAGAGCTTGGCCAGCAAACTCCAAGTGGTTTAGAGGCCCTATTGATCTCACTCAATCAAAACATGACCACTTTTATGACGTTCATGCAAAACTGTATGCACGAACTGATGCGGAATCAAAACCTGCTTATCCAGAAGCTTATCGAGAATAAATAATGGCTTTCCTACGTCTTTGTCCTTGGAATGCTAACGGCATCTTCAAGCACAAAAATGAACTGCAACTATTCCTAGACTCAAGTAAAATCGACGTTTTGCTGATTTCGGAAACACATTTAACATCAAAAAATAATTTTCAAATACCAAAATATACCTTCTACACGACAAACCATCCAACCATTCCACATGCCTCTTCTTACACTAAACCTGTTGACAGGCTTAAACAGACAATTAGTAACGGAAAAACGACGTCTAAGAAGAGAATGGCAGATTACTCGCTCACCAGCAGCAAAACTTCGCCTAAGGCATGCTAATCGCAACCTCTCCAAGGCGTTAAGACAAGAGGAAAGCTGGGCTAAAAGGAAATACATAGAGAAGCTACTGAGCTTTGAACTGCAATCAGCACTAAACATCCTCTGTGGAAAGCCCACCCAACTTTAAGCGCTCCTACAGAGACAATTTCACCGATAAGGAGTCCAACCGGTGGATGGGCCCGCAGTGACGAAGAGAGGGCATCCGTATTTGCCACACATCTTAAAATGGTTTTCCAGCCAAATCCAACATCAAACTCATCTGTACTTCCCCGTTAGAGCACATTAACGGATAGTGAGTACTCGGAACTCCAATCGGACGAGATCACTGCAGTTATTAAAAACCACATAAAACCGAAAAAAGCCCCTGGCCATGAACTAATCACACCGAAAATGATCCTAGAACTCCCTATCATCGCCATACAATATATCTGCAAACTGTTCAACGACTTCCCAAGAACATGGAAAAAGTCCATTGATTCCTAAAGTGGGAAAGGACAAAACCCAGCCATTATCCTATAGGCCAATTAGTTTGCTGCCATTTCTTTCGAAGCTTTTTGAAAAGGTCCTGCAGATCCGCCTAAACTCATTTCTGGCATCGGAGAACACAATCCCTTCACACCAGTTTGGCTTCCGAAGATTTTAAGATCAATCACGGGGGCCCCGTGCTATATACGAAACGACAACATTCAAAATGATCTAAATATACCTGCCATACGCGAACTAATAATAGAACTCGTCTTAAAAGAAATGACAGACCAACCCAATAACAAGTGAGTAGGGCCGCCTGCAATATCCCCAGGATTTATCTTAAGTACTAGACTAAGAAAAATATCTCAAACTTGTTGTTAGGCTCTAATTTAAGAGTAGATTCAACAAATATATATTAAATGTTAAAAAAAAAAAAAAAAAAATAGTTTCGGGGAAAAACCCATGATGTTAAGTTTCGCGAGAAGCATAGAATGATCAACCGTATCGAAAGCCTTACTAAAAGGTTGGTAAGCGACGAACGACCCTTTATGAAGCCATGCTGACAAGGAGAAATAGTGGATCTGGATTGGTGTTGAAGGGAAGACGTAATAATTTTCTCAAACAGCTTAGGTATTGCCGAAAGTTTGGCAATGCCACGGTAGTTAAAAACATCCGATTTGCTACCGTTTTTAAAAAGCGGAATAATAAAAGACTCCTTCCAAATATCGGGAAAGCTACAAGTCTCACTCTATATAAAGAATAACCGAGATAAAGGCTTAGATAGGGAAATCGAACACATTTTAAGGATGCAACTAGGTATATTATCAGGACCGGGAACGAAGGAAGACGTCATAGATGACATGCTAGAGATAATACAGTCTTCAGTAATACTAGGAAAAAACATACAATTTAAATGTGGGATTGAAAAGTGATAGGGTGTGGGATCCCAAACAGTAGTAGAATAAGTCGACTGAAAGAATTTAGCAAACAGATCTGCAATATCTGAATCATTATTAGCAGTCTGGTCATTAAGTCTGAAGGTGGAAGGTAGTACATTAGAGCGTCTTTTGGAATTAACAAAGTTGTACAATTTTTTTGCGGTTCTTATAAAATTCAACCTTACAGCGAACGATATAATTATTGTAGAATTGAGTGTCTAAAAAACAAAATTCAGATTTGGCTATACAGTAATTTGCACAGTCAAGTCGCGAACCAGTTTTTTTAAATCTTTTAAAATATCTCGATTTAATGTTACGGAGATTAGAGAGCCTACGTGTGAGCAAGACTGGCGCGCTGGAGACGGTAGAGACATTCACATAAGGAACGCATTTATCCATTAGAGAATTAGGAGCAGAGTAGAAATACTTCACTGCACGATCTATATCGCAGCACTCAAATAGAAATGACCACTCAAAAGAGAAAATAAGGTTGTTAAGAAGATTGAAATTTGTTTTACGAAAACATCTACGATGAAAATTTGAGATGTTATTAATTGAATTAGTAACGGAATTGTAAGAAATAGTAACTTCAATGGTAGGGTGATAAGGATCTTCAGGTTTCACACGGGGCTGTGTTTGTGATACAGCAGTAACAGTGGGACAAAGATCAAGGATTCTTTTAGAAGAGTTAAGGAGAGTCAAGTAGGCTATCAAGAAAAACATGTTGAGATGAAGGAATTAAGAAAGATAGATTATCATCAACAAGCCAAGAAATATTAGGCAAGTTGAAATCACCTAAAACTATAAGGAAATCGCTATCTTTAAGACGATTAAAAATAGTTTGCAAAGCATCAGCATGATGCATATAGGTCGTTATATCAGAAGCTGGAGGAATATATGAACAAGAAATATATAAGCTAAAGTTGGAACATGTAATTTCGACGCAAATAAACTCAACACCTAAGGGCAGATCAATCGGCACAACACTTGAACACAGACTCGAGTTAACAGCAATGAATACTCCACCGCCACGACGACCAACACGATCAAGCCTATAAGAAATAAAGTTATTACAAAGAATTTCATTATCCAAAACAGAGGAGTTAAGCCAAGTTTCAGAGAAAGCTAATATGTCAGCCGAAAAGGTTTTGCTATCACAGAACAGGTTCGAGAGCTTGGTAAGAAGTCCTCTTACATTTTGATAATTAATGCAAAGACTAGACGTCATTTGTTTTTTAAAGCAGAAGATAAATTAGGAAGGTGGACAGACAACGGACGGGAGCGCTTATTGGTCGCAAACTCGTGTACAACTAGGCCCTCTGGCCAGAAATTAGTGTCAACCATAGCTGAGAAATACTCATTTGGTACTGTAATTTTAAAAGAGGTGGTTTCGCGAGACCTAGAAAACTTAAACTTTTGAATTAAAACCTTAGCAGGGCATATATTACCAATGTAAGCTGCCACAGACGACTCAGAAGTATCTGGAGCAAGCCTAAAGATAAGTAATTGTTTGCGATGAGGTACTACAGTTAGTGGAGGCGGAGGAGCATTGGGATCAGCAAGTGATGATCCTGTGATTGATCAGAGTTCCCGTGAGGGATATGTGCTGTCTTCTAACACGATCCGAGATAACGATCGTTGAGACTTCTGAGAACATAATAGCGAATTTGGTCTGCAAGGTCGGCCCTCGCTAGACCCAAAAATCGGGCCCATCGATCAACACAAAAAAGGTCTGAGTAGGAGTTATAAATGAATTATTATGTATAATTAAGTATAAGTTGGATTTTTAGACCCCATTTAAATCTCGTAATAGCATAGGGATATCTGTATATATCTTGCCGTAAGAAATTTCCTTTTCTTTTACTTTGTTTCCTTTTAAATAATTTTGTAAATTATAATGTCAAACGAATTTAAATGGTATTGGTCGCGTTTATTAATTCTGAAATAACCATGAATTGTGAATAAACATTGAAGTTCTGTCACCTACATAAAATCCATACCGAATGTTTCGCTAGTATAATTTTTTGTGGTCTTGTTTTAGGGTCAGTTATGAACTATGTATGGCATCTGCCAAGGTAGGGAGGATAGAGAAGGGAGATGCGTTCAACAGCATAGCATGCTCATATTTTCCTGACAGGTCCATAGATTTAAGTCTCAGTTGACAAAAAGTGCACTTCATTTTTCTTCAATTGTGAAGTACGATAAGACTAGGCAAGAACCCCGCCCCATCCGTCGAGCTATCCTTCCAAGGAGTCGGATAATAAGTGCACGCCAGCCCGCAGTCTTCTCGTGGCCGAACTGCTTTAGTGCAACCCACAATACACCATTCACTACGCGTTAACTACATAGAAAAAATTTGGCGCCCAACAGTGGATCCGTCTACGAGGAATAAAATAACTTCAGCAAGCGATCCTTATAGAATAAAAAAAAAAAAAAATTAAATATTATCATTCTTTAGACAGCTATCCAAAATCTATGCTTGTTAAACCATCCAGTTAATTACAAAATTTTGTCTTCGTTAAATAAGAGATTCTTTTTACAACAGATATTTCGAAATTTTGGAATTTGTTTTAGAGATTGCGATGGCAGATCGATGGTTATGGTCTGAATCGACTAGGACAAACCAAGTTTGACAAGGTGATATCGATTGTCATAAGATTTTGTTA
Organism: Drosophila willistoni; assembly: GCF_018902025.1. Lineage (NCBI taxonomy): Eukaryota > Metazoa > Arthropoda > Insecta > Diptera > Drosophilidae > Drosophila > Drosophila willistoni. The sequence continues at coordinate 17,595,935 of NW_025814047.1, forward strand.
AATTTAAATTCATTTTTGAAGTCTTTTATTTGCATTATGGCAATGCAAACTACTAGAAGAATTCTGATAACTTGACCTAGGCAGATTGGAAGAATTAGAATAAATCAAAAATAGTTAAATTATTAATGTCCATAGATACACCAAATTGGTGATGGATTCGATATAGATGTAATGTATGGTGACAGAAATTAGGATACAAATTTTGTTTGGAACAAACTTTTTAGAATTAAAGCACTCTACAATGACTACTCGACATAGTAACCAAAATTTAGCACAGGCTTTGCGTTCATCAGATGTCTTTTGCAGTATTTGCAACGAAGTCTTAAATACAAATGAGCTTCTGACAGAGACTCCGTACAAACATAAGTTTCATCATCGTTTATCACTGAAGTATTGCAAATTTCGACAACTTACCCATTGTGTAAAGATAGCTGCCGCAGCAACCAACTTAAATATATAAATAATAATTTAGAAGCAGAATTAAGAGACGCAAGTTTCACCTCGCAGGCATTAGGCCTTCTGAATGGGCACCGCCTAGCAATATACCTTCGGGTGTTCCCGTCCAATTGTACCGTGTTTTATATATGTGTATTTTTAGATTGAGCTTAACAAGTGTATTTGTGTTTCGTTGAAAAAAGTTTAATGTGAGAAGGTATTAACAAAAGTATGCAGATAAATGAGAAACTAACAATTTTTGTCCGAATCCACACGATTTTTAAAAAATCAACTTTTTGCAGTACAATATGTGTTCAAAAGGGCGGAGCTGCTTGACGTTGGAATAACAACAATCGTTCCCGTGACGCGCATCATATGTTGCAAAACATTGAACAAAAGCACATAAATGACGATGGCATTAAGACAATAAATGAAAACGTGAAAGCTTTCGTTAATTATATAAATAAACACTTGTTAAAGTGTAATTCAACTCTGGCAAAATTTAAAGGAAAGCATGCAAAATGGCTTGAAAAAGACACTTCCATAGAAATCTCCGGTCTCTGTTCAACAGAAATAACCGGTTCAACAGAAAAAAATGGGTCGTCCAAAGTGTGATTACGAGAACGCTGGTCATTGCCTTAAAAGAAAATTAGCTGCTGAGCTTTCCGATCAGAATAACAACTTATCTCCCTTACTTATACATTTAGCTGTTGTTTTGAAAGCTGCTGGGAGTTGCGAGACCCTAAAACAGGTAAAAAGTAAACTTTTTATAGACGAGCCAAAGCAAATGTCCGCTGACTGTGCACTTGCCTTTCTATTGGAAAATGGATTTACAAAAAATCAGTATATAAATATACAACGGAATGCAAAAATGCAGGGTTATGATATATACCCAACATATCCAGCCGTACTTAATTCGAAATTAAAACTCCGGCCAAAAGAAATTCAATATTATGAAAATAATTCGTATGTTTTACTTTAAAATCTTTTGGACCATATATCTTCCCGTATTCTGGAAATGCAACATGAAGTGAAGTGGAAACACTTCCCAACTTGGAACATTGCAAACTAATTTTCAGCTATGGATTTGATGATTCGTCCGGCCAGAGTGTATGAATCGATCGACAGTTTTCTATTTGTTACTACAATTGTTCCGTTAAAATTGATAAATGAGACAAAACAAATAATTTGGATTAATAGGGCTCTGCAATCTGTTAGATTTTGTTGACCATTCAAAATCGAGGAAAGTACCGAGCTCATATAATCAGAAAAAAACAACTTAGATGCCCAGATTCTCAACATGCACATATTTTTGTAGAAATTTAAAGAGAAATGTATATATGTATGTGCAGTATACTGGACACATAACACTGATAGATGGTGAAGTTCTAAACGTATTGTCAGGAACCAACTCGTGTCAATCTTGTTCAATTTGTGGAGCGAAGCGAAAACAATTGCTGGACATCAAAGATGTGAACTCGAAAGTTTTCATAGCTAAATCACATGCTCTTCAATTTGGAATCAGTCCATTACACACTTGGATCCGCTTTTTCGGGTTTGTTTTAAAAATCTCATTTAGAATAGAGTTAAAAAAGTGCCATGTCAACGACGCCGACAAGATTAAATTAAAAGCATGAAACAATTTGTTACAATTAAAAATGATGAAACAAATGGGATTGAATGTAGACAAACCTCTTTCAAAAGGCAGTGGGAACTCCAATAATGGCATCACAGCGAGAAGAGCATTTTCCAATCTTGACTTATTGTCATCAATTCTTGATTTTGACTGTGACATATCAGGAAAAGTATCCATGGTACCCCATGTCGCCCACTGTTCACAAAGTCTTAGTACATGGGCATCAAATAATAGACACTTGTATAGTTCCCGTAGGCTGCTTTGGGGAACATGCATCGAAATTCCGAAATAAACTATACAAGCGCGACAGAAGAACATTGGCAATAGTAGATAACACCCAACTCAAGGATACAGCTACTCTAGCTTCAACACCAGTGAATGCACCGGCGGCCCTCATGCTCAACTCAGTGAAAAACGCATCAGTCGCCCACTGACGCCGAGTCCCCAGGCATCATAAACTGAGGCGCTAGATTATGGTGAAAGCGCGAAAACCGAATCGGCTAGTAGCTGTCCGATATGAAGAGGATATTCTGGCCCCTACCATCGTCGAGAGATCCGAAATCCAACCACCAGTACCAGGAACGATTGGCATTCTAACGTGTCCACCGTTAATGGAGTTGAGCGGTCTGCCACATTTGAGCATTGCGTTCCTGCCACATTGGAGCCATCTACGGACCAGAGCAACAGGCATCAAACTACGCCGTTGCACAAGTCCCTGTGGACAAAGCCCTCGGTTGGAAACGAAAACACTGGCGTGAACGAAGAAACCGTACTGGCGAGATTGTTTCGTGAACCTAAGGTCGCCGTTCCAACAAACATATGCGCCAACGACATCCTATCAACGTTATACGGCTCCCAGTGGTTTTCAATGATGGATCTACAAAGCGGATAATGACAGGTGCGGATGGACAAACCCTCCCGACCAAAGACAGCCTTCACTTAAAATGCTGGACTTTTTGAGTTCAATGTGATGCCACTTGAGCTTTGCAACGCCCCCGCCACGTGATGGACAATCTTCTGTCTGGGGTGATGGGGAATTTCGCGCTAGTCTATCTGGATGACGTGATTGTTTACTCTCGTACAACCGAGGATCACCTCACACACCTGCAGGACGTGTTTGAACGACTGGCAGGGGCTAGTCTTAAACTTAGTCCGAAAAAGTGCAGCTTTTTTGAGAAACAACTTAGTTACCTAGGCCATATCGCGAGCCGTGATGGGCTACAGGCGTGCCGATAAAATTGATAAAGTGCTGAGCTGGCCTACACCTCGAAATACCAAAAAAAATGCGATCGTTTTTGGGACTTACCTCTTACTACCGCAAGCTTATCCCCAACTTCGCTAGTATCGCTCCACCCCTCCACCAGCTGACCGAGAAACTCCGAGGCTTTGAATGGGACACTTACTGCAGTCACTCGTTGGACACCTTGAAGCAGTGTTTAACGACAACCCCCGTTTTGGCGTTTCCTAATGACACCGGTCAATTTATTCTGGACACAGACGCCTCGAATTCTGGCGGGAGCGGCGCTCTATCAACTACAGGATGGACAAGAACGAGTCCGTGCCACTAAACACTTTCATCATTATTTGTATGGCCGTCCGTTTCTCGTACGGACTGACCATGCATCTTTACAGTGGTTGTACAACTTCCAGAAGGGCAGATGGCACATTGGATAGAACGTCTGCAACAGTACGACATGCGGATTCAGCATAAAAGTGGTACGCAACAGGGTAACGGCTACAGCCTCTCTCACGGATATTGTAGCGACTGCGAGAGAGTCGAACGAAAAAATGGAGTGGCCGTTCTGTTTACCCAAGTCCTGTTTCCCGACCTTCGTAAGGAGCAAGAGGCCGACGAGGCCCTCGATATAGTGCTCGATTGGATGAACAAGGCTGAACGACCGCCTTAAACTACTTTGTGGGGCGAGAGCCCGGTGTTAATTTCTTCGACATAAACGCTATAGGTTTCTCAGCTCCTTCTTCGTCCAATTGTACCGACATCGCGCCGATGTCGTAGTTGCTTGCATCACAATGCACAAAGAATTTCTTGTTGAAGTCTAGATTAATCAAGATCGTTGCAGAGGTAAGTTTATCATTGCAGCAATCCGCGCCTATCTCAAAGAGCACCATCCCGAATGGGTTTTACATATACCTACTATAAGTTGTGCACTAAGGAATTCGTATTATTAAAGTATAGGATGCTCTCCTTTCCATGCTTTGTTTGGCTTTGACATGGCCACACATGGCTCCCAATAAACTCTTTTTGAAAAGATTAACATGCTAAATGAATCAAATAACGTGTTGCGAATGAACGATCAGTAAGCATTACGGCGTAATATACTCAAGAAGAATATAGCAGTCAGCGGAGCAGAATGCAAAGGTATATAATTTAAGAACCAAGAAGGTTAATTTCAAGGTAGGACAAGAAGTCTTTAGACGTAATTTTTGACAGAGTAACTTCCAAAAATGAGTTAGTGCTGTATTTCGGTAAATGGTGCATAATTGTGTCGATAAAAATTATCAGCTGAGCTTAGAAGTTCGATAGGTTTACTAGTGCAACCCTAGCGAAGTGGCATCATGCGCGATCACATGCATTGGTCACTCTTTTTTCTGACGAATTTCCGCCCTGGCTAGACGCCTTAACCATGCTGCTCTTCCAGAAAAAATATAAAAATTTAAATCTGAATTTTCTCGGCCATCAATCTAAGTTATTGAGTGAATTCTAATCTAGAGCATCTAGGACAACAATTATCATACATTTTGTTTTGAATCTTATTATTGTAAGCTATTTTTATACCATACAACCATAGGGTGAAATGGTATATTAAAGTCGCCAACATGTAGGTAACAGGCAGAAGGAAGCTTCTCCGACCCCATAAAGTATATATATTCTTGATCAGGATCAACAACCGAGTCGATCTAGCCATGTCTATGAAAGCTAATGATATTAAATTTGGTATGTAAGCTAACAAAACTGATTTTCTCGAAAACTAACAAAGCTAAAGTCACCAAATTTAGTATGTATACTGGCTTAGTATGCTCGCAGAATATATATATTTTAATACGTTGCCACGCCCACTTCCGCCCTTTATAATTTAGAGAAAACCGATTGGCTCTTGCAATTTTTTAACCATCGCAATCAAATTTGGCAGACTAATTAATTTTATCTATTTCTACCAAACTAATTTTATTGAAATCGGACTAGAAACATGCAAAATATACGTATGAACGTTTTTTTGCTACTCGATCCATAAGGCCAGAATTGCCCGTTGGCTAGTGGCGTCGCTAGAGTGCTCGTGTGTTTGTAGAGTGAGCGAGATAGTATATGGTATGAGGCATGTTAAAACAATTTAATAGACATACATTTGGTTTTGAAAATTTAAATATTTATTTCACCTGGTGTATGGTATACCCAAGTCGGCGAGTCGACTTTCTTCATTTTGTGGATATTTAAATCTTTGGAAGTGTCTAATAAGTTCTTTTGAAAATTTAGCCCTAATATAATTGAATATTGAAAACCTGATCAAGGAATTTCATAATTGAGTTCCGAAAATTAGCCAGAGATATTTCTGAGACGTCGAGGGCTCAAAAGCTGGACACCGTGAAGGGCTATAAAGCCAATTCGACAAAGCCAACTAGTTTGGAATTGTCGCCCGAGTCGGATACGAGAGAAAGTTTCTTCGTTGCGGTTCGACCGAATTTGTTGCATAGGAATGCCAGTCGCTTGATTTAAGTTAGCATTTTATTCCTAAGCATCATCCAGCAGACGACGAAGGCCTTCGACGGTCCGGACGGATGGGTAAGTCCTAAGTTCTTGACAAAAAATCATGTTCTTTCTGGTACTTCCTTGTTTTTTTATGCAAAAAGAAAACGAGTTCTGTAACGAAAAATCTGCAAGTAAGAAAAAGTTCTCTCAAGAACAGTAATGTTAAAAAAAAAATATACTGTTTTTCTTTATCCTTGTAGTTCATTTCCCTGATTCCGTAAATGTGAAATATATGTGCTCTAGGGACTTTGTGTTATTATATGTACTATGGGTGTATTGAGTAATGCTGGTCCAAAGAACCCCTCCAAAGACTGTTTGCTAGCCGACAGCCAGAAGTCCCACCCGGACCAAACTTTTCGATACTATTATCCCGTATGAGTTGGCATCGGCCTGATTTGTGGGGCTCTTGTCCATCATAACATCTGATGATTCGGGACTGCGAGAGAGAATACGTATATAGGCCGAAACTGACCTCGTTTGTCGTGCCCTAAGCACTATCGGTTGTCGGATTGTTGGAATGTTTTTTAAAAACCTGTCTTGTTAGTGCCTCTGTGCCTGTGTTTTTCCTCTTCCTTGCACTTGGACTATATTCCCTTTTCTGTTAACTACCACGTGGTACGTACTCGGAAGTATAAAATGTGGGTGTCAGCTTATGTGAGCACAAGACATTCTTCAGCACAATTTTGTCTCCGGGTTGGATATCGAATGCTTTGGCGTCATTTTCCTTGTCTGCTTTCTCTTTTCCCTTCTGTTTCTTCCAGCAATCCAAGTCCCTTTCCGAAGATTCACCGACATCACCTACTACGTCTTGAATATCCGGTCTTTAATGATTCGATTGAGCATCAATTCCGCAGGAGCTACCCCTGTGGTTCCATGTGAAGTTACGTTGTACATCATGACATGGTTTTAGTTTTCTCGTTTGTAATCTTTCCTTTTCGACGAAGCAATTTTAATACGTTTTACCAATGACTTGTTCATATTTTCAACTTCGCCAATAGCCTGTGGCCAATAGGGTGGTGACGTTTTTTGGGTAACACCATTTGTCCGACATAAATCTTAAAGTTCGAGATCTACGACTTGCCGACGTTGTCAATTCTCAGCGTTAGTGTTATTCCCAAACGAGAAAATATCTCCTCCATATGTTCGATCACCATCTTCAACGAAATGGTTTTTATAAATTTCAATTCCAAGTATCTGGAAAAGTAGTCGATTAACTCCATTACATAGTCTTTGCAGGGTAAAGGTCCTAGTAAGTCAGATGTGACACTTTGCCAAGAACCTGCTGGGAGCGCATTCCGATCCATAGGCGCTGATAGATGCAGTCTCTGCAGGCTTTAACAAGACCTTTTGCTTCCCGATAGATCTTTGACCACCACACCTTTAAACGTAATCTTCGTTTTATAGCAGATTCGCCAGGATGGCCCTCGAGAACTAGTTCGAGCATTTGGAATCTTGGAATATTGTTGCTATGACTATTTTGGTTCCGCGTAAAAGTACATTGCCAACTGTCGATAACTCCCATCGGAATGGATAATATGGACTGAAAGCGTTCGCCTTTCATGAGCTGGTACTAAGGTGAGGCATTATTTCTCCGTCATGCATACTTTTCTTCATGATTTCCGATATGGCTAGCAACCTTGGTACTCCTTTGGCTACAATTTGATAGATATTCTGCTCATCCTGCCAGTCGAAATCTTTCGCTTCTGTTATGTGGCAAAGACGCGACACGAAATCTGCGATGTTTTCCTTTCCTGCTTTATAAATATCTAGAAATCGGTAGAGGTAGCAACCAACGTTCGATACGTAGTTGGATTGAAGATGGATTCCAAAGGCTTATGGTCCGTTATCAGATCGAATTCCAGACCTGCTACGAAGTAGTAGAACTTCTCCACTGCGCGTACTAGTGCCAAGCTTTCTTTCTCCGTTTGCGATTATCTCTTCTCAACATCAGTTAGCCTTTTACTGGCGAACGATACGATAAGATGCTCGTCGTGGTCATCAGTCTGTACTAGAACAGCTCCCAATGCCACTGGGTTTGCATCGGCTATGAGGCACGTGAAGAAATTTGGTGAAATATGGTGTTTGCCTTTATCAATCTTCTTAGTGGCTACGTCTCGAATTTTCCGGAGTCCGCTTTAATACCATGGTCCGATAGAATATGGTGAAGAAATTTGAGTTTTGTTGTTTTGTACACACATTTCTGCTTATTCAAGACACCGTTGAGGATGTCAAAGATTTTAAAAACTGCAGATAGCGCCTTGTTAAATTCTTCTTCGATTTCGTCAATATAGTTCAGAGCATTAGGGCAGCTAACTAACAATTCCTCCAGCCGCCTCTGGAAAATTTCTGGGGCCAAGTTAACTCCGAAAAACAGTCTTTTATATCGAAATACATAGTTCCTTGTGTGTAATCTAATTTGTATATTGCAGTTAGCTTTTGCCTTGGTTTGTATACGTCTCTTTTAACATATATATACATTTTTCCCTTTTTATTTACATATTAGTTTAAGGCCTAGTAGCTATAGCTAGTAAGAAGATTGGCTTTAATTTACAATCACTGCCCAATCACAGTATAAATAAATAAAATAAATATTTACATATTGATTTATAATTTGTTTTTATATAAATCAATTATTTAATAAAGTCTGTCTGTTGCAAATATAATTGCACTAATCCCAGCAAGACAAGTGAAGACTTTCTTTACTGTTGGCTGTGTGACAATGTAATGCACTTTAAATGTGCTGGTTACACAGTCAACACAGCACAGGGTGGCTGCCTTAAATGGGGCTGTGATTCGTGTTGTGGCTTGGAGCTCGAGATGCGAAGTTTTATGAAACGTACTGGGGATGCATTTAAGACCCTGTCAGCTGGCGTTCATAAGCTCTTTTGGCGATGGAGGTTCAATTCAAAAGTTCTAAATATTTGATTGAATCTTCGACGCGAAAGAGGGCCAGGTTTCAGGGCGCATCCCTCAGTGCGTCGGCACATCATTCTCTACCAGTTCCGGCTTCCGACAATGACCCTATGTCACCAAATGCACAGCAGCTGATATCGTTTAGGAGTCCGGCTTTGGCAGGTCTGAAGTCTCTTCCCATTTCCCCTGGAGACAGTATCCCACCTACTAACACGATATCGGTTGTAGTTTCCGAACCGTCCGGGCAAACATCCGTTTTTAGGAATATTGCCAATAAAGTAGTTACAAGAGGAGCTAGTAAAGTGCTGGCTGCTTCTGCTGCTAATGCGTCTGCTGCTAATGCGTCTGCTGTAGCCGCTACTGCTGTGCCTGGCACTTCTAGTTCCCTTCTTGTAGTTCCACCCAAAAAGCAAATTTTTATTTCGAGGCTTGATCCCAATACTACTTCTGAAGAAGTCCATAACCTACATCAAGGGCAAAGTTCAGGCACCAAACATTGCTACACTCGGGACATTTCGTCCTTTAAAATAAGTGTCTCCCCAGATCTTTTTGGTCAAATATGTCATAAAGATTTTTGGCCGGAACACCTTGTTGTAAAAGAGTATACAATAAAAAAGAGGAATCGGCCTCCGATTGGCTTGCTACCTGCCTCTGTAAATAACGTTCCTACCGACATGATCGGACTATCCGCAATGGTGGTGGTGTTTTGATCGCTGTTGACTCGGCGTTCTCATCTGAAATTGTCTAGTCTTCCAATCAGGAGATTGAATTTGTTTGAGTTAAAATTTCGTTTAATTCTTTTTCTGCCGATATTACTTGTTCGTATATTCCACCAAAGTCCGACTTGGCAGTATACACTCACCATTTGGAAGCTATTCAACTTATTTCCTCATATCTCTCTGACAAAGACTTGCTCGTTGTTCTGGGAGATTTTAATTTACCTGAGATTGCCTGGACCCTCTCATATGATTCTTTATTACTGTGGCCCTCCTCGTCACATTGTTTCATAGATGGTCTGCTTGAGTTGTCCCTAACTCAAATAAATCCTGTCCGGAATAGTCGTAACAGATCCCTAGATCTGGTATTTGTGTTGGATTCTTCCAACTGCGATGTTTCCAGGACTTATCCCTTAGTTATCCCTGAAGACAACCTTGATCCAACTCTGGATGTAACCATTGACCTTCCTTTTGGTGTTATGCCTCGACATAATAACACGATGCCTCCAACCCGATGTTTTCGCAGGACAAACTTTACTAAACTTAAAAAACTCTTGTTAACTAATGATTGGACATATCTGTATACTTGAACGGATATGGACTGTGCCATTTCTGTCTTCTATAAAACTCTTGACTCGTTCTTTGATATGTGACTCACGTGAGTTATGTAACTTGAAGAACGTAAAATCGAGATGTTATAAAAGATTTTAAAAATCCGGTAAAGCATCGGATTTTTCCCTATATGTAGTTGCTCGATCAAATTTGATGGTGCTGAATTCACATTGCTATAAGGACTATCTTCAGCGATGTAAACTTAGGTTTTCTCGCGATCCTAAGCAGTTTTATAAATTTGTAAATGTTAAACGTAAGACTTCAGTGCACCTTGCTTGTCTTTCGAAAACAATAAAGCTGACAATGATCAGGCAATTGCCGAAAAGTTTGCTGATTTTTTCAAAACAACTTATTCCTCTTCGATTTATCAAGAAAATGCTCCTTATCCTCATCACTTGCAATCGTCTAATTGCATTTTAGACCCTGTGTTTGATGGAAGTTCGGTTCTTAGCGTGCTCAGTTCCGACAAACCAATATATGCACCTGGCCCTGATGGAATACCAGGCTGCGTATTAAGGTTTTGCGCAGAGGCCCTATGTAAGCCAATACTTAAGTTATTTACACTGTCCGTCACATCTTCCGCTTTCCCGCCTATCTTCGGAAAAAGGGGAAGAAGTCCAAAGCCTCCAAATATAGGGGTATTTCTAAATTGTCTAAGATACCCAAAGCATTTGAGAAAATATATATCACTCGTTTGCGTTTTTGTGTGTTTGTGTTAATAATTTTTAACAACCTTAATTCTGTTAAAACCTTTGTTGGTTTTTTTCTTTTCTTTCTCTCATTTTTTTCTTTCTTGTAAATCACAAGCAACGCTCATTTGTTGTTGTCTTGAAATTTCTGTGAGTTCAAATATAGGGGTATTTCTAAATTGTCTAAAATACCCAAAGCATTTGAGAAAATATATATCACTCGTTTGCGTTTTTGTGTGTTTGTGTTAATAATTTTTAACAACCTTAATTCTGTTAAAACCTTTGTTGGTTTTTTTCTTTTCTTTCTCTCATTCCCACCTTTTTTTCTTTCTTGTAAATCACAAGCAACGCTCATTTGTTGTTGTCTTGAAATTTCTGTGAGTTCTTGTTGCAGTGTTTTTGTGATTTCTAGCTCCCGCGCTCGCGCTCTTTAACTTTTTTTTTTTTTCTCTCGTTTTCGTTTCACTTGTCGCCGTTATTTGCGCTCATACAGCAGTCTGTTGTGTGTCTGTAATCTAGACCCTATAGTGCTCTCTTTATCTTTTAACCCTTGTGCACCCTCAATATCTCGCTTTCTTATTATTTCTGGACCTCAGAGTGAGTTATATATTTTAATACCAATACATATCTCATTTTTATTTGTTTGGTTACTAATTCATCTAATTAACTCATAATGCCTGTCTGTTCGGTTAAAAATTGTTTGCAGCCCGCCCCACCCCTGAATAGTTTTATTTACTGTTGGTTGTGTAAAACTACAGTACATGTTAAGTGCGCCGGCTTTACATGCACGGTAAAGGATCTCTTATATCAAAAAAAAAGGGTCTCAAATGGGGATGTGACTCATGCCGTATCGTGGAAGATGAAATGGAACTTTTCATGCGGCAAACAAAGGATAACCTGATGAGTCTGTCCGCCAGTTTTCTTAAACTCTCGCAAGAGTTTGAAGCTGTTTTAGTTTAGTAGTTTAACGCTACTGACTGAGTCTCGAAAGCGTAAGAAGGCAGGAGACTCTACTCTATCAAAAAACTAACAACTTCCTTCTCTGTCGGCTATCAGAATGTCAGAGGCCTTAATACTAAACTTACTAAACTCTTTGTAGATAGTCTGTCTTTTGATTTTGACCTAATTGTCTTTACTGAGACTTGGTTAAAACCTGACGTTTTTGAAGCCACAGTTTTACCCTCTAATTTCAATATTTTTAGACGTGATCGTACTGATCGTAGGGGTGGTGGAGTTCTTATTGCTGTAGATTCCGCCCTATCATCGGGTCTGATAACAATACCTGTCTCAAGTACTATCGAATTTATATGCGTTAAGGTATCTTTTACTCGTTTTTCCATTTTTGTTACCTGTTCTTACATTCCGCCCCAATCGGAATGGCCAACCAATTTACTACACTTAGATTCTATTAAATTTATAGTTGAACTACTTTCTGACAGAGACTTATTAATTGTCTTAGGGTACTTTAACCTGCCCACTATGACTTGGTCAACAGTTAATGGTAGAAAAACGTTGCTGCCCTCTGGGTGTCATGATTTTATTGATGGTCTGCTTGAGCTTTCGTTGGCCCAGCTGAATTCGATTTCTAATACGTCTGGCAGATTTCTGGATCTGATTTTTACTTCTGATCCTAGCTTTTGTGAAGTATCTAGAACTAGTCCAATGGTGTTACCAGAGGATAGTTATCATCCAACTTTAGAGTTATCTATTGAGTTTCCCAGCCGCGAGCCCATCTCCGAGTGTGATCCTACGATACGCACCCGATGTTTTCGGAAGACTGACTTTGTCGCACTAAACAATGCCTTTCTTAATACCGATTGGACTAATTTATACACTTGTACGGATATGAATTCCGCCATTTCTTTACTTTATACCACTGTTGACTCGATCTTTAATGACTGTGTACCCCTAGTGTCTCCTGTGGTGATGCAAAAATCACCATGCTTTACGCGGGGGCTGTCAAAACTGAAGAATCTTAAGTCTAGGTATTACAAAAAATATAAAGTCACGGGTCTATCATCGGATCTGTCTCGTTACTTGGTTGCTAAATCGAATTTTATTGTTTCTAATTCTAAATGCTATAATAATTACTTACAACGTTACAGGTTGCAATTCTCCGAAAATCCTAAAGAGTTTTATAGTTTCGTTAACTCAAAGCGAAATTCTATCTCCCTTCCATCGTTTGCAGTTTTTAATAATGATTTGGCGTTTTCTGATCAATCTATTTCTAATTTATTTGCTAACTTCTTCTCGACTACGTACATATCCACTAAGTACAACTCTAGCCAGATATATCCATATCCTATAACGAAATCCAACTGTATTCTTAATCCTATTATAACGCAAAGTTCGGTAGCTAAGGAACTAATGACGATTAAGCCGGTATACTCACCTGGCCCAGACGGTATTCCCGCTTGTGTCCTGAGGTTCTGTGCGGAGTCATTGTGCTCGCCTTTACTTAAGCTTTTTGAGTTGTCCGTTACACTGTCCGAGTTTCCAACTATATGGAAGGATTCGTTTGTTTTACCTCTTCACAAATGTGGTAATAAATCCGACGTCACTAATTACAGAGGAATTTCTAAATTGTCAGCGATACCTAAACTGTTTGAGAAAATTACGACGTCTCAAATACAGCATTTATGTAAATCTATTTTTTCGCCATACCAGCATGGGTTTGTCAAGAATAGGTCTACCACAACTAACGTTTTACAGCTTACATCTTTTGTAATCCAAGGTTTTAAGAAACAAAAGCAAACTGATGTTATATATACGGATTTCAGTAAGGCTTTCGATTCGGTAAACCATGCCTTACTATTACATAAGCTGAATTTAGTTGGCTTTCCGGGTGCTCTGCTTGCTTGGATTTCACAATATCTAAGCAATAGGAGGCAGAGGGTTCTTTTTAGGTCCTCTCTTTCTAAGATCATTTGTGTTGAATCGGGAGTCCCACAGGGCAGTCACCTTGGCCCATTATTATTTACCATTTTTATTAATGATCTCCCCACCGTTCTTTTAAATTCCAGAGTTCTTATGTATGCCGATGATGTAAAAATCGCTAATCGCATCGTAGGCTCTCTCTCATGTCATACCTTGCAAGCTGACCTGAATTCTTTTCAGGGGTGGTGTAGTGCTAACTTGTTATCTCTAAACTGTTCTAAGTGAAAGTTATGTCTTTTTATAGAGGTTCTCCCCAATTAACGAGTTACTTTTTAAATAATTTCCCGTTAGAAAAAATTAATAATAATTCCTTGGTTGTAAAAGATTTGGGGATCTTAATCGACCACAAACTTAGTTTTAATCAGCATATGTCGACTACTGATAGTAGGGCTAAGAGTGTTCTTGGCTTTATAAAGCGCTGGTCGAAGGAGTTCAAGGATCCATATATTACCAAAATACTTTTTACGTCTTTAGTCCGCCCCATATTAGAATATGGATCTTGTGTTTGGTCTCCTCAATATGAGTTTTATCAAAACCAATTAGAATCTGTACAAAAACAGTTTTTACTCTTTGCCCTTCGTGATATGCGCTGGGATCCAACTGTACAACTTCCATCTTATTCTAGTCGACTTCAGTTAATTAACCTTCCTTCTTTAACTAATCGTAGAACAATGCTTGGTGTAACTTTTCTTTACAAACTTTTGAATGGTGAGATTGACTCTTCCGAGCTGTTGAGCCAAATTAACATTTCTGTTCCATCTAGAAGGACCCGCATTTTCACACCGCTTATACTTCCCACTTGCACAACTAACTATTCTCTGCATGAACCTTTTCGTGCACTATACTTTCGTGTAGTGACTACAACAGACTTTGGCACGTTATCGGTTCCGAAACATCGCTTCCGGGTATAAAAACTGCGATCTTGTCATTCCTCGCTCGTAATTAGTTGTAATCATCTTTATTTAAACCTATCCTGTTTTCTTTTTATATGTAACCTATTATCTCATGACATTTAATATTTTCTATTTCTTTAGTTTAATTTATGTTTATATCTGTAATACGCCTATGCCCTTAGGTCGGAGTGGGTAGAGGTTGTAACATTAACTTTACTTAGGGTCATTCGTAACAGGCCCGGGCCTGGTGTCATATGGGCCACTTGTTCGTACTGAGCGTTGTACGACTACGTCTATATAAAAAAAAAAAAAAAAAAAAATACTAACATCTCAATTGCAGCATTTTTGTTGCTCGATCCTTTTGTCATCCAAACATGGGTTTAAGAAACGTATATAGACAACTACTAACCTACTAGAATTTACATCTCACTCAATCAAAGGGTTCAAGACTGCAGTGCAAACTGGCGTCATTTATACTGACTTCAGCAAGTCCTTTGACTCTGTTAATCATACTCTGCTTTTATATAAATTAAACGAACTTGGCATCCCCAGCCTTTTGCTAGATTGGATTCTTCAATATCTTTCTAAGCGTACACAAAAGGTCCTCTTTAAGTCTTCATTTTCTAAGACCATCCAAGTGACCTCTGGAGTACCTCAGGGTAGTCATTTGAGTCCATTGCTATTCACTTTTTTTATAAATGATCTTCCATTGGTAGTGTCACATTCTACCTCAGCTATGCTATCTTTATTCATAAACTTTTAATAGGTGAAATAGACTCTCCTGAGCTATTGAACCAGTTAAACCTATCTGTACCCCGTAAACCTACTAGAAATTTTATTCCTCTATCCTTAAAACACTGTACTTCTATTGTACTATTCTTTGCATGAACCTTTTCGAGTCCTATGTTCTGATTGCAATCTTCTGTATCCCGTAATCAGATCATAAGCCTCTCTTTCTCTTGTGAAAACTTCTATTTTAGCACATTTAGCTCGTAATTAGCTGTAGTTAATCATATTTTTAATTGTTTGTCTGTTTTATTTGTATTTGGGCTGCGGTCCACGGTCGGTCGGGCGGGAGGTGGACAGCGCGCTGCTTGGGCTCGCGCGAAACAGGCTATGTCCTGGTGTCGTGTTGGCCACTTGAACGTACTTCGCATTGTACGCGTCAACGTCCAGACAATAATAAATGTAGTCATCTGCCGACTTGACTCATCGAGCTCCAATTGATGATAAGGATTTTTTAAATCCAGCCCGGAAAAGTATCTCTCTTCCCGATGCTTGGTCATGAACATGTCGAGTGTTGGCAGAGGGTTGTTTTCCCTCGAGATGGCCATATACGCCATTCGCATATCCAGACATAGCCCTATCTCGCCGGTTCCTTTATATGTCATTACAACTGGCGAAATCCATGAACTCGATCCATGGGTTGGCTCTATAATTTCTACGCAGCACACCGGCATTTACAACTGTACTCATCTTCCTATGTATGCATGTATGTATGTTCAAATCATCAAGTACACACACAAATACAAAAGCATTTCGGAGCGAAATTATTCTCTTCACAGCCGATAACAAGTTCCTAAGAACGAGTTATATCGATCGGCGACGAGAACTGATAGAACCAATTCTATTGGTAAACAAGTTCCTAAGAACCAGTGATATCGATTGAAGACGTGAACTATTTATAAATTTAACAAAAATCTAAATTATCAATATCAAAAAAATAATACGAACAATCAAAGAGTCCCCTTGTACCTCGAGAAATCACTTCCCGTGATAAAGTTAACTGTAAATAATGATACCATTACTGCCTTGATTGATACTGGTTCAACAACTTCCATTTTAGATAGAGATAAATTGTTACAATACCCACGAAGAACTTTATGTCACTAAATATCACTTTCATCTCTTAATTCAAACTCGCAACTTACGCAAGAAATTGTACCTGATTTGCCTATAGAATTTAAAAAAGGCGCAACAATGAGTTGCAAGCTGGCAACATTCAATAACAAATCTATTGATACTATTATAGGGCAAAACATTCTGAGGCCACTAAATGCATTATTGACTTTTATCAAAACACAATTACAATTAATAATAATGCTATACAATGTCAAAATAGCTCACCATACTCTGAAGAGGTAAATCAAATTGAACCAATTGAAAGAGTCGATAGCACACAGAAAACTCATCTCAATGATTTAAATCAAGAGGAGAGCTTGCTCTAACTCAAATTCTAACTAAATTTAAAAGATTAATATTTCTTGAAGGTCAGTTTCCTTGCAGTACATACATTATAGAACATCAGATAAAAACGATAGTGGATAAACCTTTATATTGTAAGATTTATAGATACCTTCAAGTAAATGAACAAGAAATATATAAGCGAATTGAAGAAATGTGACAATAGGGAAGAATACGTAAAAGCAATTCCCCATATAATGCCCCGTTATGGCGTGAACCTAAAAAAGATAATAACCGTAGGAAGAAATAGTGGCGCATAGTTATCGATTACCGCAAATTAAATGAAAATACGGTAGATGATAAATTTCCTATTCCCAATATAGAAGCTATATTAGATAAGTTAGGCAGAGCGCAATATTTTTCTAACATTGATCTTGCGAAAGGCCTTCACCAAATTCTCTTTCAATTCAGGGAAGACAGCATTTCCTACCCCTTACGGGCGTTTTGAATTAATTCGGATGCCATTTGGGCTCAAAGCGCCCCTGCCACATTTCAAAGGCTTATAAATACAGTTCTAAAAGAAGAAATAAATACAATCTGCGTCGTTTATCTCGACGACGTTATTAATTTTTCCACTAGTTACGGAGTTAAACTTGACATTTTATCCGATCATCAACCACTTAAGTTGCTCCTAATTAAATATTATGGAAAAGAACTCAATGGATTACTTTATAGATGGCTTGTTAAGCTTAGTGAATTTAATGTAAACGTATCATTGAGTAAAGGGAAGGAAAACCAGGTAGTTGATTTTTATACTATACACCCATAGGGTGAAATGGTATATTAAAGTCTCCAAAATGTATGTAACAGGCAGAAGGAAGCTTTTCCGACCCCATAAAGTATATATAAAATATCATGTAAAGCTTTAAGACTTCAAAGCTTGCGCAGCTCGCAGGATATATCCAGCTCTACAGTTATCACTCGAGGCTTTGGTCCCACAAAGCTTGTATTTTGCAGCTGATAGCAGCTTGAGCTCGATAGGCTTGAAGCCCGCACCCACGTGTGCAGTATCAAAAAGAACTCAAAAGGCACTACACGCAACGCTAAAGCGGTAGATGTCTAATACTTATAAATTAACCTAACTAAATAAATAACCTAAATAAATTGGAAAGCAACGAAATTATTAACTGGCGCCCAACGGAAAAACCTGTAACAACGGAAAACTGGAAACTACGGAAAAATCTTCGCAAAACTAAATAAAGAAATTATAATTCATCAAAATTTTTGTAAGTGTTCTGCTCACAGTGTATGAATTTTCTCAAACACGTGCCTAAAAAAAAAATTTTTTTTTTCAACAATTATTTCAATTTTTATTTATTATTATTTATTATTTTTATTTATGAAACAGATATTGCTGATGCAATAAACGAAAATAGGAAAATAGCGAACGAAAATAGCAGACCAATAGGACCGTCACTGACAACCGGGTATCGCAAAAAAGTAACAGCACGCCGGGTGTCATACAATACTTGGGCGAACCAATGGATGTTGACCCTTCCACGTCACGTTTCAGACAAAACACAGCGCACTTAGGCCGAGGCCAATCAGGTAGACAAAACCTTGAATCTTAGCAGTGGGTTAATAGCCCGCCTGATCGTTAAAGCTCTAGAACTAATCGAATTAATCATCTTAATGAGGAAAAGCCTGACTCTGACGCAGCATACAACAAGCTTGGAGAACAAGAGGTTGCAGGGATAGAAGATGACGAGCTTAATTTTTTAGGAGTAGTTCCCTCCTGCCATGGACACGTAGATATGTAGGGGGAAAGAAATAGAGTTGCTGATCGATACGGGAGCATCGAGAAGCTATATCAAACCATTACCTGTGCTAAAGGGTATACGGATAGTCGATAAAGTATTTTTTGTAAAATCCATTCATGGAACTACCTCTGTAACTCACAAATGTAAAATTAACTTGTTCGGTGTAACTTCAGACTTTTTTATTCTCCCGAATTTGGCATCTTACGATGGTGTTATAGGACTTGATCTATTAAAAAATATTAACGCGACTCTGAATTTCAAAACCAAAGTAATTACTCATGATTCTGGCAGTGAACTTATTCAGTTTTTGGTAGGCCAAGATGTGAGTCATTTACAGTTACAAGCTGAGGCAGTGCCGTCTGCCATAAAGGAACCTTTTCATAAAATGATAAAGCAAAAATTCGGGGTCTTCGCCGATCCTAATGAGAAGCTTCCCTACAATACTAATATTGTTGCAACAATCCGAACAAGAGATGAAGAGCCAACACATTCTAAATTATACCCGTACCCTATGAGTGTTAGGTCATTTGTCAATAATGAAATACAATTACTGCTCGACGATGGGATTATTAGGCCATCGAGATCCCCATACAACAATCCTATATGGGTTGTCGATAAGAAAGGATACGATACAAACGGAATTAGGAAGAAAAGGTTGGTTATAGATTTTAGAAAATTAAATGCAAAAACAATCTAGGATTCGTATCCTATTCCAATCATCGAAGTCATTGTATCCAATCTGGGCGGTTCTAATTATATTTCAACACTTGATCTAAAATCTGGATTTCACCAAATCGAGCTAGCCGAGCGGGATCGAGAAAAAACAGCTTTTTCTGTTAGCGGTGGAAAATTTGAATTTTGTCACCTTCCTTTCGGACTCAAAAACGCCCCGAGTGTGTTTCATAGGGCCATCGATGATGTTCTGCGGGAACACATCGGGAAATATTGCTTTGTTTATATCGATGACGTTATAATTTTTTCAAAAACAATGGAGGAACATCTTAAACATGTAGAGTTAATTTTATCAAACCTTTTTGCCTCAAAGATGAGAGTATCCCTTAAAAAATCAAAATTTTTTGAAGAAGAAGTTGAGTATTTGGGATTTATAGTCAGTCGCAGTGGGATTAAGACCTGTCCCAAGAAAATGAAGCACTCAAAGCTTTTCCGGAACCACGCACCCTAAAATCGCTTCGCTCCTTCTTGGGCTTATCCGGATACTATAGACGATTTATAAGGGATTACTCAAAAATAGCTAAACCCTTAACAGATATTCTGAGAGGCGAAAACGGCAGTGTTCCAGCGTCGCAGTCAAAAAAAATAGTAATTTCATTAGACGAGAATTAGCGCGAGGCGTTCAGTAAATTAAAACAGATTTGAACTCAGAGGCCGGCCCATCACGATGATCTCGAGAATCCTACAAAAAGCGGAGGAGCATTATGCGACCAACGAGAGAGAGTTGCTCGCAATTGTTTGGTCTCTCAGATCATTAAGAAATTACCTTTACGTAAAAGGTCTTAAGATTTATACGGATCATAAGCCTCTTACTTACGCCATATCGGATCGAAATTTGAATTCTAAAATCCAAAGATGGAACGCGATTATTGAAGAATTCGATGCAACACTTCTCTATAAACCCGGCAAGGATAATTTGGTTGCGGACGCTTTGTCTCGGCAGTATTTAAATTATACTGAGGAAGATCAAAATTCGGACGCTGCAACAATTCATAGTGAGGAGTCGTATTCAAATACTATAGAATCCGTTACTAGACCGGTCAAATGTTACGCCAACCAAATAATTCTCGAACATGGAAAATCTCACTCTAAGAAAACCACTTTTTTATTTGGCAAGAAATTAAGACATATGATCGTATTTACTGATTTTCAAAACTTAATAACACTGTACAGGATTGCGTGAAGTTAGGTGTAGTTAACGCAATTAAGTGTGAATTGTCTGTGCTTGGCAAAATTCAGCATCGTTTGGTGGAGCTTTTTCCCAAGACAGTTTTCCGACACACTGAAGTAATGGTAACCGATATTGTTAACCCAAACTAACAACTAGAAATTATTAATCAAGAACATAATAGAGCTCATAGATCTTCTCAAGAAAACATCAAACAAATTCTTCGCGATTATTTTTTTCCTAGAATGGAAAAAAAGGCAAAAGAAGTTTCGTTAAATTGCAAAATTTGTTCGAAGGGCAAGTATGCTAGACATCCAACGAGACACCCTGTATGCGAGACTCCTATTCCAACTTATGTCGGGGAACTTTTGCATGTTGACATCTACTCTACGGACTCAACTTATTTTCTGACATGTGGATAAGTTATATAAGTTCGCAATAGTACAAAAGATAGCTTCTCGTACAATTTGGGATGTAAAAATACACCTTCTGCAGCTGTTAAATGTATTCCCTCGAACAAAAACAATTTATTGTGATAACGAGCGCTCTTTGAACTCGGACACTATTGTGTCCTGTCTTCGCGATCATTTTGGTATCGAAATTGCAAACTCTGCTCCTATGCATAGTTCTTCGAACGGGCAGGTTGAGAGGTTTCACAGCACCTTGAGCGAAATAGGCAGATGCCTAAAGCTAGAAAGAGGAATCCAGGACACAATAGACATAATATTGCTAGCCACTATAGAGTACAATCGAAGTATTCATTCTGTAACAAGGCAAAAACCAATTGATTTATTTAATTCGAACGATGAAAGAATTAATGCGACTATAAATCAAGTAAAGAAAGCTTAAGTAACTGAATTAATAAATCATAATAGGAACACTGTTGATCGTAAATATAAAACAGGAGATAAAGTTATGGTGAAATCCAATAAGAGACTTGGTAACAAACTAACGCCCCTATATACAGAAGAGGTAATTGAGGAAGACTTAGGATCAACGGTTAAGGTTAAGGGAAGAGTTGTGCACAAAGACAACATCAAATAAAAAACAAATATTTCTCTAGATTTCGACCTTAATCAAAAAATTTGTTTGAGCGGGGCTTCAGGTCCATCTTACTGATTTATTTGTAAGATTTGAAATCATAGGCAGCACAAAAGGTGAGCAGGTTTTCTGTATAGCTATTTCAAGAACCACCAAGTTCTATCATCAGCAGACTTCGCTAAACAATTGCCGGTCCTTTTTCGCTTCATTTAGTTGGCAATGTAATTCCCAACTAGTTTTAGCGTTGATGATATGGTATGGCCATTACAATTGTGGATTCTTTAGCGAAGTCTGTTGATGATAGAACTTGGTGGTTCTTGAAATAGCTATACAGACAACCTGCTTACCTTTTGTGCTGCCTATGATTTAAAATCTTACAAATAAACCACTAAGATTGACCTGAAGCCCCGCTCAAACAAATTTTTTTATTAACTTCAATAAGGTCGAAATCTAGACAAATATTTTAATAAAATTTTGTTTTAAATATATTTTTATGACAATTGCCCGTGTGCATATTGTATTAGATCTTATCTAGATTATTAGCTTGGCTTAAGGCCCTCTTTGTTACACATTTATTTTGTAGGTGTTTGATCTGCCCAGTTGCAGATGAGAAAAAATAATGAAATGAATGAAAAAGAATGAAAAATGAGGGGTAAAAGTAAAAGAAAAAAGATAAACAAAAATTCATGCTGGTTGAGCAGTTCACATCGTTATATTCATACGAATTTTGTTAGTTTGTAAAATTAGTTAAGCCACTTTGTAGAAGATTATCCACAGTCCAACAAAAATCAAAATCGATACCGTATTGCCTGAATTACTGGATCAACGCTTCAACCAAACTGCTTAAAACTCACATGTGCACAGCAATAGGCAAACACTTATGGCCAATCTCGGAGAGAAGTTAATCCTCTTTTGCGGCACCGAGGACGTCCCCGATTGAGGGGGGATTAGTTATCATATAAAGCTTTAAGACTCCAAAGCTTGCGCAGCTCGCAGGTGATATCCAGCTCTACAGTTATCACTCGAGGCTTTGGTCCCACAAAGCTTGTATTTTGCAGCTGATAGCAGCTTGAGTTCGATAGGCTTGAAGCCCGCACCCACGTGTGCGAAAGCAGTATCAAAAAGAATTCAAAAGGCACTACACGCAAAGCTAAAGCGGTAGATGTCTAATACTTATAAATTAACCTAACTAAATAAATAACCTAAATAAATTGGAAAGCAACGAAATTATTAACTTATATTCTTGATCAGCATCTACAACCGAGTCGATCTAGCCATGTCCGTCTGTCCGTCCGTCTGTCCGTATGAACACCGAGATCTCGGAGACTGTAAAAGCTAGAGCTACCAAATTTGGTATGTAGACTCGTGTAGTATGTAAAGTGATCAAGTTTATTTCAAATTTTTGCCACGCCCCTTTCCGCCCCCGCAATTTGAAAAAAGCGTTTTTCTCAAAAACTATTCTAGCTAGAGAAGCCATATGTGGTATGTATATTTGCTTGGTAAATACGCATATTATGTATGTGTAAAGATTTTGCCACGCGCCTTTTCGTCCCTGTAATTTGAAAAAATTCGTTTATCTCCCGTAATTTTCTACTTTGTGCAATCAAATTTGGTACACTTAAATTTGATACTAATATCCAGCAAATCCATTTGATCAAAATCGGACAAAAAACAGTCGAGTAATGCATATAAACGTTTTTCCATAAATCAGCGAGACGACTTACTTACTTCATTTAAGTCCAATAAGCAACGATGAAATTTGTGAAATTTATTAAATTGTAAAATGTTCATTTCACGCAAAAGACATTGAGAACGAAGAAGATGTATATAACTAAATTGAACGATTCCATATATATGAAACTGGCCAAAAAGATATAAACGAAAATTACCAAAGTTTAAAAACATTAGTTACTTTCCAAAACTTCAACGTTACATCTAAAAGTATGTGAACAATTGTAATATTTGTATACAAAACAAAAATGTAACTTTCTCACATTTATTGACCGATTTTCCGATTTTGCTTCCTCTTACTTTCTCGAAGACAGCAACAACCAGACTATAATTGAAAAAATGCGCATGTGCAAATCCCAAAGTGGACGTTTCGAAAAATTGATCGCTGATAATGAGTTTTATAGCGTAAATATAAAAGAATATCTTAGAAATGAGAACTTCGGAATTCACTTTGTAAAACCGAATAGTCACACTGGCAATTCAGATGTTGAAAGATTCCGTAACACATTAACAGAGAAAATTAGAATTGTATATCTTAAAAACAAAAACCGATCAATTATAGATAAAGTGAGTAACGCCATAGAATATTATAATAACAGTTATCACTCGGCAATACAAAATACGCCAATGAATAATGAATATGGAAACTGCGATAAAAAACTTATTTATAAAAATATTTTAAAATATAAGGAACATTACATTACATCTATAAATTAAACAGGTAAAAAATATGAAGAAACCAGAAACGAGGGGTATATATTTAAAACTATAAGTCTCTAAGACAACAAAATAAACCGAAATTAAATATTGTGCATGGTTCCCATATAAAACGAAGGAAGAATTTTCAGACTTGATTATCTCCAACCATATTATTAATTTAATATTTCGAAATGTATATCTTTATGTAATTTAGTATAATCTGAACTTCTTATATATTTGAATTGTAAAACTCAGGAGACTCTTAAGTTAAACGATGGGGAAGTTATGTAGTCAAAGTTCTGCTACACACTCTCTTCGCCTACATTAAACATAAAGAAAGTAAAAGCTCGATCAAGCATAAAAACTTAAGACCCAAAGCTAAAAATAAGCTTTTGCCACAGAAAGAAAAGAAGCTGAAGAGTACACAAGACGTAATAATTGTGAAAATAGTTAGATATAAATATATAGGAATGAGGCAAACAATAATAAAGCCCTTACGTGAAAGCTCATTGCGTGTCGTATGCCGCGGAGCTTCATGTATGTTGACCGCCTTCCGCAGAAAGCTCTCTTTGCACGA
This sequence comes from Drosophila willistoni, assembly GCF_018902025.1. Taxonomy (NCBI): domain Eukaryota; kingdom Metazoa; phylum Arthropoda; class Insecta; order Diptera; family Drosophilidae; genus Drosophila; species Drosophila willistoni. The sequence continues at coordinate 17,620,481 of NW_025814047.1, forward strand.
GTTTCCACAGTATCTAATATCACTCTGTCAAAAGCTTACATTGGGGTTTCATTAATGACTAAAGGTGTTTTAATGTGTGTCAACGTTTTGGACTTAAGTCATTTTTGACACTTTATAATGTAGTCTTTGACATAACGTGTCATGTTTTTTAATATAGTGGACACTATCATGCCTTCTTACTTCATCCAAAAATTTTTAAATGCCTGTATGACTCCCCTGTATATGCAGACAATATTGCTTCTTTATCTTAATGAGTTCAATTATTTATTGCCCATTTCTTTAAAAGATCTAATGAAAAGGTTTCTGAGCTTAGGTATACCGGCTTGTTTTTCAAGCCTTTGAAAAAACTGAGCTAAGTAGAGATTTCCATTGGTGTACAGATCTCTAATGTCAATTTTTGCTATAACTTTTTTCCCATGTTTAATGAATCATAAATTGTTTGTTATATACAAGGTCACTACTTTTCGTTCCTCATCAATGCAAAGTACTTCATGTATTTTGGGCTTAGAGGCGTTGTTAGGTGGCCAGTGATTATTTTGTCTACTTTGCTGCCTGGTAGTGACTTTCAGGACATGCGCGTTTGGTTAGGTCATTTATTTTAGTGCGGGATAACGCATCCGCAACAATATTATCTTTTTCCTCCATATATTCTTTTGTGAATTCATATTCTTCTAGATCAAGTGTTATTCTAGTTAATTTTTAACTTGGGTTTACCATAGAGAATAAATACATGTTATGTATGTTAGTGGTCTGTTTTGAATCCGAAGTGTACGGACGGCAGTGTGTAATAGCCCAGTGTATCGCGGATAGTTCCTCACCAGTAGTGCTTTTATTACTTTCTCTTTTAGTGAATGAACGACAATCGTATGCTACTGGTAACTGCTTATCACATAGGCATAAGTTTGAGTCAAAGCTGCACCACATGCATATTTGCTAGCATCTGTTATTATACAAAATTCTTTGCTAAAATCTGGATACTGTAGTAGTGTGTGTTCTATTAAAGCTTGTTTCAGATACTCAAATCCAAGTTTTTAATGAATCGTCTGTAGTAGTTGCAAAAAGCTACGAAAATTCTAGCACTATCAGCATCTTTCGGTACTGGGTATTTTTCAATGACATCGTATTTTGTGTCTAAGAATGCCACTTCATGTATGAAGAATGATCACTTTCCTGGGTGTAGTTTGAGGATGTGAAATCAAAAATATCCTTTAGGTTTTTGAGCACGTGTTTTTCGGAACAACCGAAGACTATTAAATAATCCATGTAAAGGAAGAATTATTACTTTTCTAAGTGTAGTTTGAGGATGTGATTTCTGCATATGTCAAAAATATCCTTTAGGTTTTTGAGCATGTGTTTTTCGGAACATCCAATGAAATATCGAAATCTAGTAAACTGATTAGATCCATTTCTAGTGGAAAATGACGTAATGTCTCGCGATTTTTCTTGTAGTTCTTTTTGGTAGAAACCGGACAATAAATCTAGGCATGAAAAATATTTAGTTCTACCTAGTTGATCGAGAATATAATTTTTTCTTGGTAATTAAAGTCTATCGGTAAATAGTTTTTTATTCATTTGACGATAGTCTATTACTAATTGCCATCGTTTGGAAAGCTTTTTTTCGGCCCAGTAATAACGGACAGTGAGGGTTCAACTATTTTGTCTTTAATTAGTTTATCGACTTGCCTTGTTATTTCTTCCTTATGAGTATGTGGCATTATATAATTTTTTATGTATACTAGCTGTTTATCATTCAACCTTAGTTCTTGCTTGTAGAAATTTTTTGTTGTAATTAATTCGGTTTCTAGACCGAATATATTTTTGTATTTGGTGCAGAGTATTTCTAGTGAATCTTTGAATGGGAAGGTGGGAAGTTTGGCTTCAGTTACTCATTGACTTCTTTCATAATGATGTAATGCTTCGTATTTGATATTTTTTAAATTTAAAATTTTTACTCCATTGGTTGTATTAAAAATTCGGACGATTGTTTGCTTCGGCCTTGAGCTCGAGACCCAATAAATATTCCTTTTTCGACCTTTTGATTTAAGATGACGATATGATTACTTTCATTTGGAATGTTTATTTGTCGGATTACTTCAGCTCTAGCTGGATGTATTGGGACATCATTGTCACATGTTTGCAATGTTGAAATACTTATTGCGAAATTTAAGCTATTTGGTCTTAATATTAGTGAATTATTTAATTCACTGAAATCTAATTCACAATTAAAAGTTTTGAAGAAATCTTGTCCTAAGATTCCATCAAATGGTATCGGAAAATGTTCATTTACTACATACTGTGGAATAATGAATTTACTTTGCTGGAGATCTAAAAGGATCCTATTAGACCTTTAGAAATAATTAAACAATAGCTGGTTCCTCAAAGATTATTTTGGATTGATCTGAAGTCACTCATGGTTTTTCTTGATCTGTTTACGATATCGCTTCATCAGCCATTAGCTCAGTTTGGTCATCCAGTAATACTAAAGTATCCAAATCAGCTTTTTGTTTAAAATCAATATTGTGTGTTTTGAGCACGTGTTCGATTAATACTGCCCTAGCTTACAGATTCTTATGATTTTTGAATGTTTGTCTATTGTGCCTTGGGATGTTTCTCTATTTGGGAAAGGCACTTACAAGATTTATTGAATTCTTGTGCGTAGCAAAGATACGCACAAGCAAAGTGGCGTCGGAGGAACATTTCATAATCATGAAGGAGGATACCGCGGAGTCCGGTTTTCACCACATTAAGTTGCACCAGAACGTCCGTTATGGTACGCCAAGGACTACATGGTTATTTATTTTCCTAATACAGTACCGACAACTTAACGGTTGTGGCCACTAAAGGCACCGGTAACCGAATTCTAGTGACATATAATTGCATGGCACACGGCAGAGAAGCGCCACTGGAAGAGCAGCCCTTGGTCATCGGTACAAATGCCAACTCCCACCACAGCCTTTGGGGCTGCCCAAACATTAACACAAAGGGTGAGTCTCTCGCAGTAATATATATATCTGGGACCGCTTTCAAACAGTGGTACTGGGGAAGCTCGCGCTCCCCATATCATTATATAGGGTAGATGTCTGTTGGATGAGAAGATGAAGATGAAGAGATTCACCCCAAGGGAAGACTTAGCGATACGCTTCTGAACTGAGTTTTTACCGCAGTAAAAACCGCTTGGAGTTTATTAAAACCAGCCCTCAAAGTGTCCAAGTGTCTTGATTCTACCTATGTAATCTACACACTTAATGTAAACTGCATTGTCACAAAACCAACAAGGAATATAATCATGGGTGTCAACAGCATTAGTGGCGACCAAGCAATTACTCTCAGAGCAGACAACCATTTTAAAAGAATTTAAATTTAATTTAATAAGAAAAAAACAAAATTTAAAAGATCTCAAAATATATGAGAATATGCAGACCAGTACTGACACAAGTGTCAAGAGAAAAGGTTAAAGAGAAATAAGAACAAGAATCACACTTAATATAAACATGTCCGTCCGTCCTTCCGTCCGTCCGTCCGTCCGTCCGTCCGTATGAGCACCTAGATCTCAGAGACTATAAGAGCTAGAGCCACCTAATTTGGTTTGTACTCTCGTGTAGTATGTACAGTTATCGAGTTTGTCTCCTAATTTGCTTTGACTATTCCTTATAAGCATTTACAGACGAGACGATCTACCCATGTCCGTCCGTCCTTCCGTCTGTCCGTATGAACACCTAGATCTCAGAGACTATAAGAGCTAGAGCCACCTAATTTGGTTTGTACTCTCGTGTAGTATGTACAGTCATCGAGTTTGTCTCAAATTTTTGCGAACCCCCTAACGCCCCCGCAAATTAAATAAAACCGATTTTCTCAAACACTATACTAACTGGACACACTGAATTTGGTATGTATATTTGCTTAGTAAATGCGCATATTTTGTATGTTGTAGCATGTTCACATATCGAATGATCACTGTACCTAGTTACATACATACATAATTCATAAATAATATCAAAAACATATTGTAGCACTTTGTCACAATATTTATGTATACACATTCAAGTACCATGCGTTTCCCGTAACATTGCATTGTACTGGACAGTGCTGAGTCGTCATATCTAACACGCGCAACGACTCAGGCACCAAGTGAACATGATACGTCCTCACTCTCCCGCAGCGAACCATACATAATTATGTAAACATATATACATAAGCGTACCGCTCCTCTGCTGGCTTCACTGGCACCGCAGTCACGCGGACTTTAGCTATACTGAACAATTGTGAAGATTTAAGAATTCATTCAATAAACAGAACACTAAGTGAAAACACCAGCAACTAAGCGAAAATATAATTGTTGTATTATTGTGAATTGTGGGACATAGTACATGGCGACCGTGACAAAGGTCAAGGAATAAGGCCTGGACAAGGAAATCTACAATCGCTGGAGGGAAATTTGGAGTTCAACAAATGCAAAAACTGAGTGAGTAGAGAGTGAGTTATGTCAAGAGGGGGAGTGCAAAACAAAATAAAGAAAAGAATAGCACACATAAAGTGGCTATTATATGCGAACAAAAATCCACCCCCCTGGGCAACAGCCCAAAAGCTTCAACAAGAACTTGACTTTTTAAAGTCAACGTTACTTAAAACAAAAAAGAACATAACTCACGCTCACTCAGTGCATTTTGAAATAACAACAATAAAAACTAAAAAAACTCCTCCTCCAAGAAAAGAGCTACCAAAAAGGAAAAAAGAGTGCCCTGACGATTGCCCAGGACCATTGGACAGTGTACATTGCGAGTACACATGTATGCTGAGAACTGGTGCGATGACCGGCACAACAGCAGCGGTGACAACGAGCGTGAAAGGCAGGCCGCCTTTTACGCCTTCGAGGGAGCATCAGCGGGCTAACCAGCGACGACCAGCTGATGCTGCTCATCTGACGTCTGACATGCTGACATCGATATAACTATAAAAACATATTAAATATTACATATTACATGTATAACACATACAAATAAGAAAATTTCAAATGTGAAAAAAAAAACCCATTGTTAAATTGTGGGGAATCTTATCTGCTCAATAGAAGTATAGCCTGTAAAGCTATGCGAACTAATAGATAGAATTTTGTTAATTATACTCCATTAGAAGATCAAAAAAAAAGAGTCACTCTAATTTTTATGCTTCAAAATAGTATCAGCAAATTTAATGAGGAATATACTACACCCGTAATGGGGTTAATAGAAACTAAAACAGTGGATTCCACTGCTAACGTAATTAACAAGATTGAATCACAAAATATTGATTTGAAATTCACGAATATATTGTTATTGATAATTGTTGTAATATTATGTGCATATGTTTTATACAAAGCGTATTTATTACACAATAAATGTGTAACTAAAAGAACCCTCAGCGTCGCAAACGATTTGGATAAAGTATAAAATTTTTTTTTCTATATGCACACAAACAATTGATATAACTATACATTGCGCAAATAAAATATTTTTTATTGATTATGGCAATTTAAAAAAAAAAATAATAAACTTATAATACCTCTGAAAATCTCAAAAAAAAAAAAAAGTCCACTATTGATAAATATTTCGAGAAAGTAAATGATAGTAACCCTACAATAGTAGAAGATTTGTTGAAAATTTTTAAAAGTGAGCAAATAACCTCACCTCAGCGCTCAATAAGCTTAGCGCAAATCAAATTAGCGTATTTAGACTTCACAGGAGAAACATTCCCTGTACAAGGAAATAGTAGAGTGCAAATGAGTTTCATTCTAACGTTACCATATGTATGCTGTTATCTAAACGCAGCGGGTACGTTATGTTTCTACTTGTTGGATGAAACACAGCACAGAAATTAGAAAAGTATAATGAATAAAGTAGAATTAGTACATTTACAAGTATACATACCATTTCTTGATTACCTGATACACTCAGCCGAAAGAAATTACAAATACAAAGAAATTAGGTATTGGATATCCAATAATTTTAAATTTGAAAGAAAAATAGTAGAACTTATGGAGAAAGCCATAAAGATAGCATATAATAGATTACTTGTTAAGGTGCCAAGAAGAAAAGAGGTGCCTGAATGGGTACACGAACTTTTCATGGATACAGTCGAAACGGTAATTATAGATGATTCTGATGTGAAAATAATAATATCAGAGGATTAAATTAAAATGATCAGAGGCAGAACACATGCCAATTTATTAATACAGAATCCCTAAGAATGGATTGGGAAGAACTTGTCCCATATATTCTTCAAATTAAGGAAACGTTTACAAAATCTTATAAATGTTTAAACCAAAACAGAAAAATCCAAAAAGAAACGTTAGACAAGCACGTAAAGATTCTTGTGGACTCTTTTAACGAAGCAAGAAGCCTAGTGCATGCAAACAGAGAAAAGATAGACGGAACAAACTGGTCAAAAGTATCAAAACTATTAACCAGGTTACGTTCTAACTTAGTTACCGAACAGAAAAAGTATAACCTTAATATATTTATACCGACGATCCTAAATACACCTTTAATAATAGACTCAGAAGAAGAGGAGAATTTGGAATCTGACGAAGGTGCAGAAGTAGAAGAAAAAGATCTAAACGATCTGACAATCCCTGCACGATTGACATTATCAGAACAGGATAAAGATTCAGAATCAGAAGTAGAAATAAAAGAAAACATCATGGCTGACTTAAGCGCCCGAAGGGCATATATGAAGGACACTTCAAGCGCCATTCCAGAATTCAATGGAACAAAATTACATCTCCGAAGATTCATAACAGCTTTGGAGATGGTTAATATGATGAAAGGTGATTTTGAAGATATAGCTGTTGTGGTAATAAAATCAAAAATTAGTGCCCCAACACTGTACACAGTCCAAAATGAGACATCAGTTGAAGCAATAATACAAAAATTGCAAGACACTATAGTTGGTGAAACACCCAAAGTGATTAAAGCCAAACTAAACAAAACTACTCAGAGTGGTAAAACAGCTGAAGAGTATACATCGGAGGTCGACAATTTACGCAAACTCCTAGAAGCTGCGTATATTGACGACGGTATGTCGGCAGAAATTGCCCAGAGGTATAGCGTTGACGATGCTATAGAAGCAATGGTCCAAAATTGTGAGCAAGCAAGACTTAAAGCAATTCTTGACGCCGGCAATTTTAAAACCATGGATGAAGTAATACTAAAGTACTTACGAAAGAGTACTGAGATAAATGGAAAGCCAAACGCTGATATGTTTGCCCAAAGAGGCCGTGGTAATTATAATAACAGATATAATTATCGTGGTAGAGGTAATGGTCGCGGTAATTATAATAATTATAACAATTATAATAATAATTACAACAATGGCCAAAATTATAACCAGAACTACAACCAGAGAGGAAACAACAGAGGTTACGGCAGAAATAATAACAGAGGGAATAGAGGAAATAACCAACAAAACAGAGGTTATAACTCTAATAATAGCAATGTTAGGGTAGCCCAGAATACTTCGGGAAACTCTCAACAACCTTTAGATACTCAACAATAAAAAATTACAAGGTTTACACCATCAGTCTCAGTCAAAGCACATTTGCAAGTTTCACTAACGTAGCAACAGGAAAAGAGTTAGTACTTTTAATAGACACAGGTGCTGACATATCCATATTAGAAGAAAATTCCGACAACTTCCAATATATTCAAACCAATCAAATAATAAATATACAGGGAATAAGTCAAGAAATAACAAAATCAAAAGGACTTACTTCCATAGAAATACAAACCTCTAAATACATAATTCCACACGATTTTCATATCGTAAATTTACAATTCGCTATTCCTTGTGATGGAATACTAGGTATCGATTTCATAAGAAAATATAACTGTCAATTAGATTTCAAACCGACTGAGGATTGGCTTATAATTAGACCAAATAATTTACAATATCCCATATATGTACCAATAGCATACAGTTCTGGCAACAACTCCATAATTCTGCCAGCAAGATCACAAGTTGTCCGAAAAATTGAAATAACCTCAGCGGAAGACAGTATATTAATTCCGAACCAAGAAATTCAGCAGGGTATTTACATAGCAAATACCATAGCATCTTCTCAAAACGCATTCATAAGATTGCTAAATACAACAAACACAAATCAAATAATCAATATAAATAACTTGCAGTACGAATCACTTTCGAACTACGAAGTAGTTAAAACAAGTTTAGAAGATAGAGAGAAAACGGTATTAGCGACACTCTCGAAGAATTTTCCACCACATTTCAATACCCAACTAACAAAATTATGCACACAGTATAGTGATGTATTCGGTTTGGAAACCGAATCTATAACTACGAATAATTTTTATAAACAAAAACTGAGACTGAAAGATGATGAACCAATATATATAAAGAACTACAGAAATCCTCATAGTCAAAAAGACGAGATACAAAAACAAGTCGAAAAATTAATAGATGACAAAATAGTAGAACCATCGGTATCAGCTTATAACAGCCCACTGTTACTTGTACCAAAGAAATCACTGCCTAATTCCGAAAAGAAAAAATGGCGATTAGTAATTGACTATCGTCAGATTAATAAAAAATTGTTGTCCGATAAATTCCCACTCCCAAGGATTAATGATATTCTAGATCAACTGGGATTTAATGTCAGGTTTTCATCAGATAGAACTCGAAAAAGAGTCACGAAATGTTAGATCCTTTTCAACAAACAATGGTTCATATTGCTTGACGCGATTACCATTTGGCCTAAAGATAGCGCCAAATTCATTCCAGAGAATGATGACTATAGCATTCACTGGACTTGAACCTTCTCAAGCATTCCCTTATATGGACGATTTAATAGTCATTGGTTGTTCTGAAAAACATATGCTCAATAATTTAACAGATGTGTTTGAGAAATGTAGGCAACACAACCTAAAATTACATCCCGAAAAATGTTCATTTTTTATGCATGAAGTCACCTTTTTGGGGCATAAATGCACAGACAAAGGAATCTTGCCTGATGACACAAAATACGACGTCATCCAAAATTATCCAGTTCCCCAAGATGCGGACAGCGCTAGAAGATTCGTTGCATTTTGCAATTATTACAGAAGATTCATAAAGAATTTTGCCGACTATTCTCGTCACATAACAAGATTATGTAAAAAAGATGTAAAATTTGAATGGACAGTTGACTGTCAAAATGCTTTTGAACATCTAAAATCGGCATTAATGAACCCAGCTCTATTGCAATACCCAGATTTCAGCAAAGAATTTTGCATAATCACTGATGCGAGTAAGCACGCATGTGGAGCAGTCCTAATACAGAACAGAGAAGGACTCCAGCTACCAGTTGCATACGCATCAAGATCCTTTACAAAAGGTGAAAGCAACAAGAGTACAACAGAACAAGAATTAGCAGCTATTCATTGGGCAATAACACATTTCAGACCATACATTTATGGTAGACATTTCACCGTCAAAACTGATCACAGAGCACTTACTTATCTATTTTCAATGATAAATCCAAGTTCGAAACTAACGCGAATGAGACTTGAATTAGAGGAATATAACTTCACAGTAGAGTATCTAAAGGGTAAAGATAATTATGTAGCAGATGCCCTATCAAGAATAACAATCACAGACTTAAAAAACATACAAATCGATAATAAAATTCAAAAAATCACTACCAGAAACCAAAATAAACAGTTAAATTCCTGCGCAGGGAACGATAAAGAAAAAGAAGATTTGCAAAAGCAAACTCTAGATGCTTCTAAGCCCAACGTATACGAAGTCATTGTAACTCTAGATGCTTCTAAGCCCAACGTATACGAAGTCATTGTAAATGACGAGGTACGAAAGGTAGTGACCTTGCGAATAACAGATACTCTATGCACACTAAAACATGGAAAGAAAATTATAGCAAGAATTGATGTTAGCGATATGCACCAATGGAATTCTTGACCTAAGTCAATTCTTTCAAAGGCTCGAAAAAGAAGCCGGTATACTCAATATCAGCCAACTCAAAGTGGCACCGAGCGAAAAGATCTTCGAGACCATCTCAATAGAGTCTTTTAAAATAATGGGCAAAAACATATTACAATCATTAAGAGTAGCGCTACTCAAGCCGGTGACCCTATTAGCAAATAATGATAAAGAAAAAGAAGCAATACTGTTTACATTCCATGATGATCCTATACAAGGAGGTCATACAGGAATAGCTAGAACATTAGCAAAAATAAAAAGACATTACTACTGGAGAAATATGACACGAGATATCTCAAAATATATAAAAAAATGTAACAAGTGTCAAAAGTCAAAAACGACTAAACATACTAAAACTCCAATGATTATTACTGAAACGCCACAAAAGGCCTTCGACAGGGTAATAGTGGATACGATCGGTCCATTACCTGAATCAGAACAAGGAAATGAATATGCAGTAACTTTAATCTGCGATTTGACAAAATATCTGGTAGCAATACCAATTAAAGATAAAAGTGCGAAAACAGTAGCAAAAGCTATATTTGAAGATTTTATTCTGAAGTACGGTCCAATGAAGACTTTCATTACGGGCATGGGAACAGAATATAAAAATTCTATTATTACTGACTTATGCAAAAATTTGAAAATAAAAAATATTACTTCTACCAAACATCATCATCAGACTGTAGGTACCGTGGAGCGAAGCCACCGAACACTTAATGAGTTCATACGCTCATACATTTCAGTCGACAAAACAGATTGGGATGTATGGCTACAATACTTCGTATACTGCTTTAACACAACACCCTCTATGGCACATGATTATTGTCCATATGAGTTGGTATTTGGTAAAACTTCGAATTTGCCAAAACATTTCAATAGCATAGACAGTATAAACCCACTTTATAATGTGGAAGATTATGCTAAGGAATCGAAGTTTAGACTAGAGCAAGCGTATAAGCGAATAAGAAAGTTAATTATGATAGAAATATCTTGGATTTCGATTTAAAAGTAGGAGACCAGGTTTTACTAAAGAACGAAACAGGTCACAAGCTAGATTTTAGATATACAGGACCATATAAGGTAGAAAGCGTAGGAGATAACGATAACGTTACAATACTAGGCAATAAAAATAAAAAACAAACAGTACATAAGGATAGGTTAAAAAGTTTTGTTTCATAATCATTTTATTTCTCTAAATATATCGAGTATGGCCATACATAAAATTAAAAAAAAAAAAATAATACAATATTTTTACAATTTTTTGCCTTTTTACAATATTTTGAAGTAAATCAATATTTCATGACTCGATTAATAAAAATAACAATAAGTAGATAAAGAAAAAAAAAAAAAAAAAACACAAAATACAATAAAGAAAAAAAAAAACTTCATATAATTCCGTTATTTTTCTAAAGGAGGGAGATTGTAATGTACAGGAATTTCAGTTATTTTAAAATTAAACTGATTTCGCTTATTTAGTATTTTTATTGTTGTTATGGATATTTGCTAAAGTGGTGAGAATCGAAATTTAGGTAACCAGCTGGAAAAAGAATGAACTAAGTGGCAACGCCACACAGCTGATCGGTTTGTTTTGCATTGCTTTACATTATTTTTCTATAAATGGAGTTTGGATAAAACAATAAGAAAAATAAGGCAAAAGAGACTTATTGAACATCGTGGTTTTTGGAAAAGTGTTCTTTCTTTTCTCCACGTGAATTCCAACTGATCGGACGTATTTGTCCAAAGTTTTAAATAACCCAATAGGGGAGTGCATCATAACCCCTACGCGTGTGCGAAAATAAAAGTTTATGCGTGTGTATGTGTTCAAGAGATTAATGTAAGTTAATTTCATTGCAATAATTCTCGAATTATTGTACGTTTAACTTATGCATTTTCTCTTTAACAGCATTGGAAATAGTTTCCATCAAGTATTGGCAATTTTTCTATTAATTCGCCTTACTTGACCTTTCTTTGAGACACCTGTCTTCGGCAGACTTGCCCCCAGCAGTCTCAAAATTTTTGTGAGTGAACTGTTTGCGTCAGTCAACGGTTTGAACCGACGATCAATTGTGGAAATCCGAGAGTTAAATATATTTAACTTTTGCCTCGGATTGTATTAAGGGTAATTAAAAAAGATAAATTTCCCAAAATAGTTTTGTGTCTTATACAGTGTTATTATAGATACGGCGTTAGCGAAGCAAAGTGAAATTCGAATGTTGCAACATTTATAATTGTCAACATCGCACTTTCGCTTATCCTGTCTCACATGTAATCCAGACCATACCAGCAGAACACGTGTAGGATTCTAACCTAGAAGGATGTACAAAACCTAACCTTTTTCCCAATTGTAACCTAACCTAAAGCATGAAGGATGAACAGTAGAAGGAAGTATTCAATCTAACCTTTCTACGAACAAAACCTAACCTCACTCAACACGTTATATAAATGAGAAGAGCATTTTGGAATTATTTTCAAGCATAACCAAGGCGTATAATTTGCCTAAGGAGATTTTTTATTCGTCTTCGGAACGGACGAAATAATCAGGATTAAGTGAAATGAGTCAAAATAAGGCTCCACAGTAGTGTAGAATCAATTTTAAGATAATTTTACATTGAATTTCCTTTTTTTTTTGTTTGTTGGCTAAATGGTTTAATTTTAAAGGAAATGGAATTCAATGGCAGTGTATATTTTCGTTAGTTAATAATTTTCATTTTTCAGAATTTGAGTATGCATGTAAATTCACAATGTAATATGATGCTTTAGCTCTATTTGGAATATGTAAACCTTCCTATTTTCAACAGCGACAACAACACAACGAAAGATCTTTCTGCGTGGGAAAAATTAACAAGCTGTAAGTGTATCAAAAACCAATTTTCCTTATATTTTTATAAATTTATCTGATGAACTGAATTTATTCGGGTGACCATTAGCATTTAATACATTGTCAATGGACATATATAGAGCAAAATATTTGTAGAGAGTGAATTTGTGTGGATATTAGCGTAATCACGCCACATAAATGTACAATTTTTTTTCTTTTTTTTCTTTTTTAATTTTTTTTTGAACTAATGTAAAAAGTTTAATTATAGTAAAGTTAGGAAATCATGAATATTAAGTAGTAGAGTAATCATTAGTAATAAGAACCAATATGCAACATTTGCAACCTTTTTAATCGGAATTGTACCGAGATTCAGCTATTTAGCTAAACATTGTTTTGAAAATGAAGAATTTTTGTAGATCAAATTGATCGAACCTATAGCACGATGATGCTAATTATTTTGAATGTTTGAATAAATATTAAGTTTATTATGAATCATTAATTTCTTTAGTTCCCTGATGTAGAAGAAGAAGTCCTAGCTTTCGTTTTGGGAGTCTGCGATAACTTTCGCTGGCAGGGTCATGGTATGGTGGGTACAGACGCGGAGCGCAATTATCATCTATAGCGCCTGCAAGAAGTGATGTCCGTAACTCTTTTGTATTCTCCTCTAATAAAAATCCAGGCAAGGGATTCGGTTAATATGGATAGCCGACATACATAAAATACGCTGTGAAAATACTAGCTATGACGTTCACAAAGGACCCCCCCACAGGCTGTTTTTGCTAGTCGTTTATGAATCCCATTGAGCAGTCATATGCATACTAAACATCTTCTCTAAAGTCTATCACACGCGTTCTCAATATAATTCAAGTGGTTCGGTTAACTCTAGTTGGAAATCGAGGTATAGTCCTGGTGGAACAGCGTGAGTAGGTTTATTCGTTCTGCCTCCATTTTATTGAGCAAAAGGATCGCAGTGTCACTAACCTTTGTGTTTTACTGACCTATGTCGACAGTTACAGGGTGTAAAACAGGAGTGTTAGACTGCTACTTTATTTTATTGATATATTAGCTAATACATATATAAGGCGGGATGTCCCAATTTTTTTTGAGATTGTGTCGTCATGTGTCCGGGTCTATTACAAGATGTAGCATGTTCACATATCGAATGATCACTGTACCTAGTTACATACATACATAATTCATAAATAATATAGAAAACATATTGTAGCACTTTGTCACAATATTTATGTATACACATTCAAGTACCATGCGTTTCCCGTAACATTGCATTGTACTGGACAGTGCTGAGTCGGCATATCTAACACGCGCAACGACTCAGTCACCAAGTGAACATGATACGTCCTCACTCTCTAAACATATATACATAGGCGTACCGCTCCTCTGCTGGCTTCACTGGCAGCGCAGTCACGCGGACTTTAGCTATACTGAACAATTGTGAAGATTTAAGAATTCATTCAATAAACAGAACACTAAGTGAAAACACCAGCAACTAAGCGATAATATAATTGTTGTATTATTGTGAATTGTGGGACATAGTACAATGTGCACAAATTTTGCCACGCCCCCTACCGCCCCCGTAATATGAAAACTCGATTATCTCCCTTTATTTTCTACCATGTGCACTCAAATTTGGCACACTTTAATTTGATTTAAATATGTAGCAAAATTTGTATCAAAAACTGACTGAAAATAGCCAAGTTATGCATATAAACGTTTTTCCATAAGGCCGGAGTTGGTCGTTGGCTGGTGGGGCCGCGCCAGGGCGCTATGGTGCTCGTATTCTTAAGTGAGCGAGATACTAAGATATGATTGTAAAAATACGTAAATGCATTTTTTATTATTTGAAATATTTGTTTTACTGGTATATGGTATACCTAAGTCATCGAGACGACTTACTTATTTTTTTTTAGGGCCTTACAACAAGTTTCTTATATTTCTTCTTAATCTAAATCCAAAAGAGAAGAATGAAAACGGCGCTAATCACTTTTTTATTGGGTTGGTCTGTCTTTACTTTTTAGACGAGTTCTATTGTTAAGTTGGGTAAGAGAAATGGCACTCAGCTCAGATTTTAAGATATGTTTGTGTCATTTTGGATGTTCTCGATCCTTATGTTCCACGGAGCCCTAGTGATCGTTCTCAGGTTCTTTTACTGTGTCACTCATATAACTTCAATATTGCTTGTACTTGCATTACTCCATAGTACGGCTTCATAAGCCCAGATGGGCTACAGTGTGGATGGGCTACGCATGCACTCATGTACATTTTAAATTTAAGCCGATTTGTTTTGTTGTCGTAAGCCTATATTGGCGATCGAGTACTTGAAGTACTTGTTAGTCAGGTGAAGAGCACTGGAGAGTGGGAAGTTAAATTTAGTTAAATTTAGCAGTATCTTTTGGTCCTGCTCAGAGTGTCCTCTTCGTGAGATGCGATCTATCTCATAGTGTGGGTTGATTATTGTGTTGTACAACAATTAACCAGGTGAAATCCCTAGTGAGTATGTTTGGCGTTACCTGCTGCAATGAAGCGATCTCCAAATGTGTTGTAGAAATCGGTAAATTTATTTTCGAAGATTGCTGTCTGAATGATTTTATGCGTTAAAGGCATATTTTTGTATATACATTATTTTTTTAGCTGTAAAATGTGTTTTCGATATCAGCATAGCGTCGGTATCACTTGAGTCTTGGAGTAGTAACAATTCGTTTTTGTGATTGGAGATGCCGTTAGCATTCCATAGACATAGATTTACGAAAGCCATTATTTATTAAAATGAAGCTTTTGATGAGCATGTTTTGAATCCGCATCAGTTTCTGCATGCAGTTTTGCATCAACGTTATAAAGGTGGTCATATTTTGGTTTAGTGACCCCTAGGAGGTCTTCAAACCACTAGGAATTTGCTGGCCAAGATCAGATGCGATTAGTGACGAATTTACAGTAAGTCGATACTCTCTTTGGGGGGTTCATCTGTCCAGTTTAAAGAATGCTTGCAAAGAATAACCCAGAGCTGGTTCTAAATGAGATGGTAGATAATCTAACAGCATTATGTTTAAGAAGGCGTTGTAGCAAATAGACGGTCTATCTGAAAGTTGGCACCGGTCGAGGCGTGATTAAAGGTTCTTAAAGACAAGACGTATGCTGTAGTTGGCAGTTTTTGCATAATCTTCGCCCACCGTTTCTTCTGTGGTTGAAGTAATCGCTATCTTTATGATGTCCACAATACACAAGGCACACTAACATTAAGGTTGGAATTGTAAGATTGTGAGATTATTAGTTAGTTGTATATTGGAACATTTTTGCACTCAGATGGTTGGATAGGGCTCCACTACGGTGCTTATTCCAACTTTGCTTTTTACTCGGTAACATTATTCTGGGGGTCTCGCTGATCGTCAAGATTGCTGAGGTTGACTCTCGGTATTGCAATAGTTGCAGTCGACATGGTTGGTTATGTTGCTGACGTTGCACAGTTTGGCCTCTGCCCGGATAGCGTTGCAAAAAAAAAATTGTTCATTATAGCGATTGGCCAAAATGATATACGCCGACAGGAATCAACTAGTATCAATGCCGGACTACAAACACTGGGTAGATAAAATATTTACCTAGATAATTGGGTTACTTCAAGTTTAATACTTTTTGGTTTCCCTATTTACCTTCACTGAGTGAAAATCAGTACTGCTGCGAACTTTGAAGCTTGCCTACCAACTTCCTCTACCAGTTTTGCTTCGCTAAAACACTTGCTTTCATAAGAGAATTTGGAAAGTAGCAACTATAGTTCCAAAAAGTTGAGTTTATTAGATATTAATGTAAATAATGTAAATATGAATGAGAATAGCCATCAAAAGTAAATATTCAAAACAAAAAAAAAAAAAAAATTAAAATCAGTAAAAATGCATATCTAATTTTTTAAAATTGTGTTTAAAAGTCTAATTAAAACATTAAACAACTATATATAGTTGTTTAAAAAAAATTTAAAATGTTATTTGGGATGAAAAAAAAACGGTTTTCATTACATTTTAAAAGGAAAAACATGTTTGGAAATATTTGCTGACTTTGACCTTAAATATAAATAGCTTGAGAAATTTTTTATCAAATGCTTTTTTAAATTTTTCTATCGGTTTAGCTATGATTTTTTTTATTGTAAATGGCAAAATGTGCGTCGTTGTTGTAGTTGTCAACGAGCTGACGAGTTTGATGCAATTGACGACCCAATTACCAATATAGACGTAGAAACACATTGCTCTCTCCACGGTATTTTGTTGCTGTTTGGTGAGTGGCTTACGTTTCCGATATCAGCTCTTGCGGTAGCATTTTGTTGGGTTAGCGACACAACCCAAAATCAAGTGTAGTTGCGTTGTACGGAGAGTCGACGCTTGCGTTTTATTTTACAAGCTGTTCTTGTAACTGTTGAACGCGACAAATGTCGTGTAGAGCGTAGTTAGTGATAGATGTCTCATTAACTACTCCAAAGTGAATAAAAAAAAAATTCTCGTCTGGTAAATTGTAAAGTAAGTAAGGGAAGAAGAATAAGAAGTTAGGCGAAGACTTGATAGAGTAATGAGCTAGGAACGGAGACAAACGACCGACTGTCAAAAAAGAGCACTTTGAGGCATTTATGTGTAGTTTCGATGCAGAATGCATCGAGATCTGATTGCAAGCACGGTTGGAAAGAAAGACCATTATAGGAATAACAAATCTTGAGAATAAAAAAATCATCATATGGCTAGAAACCAAATTGTGGACGGTAAATAACACAACCATATGACAAAAGTGGACTCTTATTTAATACGCAATATTTATAATTAAATGAAATTAAATGTAACTTTTCTGGTAGAGATTTTAATAGGTGAAACATCACTGCCTAGTCTAGAGTCTATGAAGCATGCTGTAATTAAGTAAGGATTAGTTGGTGTTTTAAAATGTATTTTAACATATTTTACGGCATGACACCCCTTGATATCTCTCTATTAAGTGGACACCTAGCTACCCAGTGATACAAGGAACCGCATTCGAAGCAAGATTCTGGCACTCTGTCGGGAATCATGTAGTCCTTGCTCATGTGGCCATTTGAGTTACAGTTGTAACAACGAAAATCTTCTTTGGAACGTTTGCCAGTAGCGGCCAATTTTGTAGCTTCTTGTTCTGCGTGCTGTATAGGTAGCTGAATGCTTGAAAATGCACGGCACAATTCTGCAATGCACTTGAATCTCTGCTTGGATGCGGAGTCCCTCCACAGGAATTCCTTCAATGGCTTTGTCTACTCGTTCCTCTTCACTGACGCAGATAGCGTCAGACAGCCTGGCCTTCTCGTCGATGTAGCTGACGAATTTCTCATTGGCTCTCCAAATACGAGACTCGAATAGGCGCCTGGCATCTGCTTGAGGCACAATTTTTTCGAACGACTCGCCAAGCTGCTCATAGATGTTCCCAACGGGTTCCAAAATTCAAGTACATAGGCACTCAAAAGCCCGTCCTTTTAGCTTGGTCACTAGAAGCATGTGCATTAGTACACCTTTAGTTCCGCATACACCGCTTATGTTTGTCAGCTGCGTGACCCATTTCTTTCCACACGAGTTCCCATTAAATTCCGACAAGGCTTCCTTTGCTGATTGGAATGTTGCAGCCGACGAAAAGCCGATTTCCAACATATACTCTGAGCGTTGGTTTTAACATTGGTTCACGTCGTTGGTTCTGCGAACCAGTTGGTTCTGTTGCCGTTTCGTTTACGTTGCCGTCGTTTTCCCCGCCGATCTCGTTCCCCTCACAACAATCGTTGCTCGTCGCCACTAAATGGTGCGTTTCGCGTTCTGTCTGGCGTTGAGGCGCAATCATGTCGGACAATTGTGGTCGCAGTAAATCGCACAATTTTTTCAGCAAGACATCTGTGTTGTTGTCTCCCTTTTTCTCATTTATGTTCTCTGACAGTTAATTTCGTCTTCTGTACTTTCCTGGACGGTCTCAGTTCCAATAGATATGGAACAAACTCCTCGTCGACTTTCGTTTAAGCGCGCCACAAGCTTGGCCTTTGACCCTGTAGTGGGCAAGTCCATTAGCTCGAGCCACAAAGCAAATTGTGAGCCTCAATGTTGATGTCCGTTACGTTAAAGTTCACCACCTCTGATATTACGGGCAATAATAACACAACCGATCTCTTAACTGTACTTTTAGTTATTTTTAATGTCCACCGAGTAATTATTTCTCGATATCTATCAAACTCCCATCAACGCTCAGCAACCGCTGACTCACACACTAGACGCTCCACACTTACCTCTTTTTCAAAGTGTATGTAAGTAAAAACCAGAGGGTCGGGGTTAACTTCGACCGCGCCAATGCTTATGTACCCTTGCAACTTTTTTGGTAACATTTTTTCTTACCTATAGCCATCAAAGTAGAAACGGGCCACAATCTTAGCATAGAAATAACAAAGATATTGATCAAAGTCACTGTATTCCACCGATTGTTCCTATGGGAGCTATATAATATAATTACCCGATCTTGATCAAAGTTATTTGTACAGTTATTAACCGATATATTAAACTAAAAAATGTTTATTTTGAAAGCAATCGAATTAAAAGTAACGAAGTTATTGACAAAAGACACTGTTTTCGAGCGAATGTTCCTATAGGAGCTATATGATGTAATCACCCGATCTTAATTAAATTTGGCACAGTCGTTTATATGTTTAATAAACTCACCAATATTAAATTTTACCACAATAGCTCAGAAAATAACGACAAAAAAAATATTGAGACAAGTCCCTGATCGTGACTTTGTCGTTTGTATGGGAGCTATATGATATAGTAGTCCGATCCGGCTGAATCCGAGATATACAACCCCTACAGTATATACAAGCTTACATTCAAAATTTCTCTGTAACTCTTACGGAGGAGGAGTTTGCGCTGATCCAGACGGACGGGCAGACGGACGGACACGACTATTGAAACTCGTCTCGTCGTGCTGATCAAGAATATATATACTTTATATGGCCGGAGATGCTTCCTTCTATGCGTTGCACACTTCTGACCAAAATTAATACACCCATTTTGCAAGGGTATAAGAACGGGATCGAAGAGTACCAAGAAAGAGGATTTGCAGGATTTATTTAAAAGCTATTCATTTTATATCGCATGGCTTTTGCAGTATTTCTCCCTGCCGAATATTCGGAAATCATTTACTTTACGTTACGGGCGTTATTTACGCCTTTAACCGTAAAATAGAATTACCATTTGTATTTTATTACAATTTCCAAATTTGCTTGGAAATCTTAAAGTCAAATAAAATTGGCGACTTGTTTTTTTGAACGTATACTGAATGTTTTTGATTATGGCTAGGGAAATCCATCCCGATTTGCGCTATTTTTTTAAAATATAAATAGTTAAATTGGTTTTATGGGTCGATGAGTCATTTAAGCATTAATTTTTTATGCATAAGTAACAAAAAAGTCCCAGCCAAAAATGTTTGATACTTAACGTTTATTTCCTCGTTTAGGAAAAGTGTAACCAGTATGGAAGAGTTACGATGAGACGTATTTTTTACAGTTTGGCGAGGAGAACGCCAAGGTGGCTTCCTTGAGGTAGACAAGGCTTCGAAAAAAAAAATTTGAATAAGAAGACTTGAAAAGTATCGTCTGTTGATTTCTATGATACTCCAGAACCCAAAAAAGGAAAAGAGGTTCTGTCAGAAAGTAGTTCAAGTACAAATTTAATAGAATCTAAGTGTAGTAAATAGGTTGGCCATTCCGATTGGAGCGGAATGTAAGAACAGGTAACAAAAATGGAAAAACGAGTAAAAGATACCTTAACGCATATAAATTCGATAGTACTTGAAACAGGTATTGTTATCAGACCCGATGATAGGGCGGAATCTACAGCAATAAGAACTCCACCACCCCTACGATCAGTACGATCACGTCTAAAAATATTGAAATTAGAGGGTAGAACTGTGGCGTCAAAAACGTCAGGTTTTAACCAAGTCTCAGTAAAGACGATTAGGTCAAAATCAAAAGACAGACTATCTACAAAGAGTTTAGTAAGTTTAGTATTAAGGCCTCTGACATTCTGATAGCCGACAGAGAAGGAAGTTGTTAGTTTTTTGAGAAGAGTAGAAGAAGGAATAGGGAAGGAAGGAGGGGAATAGATGAGGAAGAAAGAGGAATAGATGGTGAAGGAATCCTTGTTTGGCCCCGTGTCTTCCTCTTGCTGGATGTAAACTCCTTCACAATTAAGCTTTTCGGCCAGAAGCTAGAACTGCAGATACAGTCAAAGAACTCAATTGGAACACTGATTTTAAAAGATGAAATTTCTCTAGAATATGAAAATTTGAACTTTTCTATTGATATATTGGAGACATTGAGTTTAGCCCGAATGTGGGCCATGACATCATCCGATGTAGCATCAGGGAGAAGTCTCGAAACACAAATGTGTTTTTTTGTCGGCATTCTAGGTATTTCATCAGCTACCGCATTAATTGTAGCGTCAGTTGCAACAAGTGGCACTCCGGCATTACTATTACTAGAATCCCTGTCGGCAATATACATTGGTGTAGATTCTTGCCCAGATAAAACGGACACTACAGACATCGTCTGCCGAATTGGAGTTTACATTGGTTGAGAAGGGGTCAGAACCGATATAGATGTGGAGACCGGCAAACACAAGGACAAATCAGAAGTCTGTTCTGCTGCCTTCTTACGCTTTCGAGACTCAGTCAGTAGCGTTAAACTACTAAACTGAGACTCGACAGCTTCAAACTCTTGCGAGAGTTTAAGAAAACTGGCGGACAGACTCATCAGGTTATCCTTTGTTTGCCGCATAAAAAGTTCCATTTCATCTTCCACGATCCGGCATGACTCACAACCCCAATTGAGACCCTTTTTTTTATCTAAAAAATCCTTTACCCTGCATGTAAAGCCGGCGCACTTAACATGTACTGTAGTTACACACAACCAACAGTAAATAAAACTATTCAGGGGTGGGGCGGGCTGGAAACAATTTTTAACCGAACAGACAGGCATTATGAGTTAATAAGATGAATTAGTAACCAAACAAATAAATATGAGAAATACACTCTGAGGTCCAGAAATAAAAGGAAAGGGAGATATTGAGGGTGCACAAGGGTTAAAAGAGAAAGAGAGCACTGACTAAGTGTTATAGAGTCTAAATTACAGACACACAACAGACTGCAGTATAAGCGCAAATAACGGCGACGAGTAAAACGAAAACGAGGGAAAAAAAATAAGTTAAAGAGCGCGAGCACGGGAGCTAGAAATCATAATAACAAAAACACTGCAACAAGAACTCACAGAAATTGCAAGACAACAACAAATGAGCGTTGCTTGTGATTTGCAAGAAAGAGAAAAAAAAATTAAATTAAGGTGGGAAAGAGAAAAAGAAAAGAAAAAAAACCAACAAAGGTTATAAGCAGAATAAAAGTTGTTAAAAATTATTAACACAAACACACAAAAACGCAAACGAGTGATATGGTGCAAGTTAAATTTAATATTATAATATAATTATCGAGCGCGATGCCGATAAAACAAAATAAACCAGAGGGCCGGGGCTAACTTCGACCGCGTCAAAGTTTGTATACCCTTGCAATTTTTTTGGTAACTCTTTCCTTACCTATAGCCATCAAAGTGGAATAACGTTTAAGCTAAAAAGGCTAATGTTTCCGAAAGAACGGCCTACATAGGAAATAACGAAGATATTGATCAAAGTCACTGTTTTCCACCGATCGTTCCTATGGGAGCTATATGATATATATACCTGATCCTTATCAAATTTGGCACAGTCATTAACAGATATATTAAACTAACAAATGTTTAATTTGAAAGCAATCGCGTCAAAAGTAACGAAGTTATTAACAAAAGTCACTGTTTTCGAAAGATCGTTCCTATGGGAGCTACATGATATAGTAACCCGATCATGATCAAATTTGGCATAGTCGTTTATATGTGTAATTAACTCACCAATATTAAATTTCACGACAATAGCTCAGAAAATAACGAAGTTATTAAGAAAAGTCACTGTTCGTGACTTTGCCATTTGTATGGGAGCTATATGATATAGTGATCCGATCCGGCTGAATCCGAGATATACAACGCCTGCAGTATATACAAGCCTACATGCAAAATTTCAGCTCTGTAGCTCCAACGGTCGAGGAGGAGTTTGCGTTGATCCAGACGGACGGACGGACGGACGGACAGACGGACGGACGGACGGACGGACATGGCTATTTGAACTCGTCTCGTCGTGCTGATCAAGAATATATACACTTTATATGCTCGGAAATGCTTCCTTCTATGCGTTGCACACTTTTGACCAAAATTAATATACCCTTTTTGCAAGGGTATAAAAATTATAAAATCAGTTAAAACGCGGGAACTTAAAAAAAACACGTCTGTCTTCCTCGAGAGCGTTGATGTTAGTGTGTTTATTGTCAAAAAGGTTAATTTTTAAATGTTAGCGTTTGTAGATCTTAATTTTACAAAACTTACGTTGGGATGTGGACATAATTAAGCCGGAAGTGTTACAATGGTGGGGTAATAGAAATAAATTGTAAAAAAAAATTGTTATAAAGACGAATCATATTTGATTCCCTCCAAGCAGATAAAAATGTGAATAATGTTATCAGACCCGGTGAACCAAACGGTCAATGAAAAGGCACTCTGTTAACTGCATTGGCATATGTGCGGAATTTCCAAGAAGTCTTAGTTACATTCCGTATTTTATTGGATTGTGCTTCAGTTTTGTACTTCGTTTCCTTCAGAGGTGGCTGCTCTCTTCAAATGATGTCTTATGTCTCATCTGTCTCACGTTTTAAAAAGATTACCTCATCATTTAAAATATTCATGCTTCATCGCTGTCGGTATTTACCGGGTATCGAATGGCTGACCCTGAACTCAAAACTTATGCTTCAGACGACATTTTCCTGGGCACTGATTACATTTGGTTAGTTCTGACCGGAGAAAACACGTGCGATGGCCAAGGGCCCCCAGTCGTGGCCAACACTATATAATCACATACTGTACAGTTCAAGACACCATCTACGTCACTGCTGTCAACGATCGATGTGGATGAAGTATTGCAAAGATTTTGGGAAATAAAGGAAGTTCAGTCGCACACAACTGTGCGCTTTCTAGTCCCCAAAGACCAAGATTTTTAACGAATTGGCGAAAAGGATACTTCTGGATGATTTATACATCGATGACGTACTGACAAAAGCTAATACTTTTTATGGCACGAGCACAATTGAAGGTTAGCAAATGGGTCTCAAATAGTAAATAAATTACCAATAGCAAGGGCAACGAAGTTGATATTTCAAGTGAAAAATCCTGCTTTAGGATACTGTTCAATACTATTACCGAATATATTTGCTTGTTTTTCCAAATGATTTACCACTTCTTCTGCCCCGGTACTTTGGGTAGGATATAACCATACGAACTTACCAAAACAATCGACAACTACTAAAAAATGATTGTACCTCTTCTTAGTAAGGACCATTGGACCCACATGGTCAATATGCTTCGTAACTAGAGGCTGATCTCCCTTATCAATGGCTGTCAGGTACCCTTCTTTTCTACCCATTTTCGCATTTGATATAATACACTGTACGCAACTCTCAACTAATCGTGTTACTTTATCTTTCAATTTGCGAATGAAATATGATTGATTTTTCGACCTATAACTGTGTTTTCTTTGTTGAGAAATGTACTTGTTTATGGGCAAGTAAGATTATTTCATTCTCCATCTGCTCGGGTACTACGATCAACTGCTTATTGGCATCTTTGAACAAGACCTCATTCAAAATATAGAAATCCTCATACGCGCCCTTTTTAACTAAACTTCTGATAGCATTTGTCCAATCATCTACCAATTGAGCTTCTTTCAGACGATGAATAATACTATCTGGTTCTGAATAACAGGCGACTCGACTCAAATCACCTACATGCCTCATCCTTAATCCTGACCGATGTTCTAGACTGTAACTAAAATCCTGCAAAAACATGACCCACCTCAAGGGAAAGTTTCCCAGTAAGTACTGTATCTGATTATCTACAATTTCCTGATCGCAGTAGGCCAACCAATTGGGTGTTGGTATACAGGAATATCATCTTTCAAAATAATTCTCAAATCGACCTTCGCATCAGGATTGCGTTTTGGCTTGTATCGTTGAACTATCTTTTCGACCTCTTTAGCCTGTTCTTGGCTTAAATGAGACAACTCTAAAACGATTTCGTCCTTCCCCCGAAAACTGTGCAGACATCTTTAAATTTCTTCATCGAATCCTTATCGGATTAAAATATTTTCTTTTTTTAACTTCTGCTCATTGCTAATCAAAAACTGAGTGTCATTTTTTGTTACCTTCATGTCAACACTGCAGTGTGGACGGAAAGCCCGATTTTTTGGCATAAAGTCTAAAAAATCATGAAACGATATGGTGCCTTTTGTTATTTATTTAGAAACTAGACACTCTAAGCTCAATATATCGATGAACTATAGATTAGTTGTTGCAGCCCTGCATGAGAGCCAGGGCCCCAAAGACAAGCACGTGCTCAGATCTTTTTTAACATTTGCAAGCTTTACAAATTTGCTCAAGTTTGAGGTGACTTATTTTACAGAAAGTAAACATTAATTACATAATTACTTATGGAAAATACAGAGCCAGGTAGCTTAATGACAGTGCACTGTCAAGAATCGTTCTTCCCAAGATAGCGTCAAACCCCATGTCCTCATCGGGAACTACATAAAATTCAACTATTACCTTAATTTTTTCGATGATCACCATTATAACGAAACTACCAAACGTTAAATTTTTGCATCTTCTATTCCTACCAAACATTTTCCAAGACTACCAGTAGTTGTTTAACTCCTAGCTTCCAAAAAACACATCCACAAATTAAGCACATATCTGCTTCTGTATCTATAAGCCCTTTAAACATTTTAACACTTTCGAGATCGAACTTAGGACAATCTTTTCTTCAATGAGTCGCATCTTCATTTTTGTGTCCGGAATACCTTTAACGAAGTACTCTATCAGACTCTCCTCATCAACGTTTACCGGCATCGACATTTCCATAAATGCGTATAAATATTCTTTTAAAGATTTGCATTTTTTCTGTTGGCGTTGATTTAACTTTTTATGGACTGCAGCTGAAGATATTCGTACACTAACTCACCACGAAGAGCTGTTTTCAAAGAATTCCAGTTTTAATTATTTCTTTGACTCCTTATAAAAAATTTTGCCGCCCCACACAATAACTGTTTTCCACACACAAATACCTGTAATTCATTCCACTGTACCGATAGTGCACATTCTTCTAGTTCTTCAATCCATTGAGCAATGTTAGGAATATCTGTACCAGAATA
Organism: Drosophila willistoni; assembly: GCF_018902025.1. Taxonomy (NCBI): domain Eukaryota; kingdom Metazoa; phylum Arthropoda; class Insecta; order Diptera; family Drosophilidae; genus Drosophila; species Drosophila willistoni. The sequence goes on from NW_025814047.1 coordinate 17,646,638, forward strand.
CTGTGTCACACTGCCATCAACATCTTTCAAAGTAAACCATGATCTCTCAGGTCTAACTACGTTTTCTGCTGCAATCTCTTCTTCCCCATTAGCTGTTACAACTGACTGATCATCTGATTTCTCATCTTCTTCCTGCAAACCATAATGGGTGAGTAACCTATTCAGCAAAACCCGTTTCCTGTAGTAGGAAGCAATAGTTTGCATAATTCCGACAGCAAAGCAACCACGCTTAGAACCAGAATCTCTGCAAGCTCCATGTCAATTCCAAGAACTTAAAACGCACAAATCCTTTTTTAATATGTTAGTATTATTTTCTAGCTTTGAAAATCGTTATCAGTTTTCGGTAGTGATGCTCGTTCGTCTAGTTAATCTAGCTCCGCCAGAGCCTTTGAAATAAAATTTAATCCATTTAATTCCATGTAACCTTAGCGGTAAGCGGTAAAGCGGTAGATTCCGCGGTAAGCGGTAAGCTTTTTCATTCTGCAAGTAATTTCAGGTTATTTTACAGATTTCTTATAACTAATAATTGTACAATCTCATTTCACTTACTCCAGTCTTGGGCTCTTGGCTACGAAAAAATAACTAAACACGCGGTTCTTATGTATGTACTTCGATCAATGCCGCTGCGTATTGCTCTAATGTGTCTATTTATTAATAATAAAGTATCGCAAGAGTAAGATGAGAAAGAGAGTGTTAAAGTTTTTAAAAAGCGTCATTCTGATTGTTCGGACAGAGTTCCTCTTTGTGCTAAAGTGGTACAAGTTTACTTGAAGGCCCGAATTTCACAAAATTCCCCTCCCAGCAAGCGAGTCACTGGAGCTTGCTTCATCTTTTCCGACATCGAGGACTGCTAACTTTACTGCTGGTCTGGAGAGGACACCTAGTCGTGTCTGTACCTTCGCCTGGCGGATTTGACCATCCGCTGCGGTGGTCACTTCGACCACTCGACCCTTTGTCCAGGTATTTCGACGGTGATTTTCCTCCACTATAAGTACGATGTTGGCTACTCCAATTAGTTTTACGTTTTTATGCCACTTGCACCTTCGTGTTATGTTTGGTAGCATCTCTTTGACCCAGCGTTTCCAAAATAGGTTGGCGAACATTTCACTCTGGCTGAGCGATTATTTATAGCCAAGGATTTGTCTATTTGTTCAGGATCGCAAATCTGTTTTTCTCCATTTGATGAGCTAAGCAACAGGTGATTTGGCGTATGAGCTTCTTGATCTTCGTCGTCCAGGGACACGTATATCAGGGACCTTGAGTTAACCGTTAATACCACCTCTGTCATGGCGGTAAGAAGACTTTCATCTGAGAATTTTTGATTTTGTGTTATACGGTATAATTCGGTTTTTATGGAACGCAATAAGCGCTACCAGGCTCCTCCCATGTAAGGAGCTGATGGTGGGTTGAAGTACCACGATATTTCCTGCTGCGACAATTCTCGATGCATCTTCGCATCATCCAGTTGAAGTTTGTCTCTAAGAAAGGCATCGGACCCTCGAAAATTAGCCGTTATCGCAATATATTTCCTTTGGTGTACCTCGGCGCAATTATGCGACATGATTAGTGTGATAATACTTTTTGTGGTAGTGCCGGACTTTCAGCTTTGTAGCCCAGTGTTGGGTGGGTATAGCGATACGTCCTTCAGCAAAGCGACGGGCTCGATCTCATACACACAATTTTCCATGATCTTTAAAGAAGAGTTGTAACTTCCATAGCGGACTGCTTCGGCAAACGTGGTGGCCTTTTTTCGATGGCTGTTTACTCTTCGTTGTAACATTCTTGTTGTATGTTTCGGGATAGAAACATTCTGGCTTCATTAATTTGGGATGCCAGTTGACTTGATTTACGTATTTTCTTCATCAATTTCCTCTTATAGGGAAGCCAACATGCAATTGCCCTTGTCATCGATTCCATTTTGAAAAGTACTCGTAATTGATTCTTGCTGATTTTCTTCGCATGTGAAGGAAAAGAGGACGCAGTTCCTCAGATACTGTCTTTTCATTGGTAGTTTCCGGCGGCCAATCTGCCGGTGGTAGTTTTAGAAAATTGGGTCCTTCCGATGTCTGCCTTGGCGATGTCTGCAACATTTAGTTTGCTTGGTACCCATCTCCAGTTTTTGGCCTCTGTGAGCTTACATATCTCGGCTATCCTAAACATTACATATTGTTGATATCGTCGAGGGTCTCCATTGAGTCATGCTAGTACCGTTTTCGAGTCGGTCCATAAGTCGATTTCATGTTGCGATATTATGTTTCGCATCAGTCGCGCTTCAGTTACTGCTGACTGTAGCTCCAAGCGGAGTATCGAGAGCGGCTGCAACGAAGCCACTTTGGATTTGGCTGAAACGAGACTCAAAAGTAGTTGGTTATTTTGTTCGATAGGGAAATACGCAACGGCAGAGTAGGCGTCTTTTCCCGCATCGACGAATACGTGAAATTAAACTCGCCAGTCTTGAGCATGCCAATTTTTAAAATACCATCTCAGAATTTGCACGTCCTCTATCAAGGGTAAGAAGGACAGCCATGATTGCCACATATCCTGAAGATTGGGTGGTATTTCCTTATCCCAATTAATCTTCGATCGCCAAACTTGTTGGAGCAGTATTTTGAGATACATCACTATACAGGGTACAAAGCCCATGGGGTCAAAAACTGACATCAAAACTTGTAAAATTTCCCTTTTGGTTGGTGCGACTTTTGTCGCTATTATATTGCGCTTAAGCCGTACAAACTTTAGTGCATAGGTGAAGGCATCTTAATGTGGGCTCCACTGCATGCCCAATATTTTCCCGTAAGAGTGTATCTCTTCACTGTTAAAGAACTGTTTTTCGTCGTGGGTTGTTGTGTCACAAAGTGCAGCTAGTACCCGTTGATAACCACTTGCGCATATGGAAGCCTCCGCGTGCGTGGACTTCTCTAACTTCCTTCGCTAATATATTGGCTTCTTCTTCTGAATGGCATGAATCAATGTAGTCGTCTAGTGTCAACACATTTAATTGGAAAGTTTCCACGACGCCTGGTGTTCTATTTTGTCATAGAAATCGTTGTGCTTTAGGGTCTTCGTCTCTTTCTGTTATTCGATGGAACATTTCCGCGATCTCATTGCTCACGCCAATTGCTCTCATTCTAAAGTTATACATAATTTACAGCAAGGGCACGAGTAAATCGGTTTCCTTTAGAAGAGAATCATTTAGGGCTACTCCCGATGATTGAGCTGCCGTGTCCCACACCAATCTGACCCTGTCAGGTTTATGTCGAAAAATGGGCAAGGTTTTGTATTGACTGTGTAGCTCATTTGCAAAAGGAGGGTCTGCTGCCATTTTCTGTTGCATGCATAACAATCGTCGTTTTGCTACTGACCCGTCTTTCCAAAGTAATCCCGTGGTGTACGTCCCCGAGCTGTAACTATCAGTGTCCTCCAGAATCTGTAGAGATCGCTCTTTATCTGGAGACTTGGTAAACATCGGCGTTGATTTTTCCTCCGTTAGCAAATGTTTCTTAACCATGCAAATCCAGATCGCATTGACGCCGATGCAGGTTGAGTCTTCCACCAGATCGTCCCGATCCGCCATATATAGTCCATCCTAAACTCGTTTTTGCAGCGATGCCATTTTGCTGCCATTTTCCTTCGTGCACCGAAGCTATGAGATTCGATTACTGCCACTTATCATTTAAGGAATAGCGTTAATGAAGTTCGGGATAGGCAGGTTTTTTAAATGCGTATATCTTTGTTTTATCCTTTCTGCTATCATCTTCTCGGCTGAAAGTGCAATGAAATTAACTGTACAGACTTAATTTACTTTAAATAATTTATTTGCCTGTCCTTGTTTTGAGATTCTCAAGTTCAGCTGCTTGGATTCCGGCTTCTGCCGACTAAAATCGCCAGTCCAACTAATGCATAGGGGAATGGCGAAACCTTTCACTTCGAGCGCATCAGCCAATTTTTCTTCTACAAGTGTTAGAGTCGACCCGTCATCAAAGGTATAGACATATTTCGAATTAGAGTGTAAGGTGACTGGAACTATTCGAACAAAGCATTCTGGCTGGTTGGTTAGTGACCCATGATGATTGTGCAGGGCGCTTTCCGTCACCTTCTTGTGAAGAAGACGATGATGTTTTGCTTTGCAGCCATTTATGTCGCAAGCTATGCGACTCCAACAGGCTCCCTTGTGGTTTTTGAAGCACTTAGTACATAGGTGATGGTTATTTATCGCGTTCCATCTGGCTTCGACTGACATCCACAACAACTTTTCGCAAGACACTGGTTTGTGGTGTCCTTTGCATATTGCACAGAAGGTGTGTTTATCGTTCTCAGTGTGCGCTGCGGTATGTGTACGCATCACAGCTCTGTTGATTCTCTTCTTTTCACTTTCTAGTAATATGTTAGGCGTGGATACGCGACTCGCCGCTTCAGCCAACTCAAACAACCAATCCGCTAGGTGCTGCATGTTCGGGTAGGGTATGGATTTTGAATGTAGGGCCCAGTTAAGGATCAAATCAGTTTATTATGTGTTCCGGGCGTCCAAAGTGCACTCTCAAAGTACTTATTACGTTCAGCAGCATTTCTGGGAGCAGTAAGCTGTCTCGCATGGCTTTAAGTGCCCTACCTTTTAGACATCTCTGCAGGCGGATTGCGTTCTCCTCGTTGCTGTATCCACCGATCCGGTTGCTAGTTTTATAGGTGCTTATAAGGAGTGGCCATTCTCTTGGATCTCCTTTAAAAGCTGATAATTCCCTCAGCATTGATTGTCGAGCAGCTACTTGTTATTGTAAAACGCCATTGGTTTTGCATGGCATGCTCTGCGCTCTGGTACTCGTCGCCTGTGGAGTGCTGGTGGCACTATCATCCGTCATCATTATGTGTCGGATTATTCCGGCAGCATGTTGTGGATTCAGTCATTCGCTTCTCCGTTTGACTGTACTCTCGGGTTGAGTAGGGCGTACTTACGGCGCAGGTATTCTCTTTCGAGGCACATTTCGTCCTCTAATTGTTGCAAAAGTATTTGCTGGTCTTCCGGCATTGCTTCATCTTCCACGTGCTGATCCTTGTTACCTTTATGGTAAACCTTGAAATGTCATTTAGTTTTAGGTTATGTTCGCCTTCATCAGGCACGTGGCGACATATCGCGCACATCAAGGAACTCGAGGTGGCACTGTTTTTCGATCCGCAGCAGGTGCAGTGGAATTGAGATGCACACCTGGAGCAGTTGAGCATTTCCTGGTTGTCTGGCTCCTGGCATAGACCACAGCTTCCATTCGTTAGCATGTCTATACGTAATTTTACGAGTGGTAAAATTTAAATATGTTCTTTCCTTGGGATTCGTGTAAGTCCCTCCTCTTTAGGTCTCTGTAGCTCTACTACACCGTAGGAATAAAAGAATTTGCTTAAAATTCTTTACGAAAGAGTAAATTTAATTCCTCTTGGAAATTAAAGGCAATTTCTCATAGAAATTAAAAAGAATTGTTGCTTGTTCCTTTGAAATAAAGTTTAATCCATTTAATTCCACTTACTCTAGTCTTGGCCTCCTTTCTACGAAAAAATAACTGAACACACGGTTCTTATGTATGTACTTCGATCAATGCCGTATTGCTCTAATGTGTCTATTTTTATATAATAAAGTATCGCAAGAGTAAGATGAGAGAGAGAGTGTTAAAGTTTTTAAAGAGCGTCATTCTGTTTGTTCGGACAGAGTTCCGTTTGTGCTACAGTGGTACAAAGTTTATTTGCAGGCCCGAATTTCGGCAACAGCTAGATCTGAATGACATACGCTGCAGTTTAGCGTTGCAATATCCAGATCCCTCAAAAAGTTAGTTTTCATCCGGGCTTTATGGTTCGAGGCATTGTCCTGCTGGAGACTAAGCGTCTTTGGCTACAAATGTATCGAACTCTCCTTCTTTTAAGCGCCGTCTGACTGTCCCCTCCCTGATTGACTTATTGGCTGTCAAGTTCAACAAATCGGCTGCTTTTTGATGCTTCAGCAAAACGTTTTTTTTTTGTCAATACAAGTGGTACTCTTTGGCAATGTCCACTATTTTTTTTTTCCGGCGTGAAACCTACTTACCATTGCCGATCTGACTTCCAAACTTAACTTTGCCGTTTTACCCATGGCTTACAATCTGTCTTGATAAATTTTTATATTTTCACGATCTTAAATTAAATTTAAACGACTTTTGGTTGAAACTTGCTCAAAAATGAAATCACATGTGCAAAATGATTTCGTCAAAATAGTTATGTCGCGCTTAATTTCGAGGTTTTCATGCAGTTCTACAGCAAAAAGAGAATGCAAAATGTAAACAATGAAAAATTTTACTTGCAGAGAGCTATTATTAGGATATAACGAAGATATTCATCAAAGTCACTGTTCACCACCGATTGTTCCTATGGCTGCTACATGATATAGTCGCCCAATCTTTATCAATTTTGGCACAGTTATTAATAGTTATGCTCAACTGAGAATTATAAATTTTTGATGACAATCTTAGCATAGGATATAAATAAAATATTGATCAAAGTCATTCTTTTCTACATGATATAGTCACCCGATCTTGATAAAATTTGGCACAGTCGGTTGTTAGTGTAATAAATTCATAAAATTAATTACACGACAATAGCGCAGAAAAGAAGAAAGTTAGTGAGAAAAGTCACTGTTCGTGGCTTTGACATTTGTATGGGAGCTATATGATATGGTGATCCGATCCGGCTGAATCCGAGATACACAAACTGTGTAGTATACCCAAGGCTTCATGGCTTTCAGCTCTTTAGCTCTTACCGTCTAGGAGATCGCGTCGATCCAGACGGTCGGTCGGACGGACGGACGGACATGGACTATTTGAACTCGTCTCGTCGTCAAGAATATATATACTTTATATGGTCGGAGATTCTTCCTTCTATTTATTGCACACTTCTGACCAAAATAAATATACCCTTATTGCAAGGGTATAACAAGGAAGCATTAAAAGCGATATCAACAGCTATCGGAAAGCCACCGTCCCAAGAATAGTGTTCGATATTAGCAGCATTTGTTTGTATTAAATTGGAAATTTTGCATCCCAAGTATTATTAATGGGCTCTGGCGGCACCGAGCAGAAAAAAAGCGTTGTTTTCAATTCGACTACGCGTACAACTCCATCTTCACCTGGAAAAACTTTACACGCGGCGTGTTGTCTTTCATACCAACTATGTCGTCGACTCCAAGTTTGGCACATTCTCCCGATGTATAAGTGTGGGAAGATATTATTTTTAGCAGACGTTGACGATACTATGCGCAGTACGTTCAAGCGACCCCTACGACACCAGGACAAAGCCTGTAACGCGCGAGCCCAAGCAAAAGTTGTCCACCTCCCACCCGACCGACCGAGCGGTGCAGCCGTATAACGCACGGCACGAATCGCGTGGAGAAATACACAATATAGCTATCTATGAACTAAATAGGAAAGGATAAAAGTTTTAAGTATAGTAATAGAAGACTCTGATCAGATTACAGGGAATAGAAGGATGCAATCAGCAGCAGAGGAAAGGTTCATGCATGGCATAGTGAGAAAAACAACGACTAAGGGTTAAAGGTATAATATGATGTCTAGTCCGTCTACATGGTACTGACAGATTTACCTGAGCCAATAACTCAGGCGAGTCAACATGACCAATTAGGAGCTTATGCATAAAAATTCTACGGTTAATTAAGGATGGAAGGCTTATCAAAAGAAGTCTACTAGAATACGAAGGCAAATCGATCTTACGATCCCAGCTTAAGCCACGAAGTGCAAATAGCAAGAACTGTTACGGATTCAAGTCTAGCCTGGTGCGACTCATATTGAGGCGACCAAATGCAAGATACATACTCTAAGAAAGGACGGACAAACGGGTCGTCAAATTCTTTTGACCATGGGACCCAGAACACTCATGGCCTTTGCGACCGTGGTGGAAATATATGTTAAAATTTAATTTATGGTCCATACGAACGCCCAAATCATTTATATTATTTAGACGTCTTAAAGGATTATTGTTAAGTGACCAGTTGAGAGTTACGATAAAAAGTCATTACCTTACATTTGGTAGTGTTAAGATTTAATAGATCATCGTTATAAGGAATACAAAGCTTGACATCGTCAGCATACATAAGCACACGCGAATGATTAATGACTGATGGAGGATCGTTAATGTATAATGTGAAAAGCAGAGGGCCAAGATAACTACCTTGAGGTACAGCGGATGTCACAGAAATGGAATTGAAAAAATAAGACTTAATAAGTACCTTCAGTTTTCTATTTGTTAAATATTCTCGAACCCAAGAATGGAAAAGGGGTGAAAACCCAATGTTTTTCAGTTTAGAAAGTAATAGAGTATGATAAACAGAATCAAAGGCATTGCTGAAGACAGGGTATATGACAACGGTTTGATTAACAATTTTGAACCCCTTGATAATTATAGAGGAAAAATTTTAAAATGAAGCTGCAAAAATGTTGCAATTGTCAAATTATAATTTTCTCAAAAGCTTTCGAAATAGCAAATAATTTTTACACACCCACACAAAATTATAAAATTGTTAAGGGTCAGAAGAAAACTGAAGCTTACACCGCTGAAGATAATTCTTATAACATTGTGTATTAAGCATCAGGAATTTTGAACGAGCGTCTGTATACAGAAGGTAATCTGATGAACGACGTGTTTTTGAAACTTCTTATAATATCGAGTCTTCACATTTATCAAATTGGATAACTCGACACGTCCTCTATCAAGGGTAAGAAGGACAGCCATGATTGCCACATATCCTGAAGATTGGGTGGTATTTCCTTATCCCAATTAATCTTCGATCGCCAAACTTGTTGGAGCAGTATTTTGAGATACATCACTATACAGGGTACAAAGCCCATGGGGTCAAAAACTGACATCAAAACTTGTAAAATTTCCCTTTTGGTTGGTGCGACTTTTGTCGCTATTATATTGCGCTTAAGCCGTACAAACTTTAGTGCATAGGTGAAGGCATCTTAATGTGGGCTCCACTGCATGCCCAATATTTTCCCGTAAGAGTGTATCTCTTCACTGTTAAAGAACTGTTTTTCGTCGTGGGTTGTTGTGTCACAAAGTGCAGCTAGTACCCGTTGATAACCACTTGCGCATATGGAAGCCTCCGCGTGCGTGGACTTCTCTAACTTCCTTCGCTAATATATTGGCTTCTTCTTCTGAATGGCATGAATCAATGTAGTCGTCTAGTGTCAACACATTTAATTGGAAAGTTTCCACGACGCCTGGTGTTCTATTTTGTCATAGAAATCGTTGTGCTTTAGGGTCTTCGTCTCTTTCTGTTATTCGATGGAACATTTCCGCGATCTCATTGCTCACGCCAATTGCTCTCATTCTAAAGTTATACATAATTTACAGCAAGGGCACGAGTAAATCGGTTTCCTTTAGAAGAGAATCATTTAGGGCTACTCCCGATGATTGAGCTGCCGTGTCCCACACCAATCTGACCCTGTCAGGTTTATGTCGAAAAATGGGCAAGGTTTTGTATTGACTGTGTAGCTCATTTGCAAAAGGAGGGTCTGCTGCCATTTTCTGTTGCATGCATAACAATCGTCGTTTTGCTACTGACCCGTCTTTCCAAAGTAATCCCGTGGTGTACGTCCCCGAGCTGTAACTATCAGTGTCCTCCAGAATCTGTAGAGATCGCTCTTTATCTGGAGACTTGGTAAACATCGGCGTTGATTTTTCCTCCGTTAGCAAATGTTTCTTAACCATGCAAATCCAGATCGCATTGACGCCGATGCAGGTTGAGTCTTCCACCAGATCGTCCCGATCCGCCATATATAGTCCATCCTAAACTCGTTTTTGCAGCGATGCCATTTTGCTGCCATTTTCCTTCGTGCACCGAAGCTATGAGATTCGATTACTGCCACTTATCATTTAAGGAATAGCGTTAATGAAGTTCGGGATAGGCAGGTTTTTTAAATGCGTATATCTTTGTTTTATCCTTTCTGCTATCATCTTCTCGGCTGAAAGTGCAATGAAATTAACTGTACAGACTTAATTTACTTTAAATAATTTATTTGCCTGTCCTTGTTTTGAGATTCTCAAGTTCAGCTGCTTGGATTCCGGCTTCTGCCGACTAAAATCGCCAGTCCAACTAATGCATAGGGGAATGGCGAAACCTTTCACTTCGAGCGCATCAGCCAATTTTTCTTCTACAAGTGTTAGAGTCGACCCGTCATCAAAGGTATAGACATATTTCGAATTAGAGTGTAAGGTGACTGGAACTATTCGAACAAAGCATTCTGGCTGGTTGGTTAGTGACCCATGATGATTGTGCAGGGCGCTTTCCGTCACCTTCTTGTGAAGAAGACGATGATGTTTTGCTTTGCAGCCATTTATGTCGCAAGCTATGCGACTCCAACAGGCTCCCTTGTGGTTTTTGAAGCACTTAGTACATAGGTGATGGTTATTTATCGCGTTCCATCTGGCTTCGACTGACATCCACAACAACTTTTCGCAAGACACTGGTTTGTGGTGTCCTTTGCATATTGCACAGAAGGTGTGTTTATCGTTCTCAGTGTGCGCTGCGGTATGTGTACGCATCACAGCTCTGTTGATTCTCTTCTTTTCACTTTCTAGTAATATGTTAGGCGTGGATACGCGACTCGCCGCTTCAGCCAACTCAAACAACCAATCCGCTAGGTGCTGCATGTTCGGGTAGGGTATGGATTTTGAATGTAGGGCCCAGTTAAGGATCAAATCAGTTTATTATGTGTTCCGGGCGTCCAAAGTGCACTCTCAAAGTACTTATTACGTTCAGCAGCATTTCTGGGAGCAGTAAGCTGTCTCGCATGGCTTTAAGTGCCCTACCTTTTAGACATCTCTGCAGGCGGATTGCGTTCTCCTCGTTGCTGTATCCACCGATCCGGTTGCTAGTTTTATAGGTGCTTATAAGGAGTGGCCATTCTCTTGGATCTCCTTTAAAAGCTGATAATTCCCTCAGCATTGATTGTCGAGCAGCTACTTGTTATTGTAAAACGCCATTGGTTTTGCATGGCATGCTCTGCGCTCTGGTACTCGTCGCCTGTGGAGTGCTGGTGGCACTATCATCCGTCATCATTATGTGTCGGATTATTCCGGCAGCATGTTGTGGATTCAGTCATTCGCTTCTCCGTTTGACTGTACTCTCGGGTTGAGTAGGGCGTACTTACGGCGCAGGTATTCTCTTTCGAGGCACATTTCGTCCTCTAATTGTTGCAAAAGTATTTGCTGGTCTTCCGGCATTGCTTCATCTTCCACGTGCTGATCCTTGTTACCTTTATGGTAAACCTTGAAATGTCATTTAGTTTTAGGTTATGTTCGCCTTCATCAGGCACGTGGCGACATATCGCGCACATCAAGGAACTCGAGGTGGCACTGTTTTTCGATCCGCAGCAGGTGCAGTGGAATTGAGATGCACACCTGGAGCAGTTGAGCATTTCCTGGTTGTCTGGCTCCTGGCATAGACCACAGCTTCCATTCGTTAGCATGTCTATACGTAATTTTACGAGTGGTAAAATTTAAATATGTTCTTTCCTTGGGATTCGTGTAAGTCCCTCCTCTTTAGGTCTCTGTAGCTCTACTACACCGTAGGAATAAAAGAATTTGCTTAAAATTCTTTACGAAAGAGTAAATTTAATTCCTCTTGGAAATTAAAGGCAATTTCTCATAGAAATTAAAAAGAATTGTTGCTTGTTCCTTTGAAATAAAGTTTAATCCATTTAATTCCACTTACTCTAGTCTTGGCCTCCTTTCTACGAAAAAATAACTGAACACACGGTTCTTATGTATGTACTTCGATCAATGCCGTATTGCTCTAATGTGTCTATTTTTATATAATAAAGTATCGCAAGAGTAAGATGAGAGAGAGAGTGTTAAAGTTTTTAAAGAGCGTCATTCTGTTTGTTCGGACAGAGTTCCGTTTGTGCTACAGTGGTACAAAGTTTATTTGCAGGCCCGAATTTCGGCAACAGCTAGATCTGAATGACATACGCTGCAGTTTAGCGTTGCAATATCCAGATCCCTCAAAAAGTTAGTTTTCATCCGGGCTTTATGGTTCGAGGCATTGTCCTGCTGGAGACTAAGCGTCTTTGGCTACAAATGTATCGAACTCTCCTTCTTTTAAGCGCCGTCTGACTGTCCCCTCCCTGATTGACTTATTGGCTGTCAAGTTCAACAAATCGGCTGCTTTTTGATGCTTCAGCAAAACGTTTTTTTTTTGTCAATACAAGTGGTACTCTTTGGCAATGTCCACTATTTTTTTTTTCCGGCGTGAAACCTACTTACCATTGCCGATCTGACTTCCAAACTTAACTTTGCCGTTTTACCCATGGCTTACAATCTGTCTTGATAAATTTTTATATTTTCACGATCTTAAATTAAATTTAAACGACTTTTGGTTGAAACTTGCTCAAAAATGAAATCACATGTGCAAAATGATTTCGTCAAAATAGTTATGTCGCGCTTAATTTCGAGGTTTTCATGCAGTTCTACAGCAAAAAGAGAATGCAAAATGTAAACAATGAAAAATTTTACTTGCAGAGAGCTATTATTAGGATATAACGAAGATATTCATCAAAGTCACTGTTCACCACCGATTGTTCCTATGGCTGCTACATGATATAGTCGCCCAATCTTTATCAATTTTGGCACAGTTATTAATAGTTATGCTCAACTGAGAATTATAAATTTTTGATGACAATCTTAGCATAGGATATAAATAAAATATTGATCAAAGTCATTCTTTTCTACATGATATAGTCACCCGATCTTGATAAAATTTGGCACAGTCGGTTGTTAGTGTAATAAATTCATAAAATTAATTACACGACAATAGCGCAGAAAAGAAGAAAGTTAGTGAGAAAAGTCACTGTTCGTGGCTTTGACATTTGTATGGGAGCTATATGATATGGTGATCCGATCCGGCTGAATCCGAGATACACAAACTGTGTAGTATACCCAAGGCTTCATGGCTTTCAGCTCTTTAGCTCTTACCGTCTAGGAGATCGCGTCGATCCAGACGGTCGGTCGGACGGACGGACGGACATGGACTATTTGAACTCGTCTCGTCGTCAAGAATATATATACTTTATATGGTCGGAGATTCTTCCTTCTATTTATTGCACACTTCTGACCAAAATAAATATACCCTTATTGCAAGGGTATAACAAGGAAGCATTAAAAGCGATATCAACAGCTATCGGAAAGCCACCGTCCCAAGAATAGTGTTCGATATTAGCAGCATTTGTTTGTATTAAATTGGAAATTTTGCATCCCAAGTATTATTAATGGGCTCTGGCGGCACCGAGCAGAAAAAAAGCGTTGTTTTCAATTCGACTACGCGTACAACTCCATCTTCACCTGGAAAAACTTTACACGCGGCGTGTTGTCTTTCATACCAACTATGTCGTCGACTCCAAGTTTGGCACATTCTCCCGATGTATAAGTGTGGGAAGATATTATTTTTAGCAGACGTTGACGATACTATGCGCAGTACGTTCAAGCGACCCCTACGACACCAGGACAAAGCCTGTAACGCGCGAGCCCAAGCAAAAGTTGTCCACCTCCCACCCGACCGACCGAGCGGTGCAGCCGTATAACGCACGGCACGAATCGCGTGGAGAAATACACAATATAGCTATCTATGAACTAAATAGGAAAGGATAAAAGTTTTAAGTATAGTAATAGAAGACTCTGATCAGATTACAGGGAATAGAAGGATGCAATCAGCAGCAGAGGAAAGGTTCATGCATGGCATAGTGAGAAAAACAACGACTAAGGGTTAAAGGTATAATATGATGTCTAGTCCGTCTACATGGTACTGACAGATTTACCTGAGCCAATAACTCAGGCGAGTCAACATGACCAATTAGGAGCTTATGCATAAAAATTCTACGGTTAATTAAGGATGGAAGGCTTATCAAAAGAAGTCTACTAGAATACGAAGGCAAATCGATCTTACGATCCCAGCTTAAGCCACGAAGTGCAAATAGCAAGAACTGTTACGGATTCAAGTCTAGCCTGGTGCGACTCATATTGAGGCGACCAAATGCAAGATACATACTCTAAGAAAGGACGGACAAACGGGTCGTCAAATTCTTTTGACCATGGGACCCAGAACACTCATGGCCTTTGCGACCGTGGTGGAAATATATGTTAAAATTTAATTTATGGTCCATACGAACGCCCAAATCATTTATATTATTTAGACGTCTTAAAGGATTATTGTTAAGTGACCAGTTGAGAGTTACGATAAAAAGTCATTACCTTACATTTGGTAGTGTTAAGATTTAATAGATCATCGTTATAAGGAATACAAAGCTTGACATCGTCAGCATACATAAGCACACGCGAATGATTAATGACTGATGGAGGATCGTTAATGTATAATGTGAAAAGCAGAGGGCCAAGATAACTACCTTGAGGTACAGCGGATGTCACAGAAATGGAATTGAAAAAATAAGACTTAATAAGTACCTTCAGTTTTCTATTTGTTAAATATTCTCGAACCCAAGAATGGAAAAGGGGTGAAAACCCAATGTTTTTCAGTTTAGAAAGTAATAGAGTATGATAAACAGAATCAAAGGCATTGCTGAAGACAGGGTATATGACAACGGTTTGATTAACAATTTTGAACCCCTTGATAATTATAGAGGAAAAATTTTAAAATGAAGCTGCAAAAATGTTGCAATTGTCAAATTATAATTTTCTCAAAAGCTTTCGAAATAGCAAATAATTTTTACACACCCACACAAAATTATAAAATTGTTAAGGGTCAGAAGAAAACTGAAGCTTACACCGCTGAAGATAATTCTTATAACATTGTGTATTAAGCATCAGGAATTTTGAACGAGCGTCTGTATACAGAAGGTAATCTGATGAACGACGTGTTTTTGAAACTTCTTATAATATCGAGTCTTCACATTTATCAAATTGGATAACTCGACACGTCCTCTATCAAGGGTAAGAAGGACAGCCATGATTGCCACATATCCTGAAGATTGGGTGGTATTTCCTTATCCCAATTAATCTTCGATCGCCAAACTTGTTGGAGCAGTATTTTGAGATACATCACTATACAGGGTACAAAGCCCATGGGGTCAAAAACTGACATCAAAACTTGTAAAATTTCCCTTTTGGTTGGTGCGACTTTTGTCGCTATTATATTGCGCTTAAGCCGTACAAACTTTAGTGCATAGGTGAAGGCATCTTAATGTGGGCTCCACTGCATGCCCAATATTTTCCCGTAAGAGTGTATCTCTTCACTGTTAAAGAACTGTTTTTCGTCGTGGGTTGTTGTGTCACAAAGTGCAGCTAGTACCCGTTGATAACCACTTGCGCATATGGAAGCCTCCGCGTGCGTGGACTTCTCTAACTTCCTTCGCTAATATATTGGCTTCTTCTTCTGAATGGCATGAATCAATGTAGTCGTCTAGTGTCAACACATTTAATTGGAAAGTTTCCACGACGCCTGGTGTTCTATTTTGTCATAGAAATCGTTGTGCTTTAGGGTCTTCGTCTCTTTCTGTTATTCGATGGAACATTTCCGCGATCTCATTGCTCACGCCAATTGCTCTCATTCTAAAGTTATACATAATTTACAGCAAGGGCACGAGTAAATCGGTTTCCTTTTGCTTTGCCTTTTGCCATTTTGCTGCCATTTTCCTTCGTGCACCGAAGCTATGAGATTCGATTACTGCCACTTATCATTTAAGGAATAGCGTTAATGAAGTTCGGGATAGGCAGGTTTTTTAAATGCGTATATCTTTGTTTTATCCTTTCTGCTATCATCTTCTCGGCTGAAAGTGCAATGAAATTAACTGTACAGACTTAATTTACTTTAAATAATTTATTTGCCTGTCCTTGTTTTGAGATTCTCAAGTTCAGCTGCTTGGATTCCGGCTTCTGCCGACTAAAATCGCCAGTCCAACTAATGCATAGGGGAATGGCGAAACCTTTCACTTCGAGCGCATCAGCCAATTTTTCTTCTACAAGTGTTAGAGTCGACCCGTCATCAAAGGTATAGACATATTTCGAATTAGAGTGTAAGGTGACTGGAACTATTCGAACAAAGCATTCTGGCTGGTTGGTTAGTGACCCATGATGATTGTGCAGGGCGCTTTCCGTCACCTTCTTGTGAAGAAGACGATGATGTTTTGCTTTGCAGCCATTTATGTCGCAAGCTATGCGACTCCAACAGGCTCCCTTGTGGTTTTTGAAGCACTTAGTACATAGGTGATGGTTATTTATCGCGTTCCACCTGGCTTCGACTGACATCCACAACAACTTTTCGCAAGACACTGGTTTGTGGTGTCCTTTGCATATTGCACAGAAGGTGTGTTTATCGTTCTCAGTGTGCGCTGCGGTATGTGTACGCATCACAGCTCTGTTGATTCTCTTCTTTTCACTTTCTAGTAATATGTTAGGCGTGGATACGCGACTCGCCGCTTCAGCCAACTCAAACAACCAATCCGCTAGGTGCTGCATGTTCGGGTAGGGTATGAATTTTGAATGTAGGGCCCAGTTAAGGATCAAATCAGTTTATTATGTGTTCCGGGCGTCCAAAGTGCACTCTCAAAGTACTTATTACGTTCAGCAGCATTTCTGGGAGCAGTAAGCTGTCTCGCATGGCTTTAAGTGCCCTACCTTTTAGACATCTCTGCAGGCGGATTGCGTTCTCCTCGTTGCTGTATCCACCGATCCGGTTGCTACTTTTATAGGTGCTTATAAGGAGTGGCCATTCTCTTGGATCTCCTTTAAAAGCTGATAATTCCCTCAGCATTGATTGTCGAGCAGCTACTTGTTATTGTAAAACGCCATTGGTTTTGCATGGCATGCTCTGCGCTCTGGTACTCGTCGCCTGTGGAGTGCTGGTGGCACTATCATCCGTCATCATTATGTGTCGGATTATTCCGGCAGCATGTTGTGGATTCAGTCATTCGCTTCTCCGTTTGACTGTACTCTCGGGTTGAGTAGGGCGTACTTACGGCGCAGGTATTCTCTTTCGAGGCACATTTCGTCCTCTAATTGTTGCAAAAGTATTTGCTGGTCTTCCGGCATTGCTTCATCTTCCACGTGCTGATCCTTGTTACCTTTATGGTAAACCTTGAAATGTCATTTAGTTTTAGGTTATGTTCGCCTTCATCAGGCACGTGGCGACATATCGCGCACATCAAGGAACTCGAGGTGACACTGTTTTTCGATCCGCAGCAGGTGCAGTGGAATTGAGATGCACACCTGGAGCAGTTGAGCATTTCCTGGTTGTCTGGCTCCTGGCATAGACCACAGCTTCCATTCGTTAGCATGTCTATACGTAATTTTACGAGTGGTAAAATTTAAATATGTTCTTTCCTTGGGATTCGTGTAAGTCCCTCCTCTTTAGGTCTCTGTAGCTCTACTACACCGTAGGAATAAAAGAATTTGCTTAAAATTCTTTACGAAAGAGTAAATTTAATTCCTCTTGGAAATTAAAGGCAATTTCTCATAGAAATTAAAAAGAATTGTTGCTTGTTCCTTTGAAATAAAGTTTAATCCATTTAATTCCACTTACTCTAGTCTTGGCCTCCTTTCTACGAAAAAATAACTGAACACACGGTTCTTATGTATGTACTTCGATCAATGCCGTATTGCTCTAATGTGTCTATTTTTATATAATAAAGTATCGCAAGAGTAAGATGAGAGAGAGAGTGTTAAAGTTTTTAAAGAGCGTCATTCTGTTTGTTCGGACAGAGTTCCGTTTGTGCTACAGTGGTACAAAGTTTATTTGCAGGCCCGAATTTCGGCAACAGCTAGATCTGAATGACATACGCTGCAGTTTAGCGTTGCAATATCCAGATCCCTCAAAAAGTTAGTTTTCATCCGGGCTTTATGGTTCGAGGCATTGTCCTGCTGGAGACTAAGCGTCTTTGGCTACAAATGTATCGAACTCTCCTTCTTTTAAGCGCCGTCTGACTGTCCCCTCCCTGATTGACTTATTGGCTGTCAAGTTCAACAAATCGGCTGCTTTTTGATGCTTCAGCAAAACGTTTTTTTTTTGTCAATACAAGTGGTACTCTTTGGCAATGTCCACTATTTTTTTTTTCCGGCGTGAAACCTACTTACCATTGCCGATCTGACTTCCAAACTTAACTTTGCCGTTTTACCCATGGCTTACAATCTGTCTTGATAAATTTTTATATTTTCACGATCTTAAATTAAATTTAAACGACTTTTGGTTGAAACTTGCTCAAAAATGAAATCACATGTGCAAAATGATTTCGTCAAAATAGTTATGTCGCGCTTAATTTCGAGGTTTTCATGCAGTTCTACAGCAAAAAGAGAATGCAAAATGTAAACAATGAAAAATTTTACTTGCAGAGAGCTATTATTAGGATATAACGAAGATATTCATCAAAGTCACTGTTCACCACCGATTGTTCCTATGGCTGCTACATGATATAGTCGCCCAATCTTTATCAATTTTGGCACAGTTATTAATAGTTATGCTCAACTGAGAATTATAAATTTTTGATGACAATCTTAGCATAGGATATAAATAAAATATTGATCAAAGTCATTCTTTTCTACATGATATAGTCACCCGATCTTGATAAAATTTGGCACAGTCGGTTGTTAGTGTAATAAATTCATAAAATTAATTACACGACAATAGCGCAGAAAAGAAGAAAGTTAGTGAGAAAAGTCACTGTTCGTGGCTTTGACATTTGTATGGGAGCTATATGATATGGTGATCCGATCCGGCTGAATCCGAGATACACAAACTGTGTAGTATACCCAAGGCTTCATGGCTTTCAGCTCTTTAGCTCTTACCGTCTAGGAGATCGCGTCGATCCAGACGGTCGGTCGGACGGACGGACGGACATGGACTATTTGAACTCGTCTCGTCGTCAAGAATATATATACTTTATATGGTCGGAGATTCTTCCTTCTATTTATTGCACACTTCTGACCAAAATAAATATACCCTTATTGCAAGGGTATAACAAGGAAGCATTAAAAGCGATATCAACAGCTATCGGAAAGCCACCGTCCCAAGAATAGTGTTCGATATTAGCAGCATTTGTTTGTATTAAATTGGAAATTTTGCATCCCAAGTATTATTAATGGGCTCTGGCGGCACCGAGCAGAAAAAAAGCGTTGTTTTCAATTCGACTACGCGTACAACTCCATCTTCACCTGGAAAAACTTTACACGCGGCGTGTTGTCTTTCATACCAACTATGTCGTCGACTCCAAGTTTGGCACATTCTCCCGATGTATAAGTGTGGGAAGATATTATTTTTAGCAGACGTTGACGATACTATGCGCAGTACGTTCAAGCGACCCCTACGACACCAGGACAAAGCCTGTAACGCGCGAGCCCAAGCAAAAGTTGTCCACCTCCCACCCGACCGACCGAGCGGTGCAGCCGTATAACGCACGGCACGAATCGCGTGGAGAAATACACAATATAACTATCTATGAACTAAATAGGAAAGGATAAAAGTTTTAAGTATAGTAATAGAAGACTCTGATCAGATTACAGGGAATAGAAGGATGCAATCACAGCAGAGGACCCTTAAAGGTTCATGCATGGCATAGTGAGAAAAACAACGACTAAGGGTTAAAGGTATAATATGATGTCTAGTCCGTCTACATGGTACTGACAGATTTACCTGAGCCAATAACTCAGGCGAGTCAACATGACCAATTAGGAGCTTATGCATAAAAATTCTACGGTTAATTAAGGATGGAAGGCTTATCAAAAGAAGTCTACTAGAATACGAAGGCAAATCGATTTTACGATCCCAGCTTAAGCCACGAAGTGCAAATAGCAAGAACTGTTACGGATTCAAGTCTAGCCTGGTGCGACTCATATTGAGGCGACCAAATGCAAGATACATACTCTAAGAAAGGACGGACAAACGGGTCGTCAAATTCTTTTGACCATGGGACCCAGAACACTCATGGCCTTTGCGACCGTGGTGGAAATATATGTTAAAATTTAATTTATGGTCCATACGAACGCCCAAATCATTTATATTATTTAGACGTCTTAAAGGATTATTGTTAAGTGACCAGTTGAGAGTTACGATAAAAAGTCATTACCTTACATTTGGTAGTGTTAAGATTTAATAGATCATCGTTATAAGGAATACAAAGCTTGACATCGTCAGCATACATAAGCACACGCGAATGATTAATGACTGATGGAGGATCGTTAATGTATAATGTGAAAAGCAGAGGGCCAAGATAACTACCTTGAGGTACAGCGGATGTCACAGAAATGGAATTGAAAAAATAAGACTTAATAAGTACCTTCAGTTTTCTATTTGTTAAATATTCTCGAACCCAAGAATGGAAAAGGGGTGAAAACCCAATGTTTTTCAGTTTAGAAAGTAATAGAGTATAATAAACAGAATCAAAGGCATTGCTGAAGACAGGGTATATGACAACGGTTTGATTAACAATTTTGAACCCCTTGATAATTATAGAGGAAAAATTTTAAAATGAAGCTGCAAAAATGTTGCAATTGTCAAATTATAATTTTCTCAAAAGCTTTCGAAATAGCAAATAATTTTTACACACCCACACAAAATTATAAAATTGTTAAGGGTCAGAAGAAAACTGAAGCTTACACCGCTGAAGATAATTCTTATAACATTGTGTATTAAGCATCAGGAATTTTGAACGAGCGTCTGTATACAGAAGGTAATCTGATGAACGACGTGTTTTTGAAACTTCTTATAATATCGAGTCTTCACATTTATCAAATTGGATAACTCTCGAGAGAACCAGGAAGGTTTGTTAAGCCGCTCCTGTCTACCAAGAGGTACACAAAGATCAAAGAGTGAATTCAGAGTATCATAAAAGAAGCAAACAGCTGAGTTAGTGGTAATGTTTTCATTAAGGCTGGCAAAGTCAGTCTTACAAAAGCACCTAGTTAGAAGTAACTCAAGTAATGGTGATAGTGAGGGTAGATCGGGAAGAACAAACGGTTCGATCTTAGAAACATCACTATAAGAAGAATCCAATACAAGATCTAACGATTTTTCATTAGAATTTAAGATAGGAATGACTTGGGATAAGGATAAGCTTAGAAGACCATCAATAAAATCATGTGACATAGAGTGCAGCAACATGGTAGATTCATTTGTAGATGACCATGCTGCGGGTAAATTAAAATCACCTACAACTATGAGCATGTCTTGACTGGAAACTAAAGAGAAGACAAACTGAATTGCCTCTAAATGATTTAAATATACCACTATGTCTGATAATGGTGGAATATAGGAACAAGTAATAAAAGCATTTAAAGATTTAAAATTAACTTTAACACCGACAAACTCAATCTCCTAGGTACGGGAAAATTGATTGATGATAAAGCAGCATCAACAGCTATCAGAACGCCACCACCTATGCGGGAAATCTATTCACGTCTAAATATAGAAAAGTTTGTGGAAAAAACAGATGCATCAGCAATATCAGGTTTCAGCCACGTCTCTGTAAAAGCTAGAATGTTATGCTCAAAAGAAAGACTATCTACATAGAGATTAGGAAGTTTAGTATTCAGTCCTTCACCAACGTTCTGGTAACCAAGGATAAGAGATGAAGCTAGTTTTTTGACACACCAGCAGATGCTGATGTGTCAGGAATAGTGTTAGTTGTTGTTGTTGGTTGGCGAAACGGTTGCCGTTTTTTCTTCTTTACAGTATATTCCTTAACTATTATCTGCTTCGGCCAAAAATTTTCTCGACATATAGTCTCGAAGATATTGACAGAAACACTAATTTTAAAGTACGAAATGTCCAAGATTAAAAAAAATTTTAACTTTTCCACCGCAATATTCGCGATCTTAACTTTCTTCCAAATATAGGCTATTACATCATCAGATGTGACAACAGGGTCTAGCCTAGAAACAAATATATGTTTCTTTGGTGGTATGCCAACGAGAGGCCGCGGTCCCGAAGCGTCAGCCGCAGCAGCAACGTTGGACAAGTCACCCACTGCAGCAGTCAACTTGTTTACGGGGCCCTCGATAATTTTAGAATTGGCATCGTTTTTAAAAGATCGTTCCCAGGTGATACCAGTAATTCCTTACTAATCGCATTCAGCACCGGGCTGTTAAACGATATCGATTGCTGTATATTGGAAGTGGACGGTGCATAAAAGCGGTCGGGGATGATAAGAGACGCTTGCGGATCTACAGATAGAGAAACACCCCAAAGACTGGTCCTGTTAAGTTTCGGAGACTCATTTATAAGCGATAAGCTTCTAAACTGAGTCTCCACCGCAGTAAACTGAACACATGCACCAACAATTTGTACGAAAGAGCGAGATAGTTAGCTACAACGTTAAAAATGCGGCGAAATGAAAATAAAAATCGGATGATAAAGTTTTATTTAAGCAGAAAGTGAGTTTATAAGTAATACAAATTTATTTAATAGCGAGAAAAAAATAAGATTTGATAAGCGTAAAAAAAATAAAAAAACACGTCCGTCCTTTGCAACGAGTAAATGAGCTTGTCTTTAATGAAACGTTTCCTGAAAGAGTCGATTTGATACTGCGAGATTCTCTAAGTTCGTGTTTCCATCGTATTGAAGGTAAAGTTGCCTGGGCCATGGAGTATGCAGCTTTGCGGGATACAAATATCGTTTGGACATAGACCAAGTTCGTCGTTGCACTAACAATATGGAATACAAGTCAACTTTCTTATATGCTAACAATAATAATGCATTTCGTTCAGAATCATACCGGCGCCCCCTGAACTATTAGTTCAGCACATAGGGAGGGCCGCTACTTTGGTGATAGGGCGTTTGTAAGACCCATGGGCAGTAGTTACAGTAACTACCCGAATCAATCCATCGTCTCCAGGATGGACCGCAGAGACTCGTCCCAATATCCATTTGGTGGGTGGAAGATGTGGCTCCTTGAGCACCACAAGAGTTCCATTACAAAGGTTATTCTCTCTTGATAACCATTTGGTTCGGTCTTGCAATGATGTAAGATATTCCATATACCAGCGCTTCCAGAACCCCTGTACCATAGCTTGAAGTTGATTCCATCTCTCCACACGGTTGAATGTCATGTCCAAATAACAGGGCTCAGGTAGCGCAGTGTAAGGTGACCCAACAAGAAAATGAGCAGGTGTGAGAGGGTCCAGAGAGCTGTCACCGTTTGCGCACAGTGGTTTTGAGTTTAATACAGCTTCAATTTGCGCTAACACAGTAGACAACTCCTCAAAGGTCAGTGCGTTAGCGCCGATAACCCGACGGAGATGTAGTTTCACGGATCGCACTCCAGATTCCCATATGCCGCCAAAGTGTGGTGCTGACGGCGGTATAAAATGCCATGTGAGGCCTTCACTCGCGGCAAAACTAGCAAGTTCCTTATCTTTCATGTGATCGATGGCCAAACGTCTCATCTCGTCTAGCGCACGTCTACTTCTGGAAAGGTGGTATCATTGTCCGAGTAGAGATCAGTGGGTCTCGTTCGGCGAGAAATAAATCGTTTAAATGCTGCAATGAAAGCGTTGGTTGTTAAGTCACTTACGACCTCCAAGTGCATTGCCTTTGTTGCGAGACAGACAAATATAGCAAACCAAGCCTTTCCAATACGAGGTGTTCGACCCTTATTCTCCTTGATTGCAATTGGACCAGCATAGTCTAGGCCAGTATGCTGGAAACACGGAGTTGCTTGAACTCTAGGTAGAGCCAAGTTACCCATTAGCTGAGTATGAGTTGCTCGTCGTTGCAAGAAGCAGAGCTTTCATTGAAAAACCACTCGGCGCACTAGATTACGTGCACCCAAAATCCAATATTGTTGCCGAAGAATAGTGAATGTGGCATCGACTCCAGTATGAAAATGTGTTTGATGAATGTGTCGAATTAATAACAAGCTGATCGGTGACTCCTTGGGCAGTAGAATGGGATGCTTTACATTGTAGTGTAGGGATGATCGTTCGATTCGGCCTACGACTCGTACAATTTCTCTTTCGTCAAGGAATGGGCTGTACCGGATCAATCGAGATTTAATTGATAACGGCTCTTGTTTATTAAGCTTTTCATAGTCCTTGGAAAAGCTCTTGCGTTGTGCGTGTTGCAGCAGTAGGCATCGTGCTGATTGTAACTCAACAGATGTAAGGAATGTTTTATCGGAGTGTGCACCTTTGCACCTAAGTCGCTCAATGAATCGGTAACAGTAGCTGGTTACCCTTAAGAGACGGCTCCAGGACGATAACTTGTTGATTAATAACTCGTGAATGCTGTCCTCAAGCATTCCATGAAGCACAGTAATTGGCTGGCGTCGTTCCTCAGTCGTCATGTCAGTAAAGCTTTGGCCGTGTGGTTCAGATAGTGGCCATTCCGATTGTGGTTTGGTAATCCAAGAGGGTCCGTTCCACCATTACTCATGATTCAACAACTGAGATAGACTTAGACCTCGTGATGCGCAGTCGGCAGGATTCTCTTCAGAGCGAACATGGTTCCAGCAGCGACGTGGGTAGTCCTCCACAATTTCAGCAACTCTATGACAAACATAGGTATTCCAACGACGGGGTGGCGATGATAACCAGTGCAAGACTATCTCCGAGTCAGTCCAGCAATGTGAGCTGGAAATGGGTATAGTTAGAGATTCTGTTACAAGTTTAAGTAATCGGCTAAGTAGAAGAGCGGCGTTGAGTTCAAGACGGGGAATAGAGATAGGCTTAAGCGGGGCTACTCGGGTCTTGGCAGCCACCAACCGACTCCGGTAACCATTCGTTGTACGAACGCGACTATAAATGACAGCGCCATAGGCTTGAGTGGATGCATCCGCGAAACCACAAAGTTCAATGTGCGGCGATGAAGCGGCTATGTATCGTGAAATTCGGCAGTGAGATAGCAGGGGTAATTCCTTTATGATTGCTTGCCATCGCCTTCGAAGAGTTTCCGGTATTGGGTCATCCCAGCTAATAGCGCTGAACCAGCATTCTTGGAATATTAGCTTTAACAAAACAGTGGTAGGCGCAACAAAGCCCAGTGGGTCGAAGACTTTTGACAGATCCGATAATAGCGCCCGTTTGCTAGGGGCCTGTTTGGTTGCAATCATCGGTGTACTAACTAAGAACTCATCTCGAACAGGATTCCAAGGAATGCCCAATATTTTAACGTTGTCCTCGATCGACGCATGTCCATGTAAACAATCTTCTTTTGGTATCGACTTCAAGAAACTCCAGCTGTTCGAACTCCATTTTCTCAACTTGAATTTTCCTTCATCTAATAAAGAAATCAGTTGATCTTTTAATTTCATAAGTTCGCCAACTGAATTGCATCCAGTTGGAATGTCATCCACGTATGCATCGCGCGCTAGGACTCGCGCGGCTAGTGGATATTTCGCTTCATAGTCTATGGCCAATTGTTTCAAAACCCGTACAGCTAAGAAGGGTGAAGGCGCTAATCCGTAGGTGACAGTACGCAATCGATAATGCTGCATAGGGTCCATTGTGGAACTGCGCCAGATGATCCGTTGATAGTTTGTATGATGGGGAGCAACCTCTATTTTGCGGAACATCTTTTCTATATCCAAACAGCATACATAACGATGTTGTCTGAATCGAAGGCAGACACCAAATAGATCTCGTTGAATGGGAGGCCCAATGTGAAGACGCTCATTGAGTGACACTCCGCTACTATCTTTTCCAGATCCATCAAACACCACTCGGCATTTGGTGGTGGTGCTTTCCGGTTTCAAGACGGCGTGATGCGGCAGATAGAAACAACCGTCGGGCTGCTCGTCGATCTGCTGTGTGTTGAGTAATTCCATATGACCGCTCTTCAGATACTCGTCCATGAAAGCGATATACTCTCTCTTGAGACTTGGGTCGCGACTAAACTTGCGTTCTAGTGACTGCAATCGGCTAACAGCTTGTGGAAGGGTTTCGCCAATTGGTGGCATTGGGTCTTTGAATGGGTATTCTACTACATACGTGCCAGTTTGGGAACGGGTGTGAGTGTTGATAAAGTGTTGCTCAGTCGGATCAAATATCTCCAATGTCGATGTTTTTGATGGAATGCTATCCATCTCCATGAACGATCGCACCTGCGAATCGAGGTCCAGGTGAACATGATGAGTGATTGCCAGTGATTGGTTTTCCCCGAATGTACTATATGGACCTGCAAGAGTCCAACCAAAAATTGTATTTAGTGCGATAGGAACGTTGTTACCAAAAGATCTTTGCTCTCCAGTACAGAATTTCCAGAGCTGATCAGATCCAAAAATGACATCTACCGCACCAACTGTGCCGAAAGATGGATCAGCTAAGGGTAACTTCAAAATTTCCTTCCATTGTGTTGAGCTCATGTCCACGTTTTGAGCTGGGAGAGCTGATGTAAGGGTGCTGACGATGTACGTCTCGACCTCAATGTTGTGATCCGAATTGCAAGAGCAGATTCGAAACTTTACGAGTCCTCTGGTGACGCCGGCTCTGTTAGCCGCGAGACCACGAACTGGAACTTTTGCATGGGTGCGTCGCATCCCAATCCGCTGGACAAATGATTCCGTTGCCAATGAGACTGTAGACCCAGTGTCAGATAGAGCTCGGCAAGTGAAGGTCTTGCCCCGAGCGTCTTTCACTGATGTAAGAATGGTTGGCAAAAGCGTTTGCGAACCTGCATACGGAATATTCTCCAGGGTGTAAAGAGAAACTCTCTTGCTGTGCTTTGTAACTGCTATTTGATGACCTCGTGTAGTTTGAACATGATGACTAATAATAGCCGGGGATTCATCGTTAGATCCTGGGCTCTCAGGCTGATGAACTCGCACCGCGCTATCTCTGAATTCACGGCCAGTCGTCTGCTGCGCTGCATGAATCAGGGTGTTATGCTTTCTTTGACATACTCGACATGTATTCTTTGAAGGACAGGTTGCAATCCTGTGGTTTGGGCTTAAACAGTTAAAGCACAAGCTGGCACTCCTCACGTGTGCGTGTCGTGCAGCTGCATCAAGTGCTCTGAATTGTTCACATCTTGATAGCGGATGAGCGTGCTGGCACAGGGTGCATGGCTCGATCAATGGCTGGGTTTCCGTGTTGACGTGATGAGTAGTAGCTATTCGTCGGCTGTGATTCGCTCGTGAAAGTTGGCTCGATTCCAACGTATCACCTCGGGAGAGCAGAAATTTGATAAAACTGTCGATCGTTACAGTGTAATCCTCAGATTCACTGTGCTCTGCCCATGCTTGCCGAGTGTTGTTGTCCACCTTTGCCAGTAGCACATGAATTAACCAGGGATCTCGATTCTCACACTCTAATGCTCTTAGTCCGCGAATTACTTCATCGGCTCCGTCAGCCAGCTTGCAAATCGCGCCAGAGTTGAGTACAGATGCCGTTGGGAGATTTAGAAAACTGTCAATGAATGAACGAATGATTACATGTCTCTTATTGTAACGTTGGACCAGCCTGTCCCAAGCCTCACTATAGTTATCGTTGGTCACGGCAATGTGTTTAATCAACGAAAACGCTTCGCCAGACAAATAAGATTTCAGATAGTGAAACTTCGACAACTGGTGAGATGCGGATCGCTGCCGATAGAACAAACAAACATATCCGAAAAATGTTGCCAGTACTCATAATTGCCCGAAAATGTTGGTAGTTTGATCCGTTCATAGTGCAAGTTCACGTGGGTTTGTGATACGTGACCTTCACGTGCCTCTGTTACAGAAAAACGGTTGTTGAGCGATCTGGCGTATTGCACTTGCAGCTCCTCCCGCGCAACACTCAACATCGAGTAAGTTGCGTAGTGCTTTTCCTCATATGGATCAATGTCCACGTCTGGATCTTCCCAGTCCGCAGTGTCTTTATATGTGTGCAACTCCTCTGTGAGTTGTAGAAACCGAAGGTAGTTTTCTTGCAGTTGTTGCAATCGTGTGTCATAACTTGCCACTGCGTGGGTTTTCTCGATGAATGTATTTGCATTGTGGTAAGCCCGCGTGATTTGGCTTTTGCAGTAAACACGTTTTTGCATAACTGTCTGCATCGCGAATGAGGTTAGACACGGTCTCTTCCAACTAAGTACCGTCTAACTTTACACAACTTGCAAAATATTGAAATAAATCAGCAGCTAGGATCCGGCTCGAAGAACCAAAAATTTTATATGTTCGGAAACCAACTGCCTAGTTAGACTGTTTAAGGCGATACCGCCTATTTGATTTATTGTTCAATATATTTGCAATTTGTATAAAGTTACAACCGGTCAATTCAATGGGTTTTCTAAACTAAGCTTTCTACCCGATATCGATTACATATCGATACCAGCGAACTCGATTACAGTTTCATGGTAATATGACACTGCAATTCGATAATTATCTTACTGCACTAACAATATGGAATACAAGTCAAATTTCTTATATGCTAACAATAATAATGCCTTTCGTTCAGAAACATATGTGGTTGTGCCTTTTTGCGTTTACACCAAATCCAGTATGCTTTCCTGAACTGATGTACTACTACCTGTGTTCCGATATGTTGTGCATCGACATGAATTTTATTGATCAGCATTCGAGTAAAGGTATGTTTGCCATCGAGAACAACTTTTTGTTTTACATATGTCGAAACCTCTTTTGCTCGTTTTATTCTGCTATCCATTCGCATTATTCCATTGTCATCCAGGTATACACAATATTTGGACAACCTCAATTTTGAAGAAGGCTTTCCGGTTTTTAGGCTGATTAGATCGTCCTGAAATAGTTGTTGCTGTACAACCGTCCACCAGACAGTTTCCGCCCATTTAATTTCGTCGACACTTAACTCATTCAATTTCGATTACATCATTTATTTATCTCCCAATCCAGGCAGTACTGCGAATCAATATATTGTACCCGAAAATTCTTTGTAGAAGTACCATTACGACCCCTGCTTGGTCGAATTCTTCTATAATGGGTTTTTGAAGATCCCAAGAAATTCGGGTCCCGTCAACCACCAATGAAGTTT
The DNA here is from genome assembly GCF_018902025.1 of Drosophila willistoni. Classification (NCBI taxonomy): domain Eukaryota; kingdom Metazoa; phylum Arthropoda; class Insecta; order Diptera; family Drosophilidae; genus Drosophila; species Drosophila willistoni. Next base: position 17,675,588 of record NW_025814047.1, read on the forward strand.
ATGCTCTGATATGTTGTCACGCGTTGACGTCAGCGATATTTTCATTTGTTGACAGCCAGTACGGCGGCCAACGTTTCCAGCTTAGGAATAGTTATATGGTTGATTGGAGAAACCCCTGCCTTAGATGCAATCATTGACATATCAAATTGACACATATCCTCCTAAACGTAGCTGCATCTAATATAGGCAACTGAAGAATATGCTTCTACACTTGTGTCATTAAATTAGTGCATTTCAACGCGGTCGGCGTTGTTCAGATTAGAGCTATAACACCTTGGAATTTTGGTGCCCTCCATTGATATTGATATTAATCCCTTTATCCAATTTCGCCATTTGTTTATTTGATCTCCCTTGATTTAGTCATCCCAGCCTATTCAAAACTCCCATACATCTCGCATAAGGATTCGTCCTTTAATTTTGACTGGTGTCATGAGTCCCAATGGGTCATATAGCGAATTAACTACTGACAATACATTTCTCTTTGTTGGTGTAACTTTGCCAGAAAGCAGATCATCTGTAACTTTATGCATTGCCGTAGTGGAGTACGTGAAGAAGTCGCCTTTTGCGTCCCACAATACTCCTAGTACCTTTTGTTGTACGTGCATTTTAATACCCTTGCAAAAAGGGTATATTAATTTTGGTCAGAAGTGTGCAACGCATAGAAGGAAGCATCTCCGACCATATAAAGTATATATATTCTTGATCAGCACGACGAGACGAGTTCAAATAGCCATGTCCGTCCGTCCGTCCGTCCGTCCGTCCGTCCGTCCGTCTGTCCGTCCGTCTGGATCAACGCAAACTCCTCCTAGACCGTTGGAGCTACAGAGCTGAAATTTTGCATGTAGGCTTGTATATACAGGCATTGTATATCTCGGATTCAGCCGGATCGGATCACTATATCATATAGCTCCCATACAAATGGCAAAGTCACGAACTGTGACTTTTCTTAATAACTTCGTTATTTTCTGAGCTATTGTCATGAAATTTAGTATTAGTGAGTTAATTACACATATAAACGACTGTGCCAAATTTGATCAAGATCGGGTGTCTATATCATATAGCTCCCATAGGAACGATCTTTCGAAAACAGTGACTTTTGTCAATAACTTCGTCACTTTTGACGCGATTGCTTTCAAATTAAACATTTGTTAGTTTAATATATCTGTTAATGACTGTGCCGAATTTGATGAATATCGGGTTACTATATCATATAGCTCCCATAGGAACGATCGGTTGAAAACAGTGACTTTGATCAATATCTTCGATATTTCCTATGCCAAGATTGTAGGCCGTTCTTTCGCAAACATTAGCCTTTTTGGCTTAAACGTTTTTCCACTTTGATGGCTTTAGGTAAGGAAAGAGTTACCAAAAAAGTTGCAAGGGTATACAAACTTTGACGCGGTCGAAGTTAGCCCCGGCCCTCTGTTTTCCCCTATCATTGCTGTAGACTTGTTCGCACTGAGAGTTTTGGAAATGGATTGCATCACTTCGTTGCTCATCTATAAATTTGCTAGCCTTGTAATTTTTAACAAATTAAGCCAGAAATTGTGAGCAAGTAGTTCCAAACAATATTGCTTGCATTTAAAATATTGATGGCTTTCTTTTTTGGTCAAGATCTCTCCATAAGAAACATTGTGCTGCAGTATCACATTCTGTAATGCTCACATGATTGAACATTTCGCGAATGTCTGCTACGACTGCTACCTCATGTAGCCGAAATCGTATCAAAATTCCTATTATAGACGTTGACCAGTCTGGGCAAGTAAGCAGGTTGCTATTGAGGGACGTACCGTTGCAAGTAGCCGCAGCGTCGAACACAAGTCGAACCTTGGCGGGCTTATTTTGTTGGTTGATAACAGCAAAATGTGGTAAAAACAACAGTTTTGGAGACTTGAGAACGTTAATGTCTGTCGGTAGTTTTATGTCATCCGATTTCCATACCAATCCAATTTCGTAGAAGTAACCCTTTTGTTTAATTGAACTTTCTGCCTTTGCTATTGCTAACCGCTCATCCACAGACCGTGTTTTGTCGATCTTTATTGTACAGGCACCGAAATTTTTTCAATACTGAATTGTTGCTTAATCATTTGTTGTAAAATGTGATGCTTGTAGATTGGTTTGTGCTGGTCCATGTACTACCCAGCCTAATTTGGTTTTAGATAACATTGGCCGATGCTCATTGCCATCTATAACGGCTCGTGCGGTAATTAATTTAGCATGGCGTTGTCCTATCAATACCATGGGTTGCCTATCCTGCAACTTCATGTAGTCTACCATATTTTTTGGTACACATTCTGTTAGCTTCTTATAGTCAAGTTGTTGTGTTGGTATTTTTAGATCGTTGACTAACCAAATTCCATTTAGCTGATGTTTCGGACCGTTTTTTCCACTTTTATTAATGGTTGCCGATTCCGCATCTGCCTCATATCTGTAGACACCACCTGTCCAAGTAAAACAAAATGGTTTTGCGTCACCCTTTATGCCAACTTCATTTGCCAAGCTCATTTCCATGATTGTGGAGGTGCTACCATCATCTAAGAATGCATCCGGTTCTTTCGAGCCGTTTTCGCCGTGTACTATGATTGGTACCATTTTGAGTAATGCAGATTCGGTAAATCAGATACGCATCCTGCGACGTTTATGGTGGCTGCAAGATTTACTTGTATGGGTCTTTTGTGCAGTAATGGGTTGTGAAACTTCTCACAATTGACAATTTTGCAGGCTTGTCTTTCGCTGCATTGACTTTTGTGGAATTTTAAACATCTGCAACACACTTTGTTATCGTTAGCTAAGTCGCTTCTTTTTTTAATATCTGCTTTTAAGAATACGTTGCACTTGCTTAGAGGGTGTTTTTCCTCGCTGCAAATAAAGCAAAATGCTTTTGGTTTTGGCTTTGGTTGGTTACCGCCTCTATTTCCAGTTGTTGGGATTGGCTCACTTTAAATTGCTCTACGAATTACAACTGCTGCTTAATTGATGTAACCTTTTTGAACAATGAGACATCTTGGATTAGATCTGCTTGTCTTTGTGCCCAATCAGCTAGCTTGTCAAATGAAGAATGAAGCGCGCTCGTTTGCATCTTGTAGATACGAGCCCCATTCTCGTAGATAGTTTTCGGACAGTTTTCCGATCATCATTGCTAGTAATCGTTGTGTGTCGATTAACCAGTTGTCAGTATATTCCAAATCAGAACTTATGTTTTGAACAGTATTATTAAATTCTTTGAAATTGTCAATATTATTGACCAGCTTTACTTGGCACGCTCTTGACATCAAGACTATTGCAATATTTTCGGCTCCACCATACGCTTTATCTAAGATCGATATGATTTTATCCGGATCTTTTGCAGAGATTGGTAGCAATGAAACCTTTTCCTTAGCCACTCCCTTTAGAGCTTTTGATAGTCGTTGAACATCTTTCTCTTTGGAGAATCCGTAATGTTTGCTCGTTTCAAATCGTTCGGACATGCGGGAAGAACAATCTGTTAGTGAGACTTTGGTTTTCAGAACATTTTTCTTAATTACCCGTGCTTCTTTTTCCGCTTGAAGAAGTTCTAGTTCCCTTTAAACTATAAGTATTTCATTGTGCATACTAGTTAAATCTATCTCTTAGTATCCGTTTGTTGTTTATAAGCTTTGTCTCCTTTTCGCACATTTTACGCTTGACGTCTACGTATGCTGTATCCACATTTTGTTTTGTTCCAGTATAACTAGTCGCTGCTCCAGAACTGTTGCATTAGACCCATCAGAGTCTTCGGTGCTGACAAATGATATGGCGTCAACAATTTTTGCCGCCAAATCATTTTTTGTCTCTTTCTCACCGACGCCGATGTCAAGAAACTCACAGACGCGCAATAAAGCATTTGCGCCAAGTTTCTTTGAGATTGCCTGCTCATGTTCTACCTTTTCAGCATTGTTAAAATTTAAAACTTTGAATGTACGAAGCTGTCGTTTTATCAATGTTTCCGTAAAAAATTTCAGGTAGATTGCAAAATGTACATCTCGTAGTGTTTGCGATTTCCACCAATCAATGCGGCCAAGCTGCTGTTTGCTCCACTACCACATTTTTGATTAGATGGTTTTTGTTTTGATTATGGACTGTAATTCTATCGCTGATTGCTTTTTAAGCTATCCGGCTCGAAGGACCACAATGTTATTTATATTTTCAGACGGTTATTAACTTTATTTGGATATTTTCTTAAAAGTATGTTTTACAATGTTCTTATTGTCGGCGTGGTCTTTTTTCAAGTGTGGCCGTATTCTGCTAAACTGAGAATACATTCAAATAACCGAAACTCAAATTACTAGATGTATCCATCTTGTTCGAGGCATCTAACTAACATACTAATAAGCTACGACAGTACATGTTTTTTACATTTGTTAATTGTTATCCTATATCATATACATACATACTAGACATCTGCATGAATGCATCCAAAAGGGCAAATTAATCATTCATTCTAAAAACGTGTACACCTTTTTTCTGTACAATTTTTAGTTGGTGCAAGTGTATACTGTACAAATTTTTTTGATTGACAGCTAGACTTCACACTCACTTCCATGTTGTACAGCAGTTAATGAGTACACTAAAATTGCTGTACAGCACTTTTACTGTATACTATATTAGTGTACAGTTCACTTACTGTACAGTCAGTATAGATTATTTGCTTAAAAAAATAAAAAAAATATATAAAAATAAAGAAAATAAATAAAAAATCAGAATGTCATATGCAAGAAAAGTTAGCCAATATAACTTTTAATATTACAAATTTATTTCAGAAAATAACTTATTACTTATATAAAACTTCAACATTTGAGTGCAAGAACATAATCTTATTCACCTTAACATCCGTGATTGCGATTTTACAGCGTTTGTAATGAATAAGGTTTTTGGCAACAGAGAAAGCTCTTCTTTATAACTTGCATAACTTCTTTATAACTTAATCTTAAAAAGTAAGGGAAATTGCTGATTGTTGTTTTTCCACCAACTCAGAACATCAAACTCTGCGTTATATGGAATATTTACATTTTGATATGTTCGAATTTCATTACTTATAATAGATTGAATATTATTATTATGGATGGGTTGTACATAATCGGCGAAAATATCATCTATTTCTTGGCTGGATGGAATAATGTTATAACTTTCTTCAGTTTGAGTTCTAAGCTGAATATTTATCATAATTGCTTCAAGATCTTCAATAGTCTTTTCCTTCTCCAATTCAGTAAAAAAAACTTACGCTTACGTTCGCATTTATTGCGTTTGCGTCATTTTCTTTGGCAGCCATGTCTTCGTTGTTCAAAATATTATACTCATCTGTACAAATGAATGACAAAAAGGAATCCCAGTTCCAGTGGTGAAAAACATGAAAAAAAGTGACATATTATGTACTCACTTACAAAGGGTACATTTATTACTGTCACTCACTCTAAGTGAGTACAGTATTTTTACTGTACTAGGTTCTTATAGCTACTCGAATATACTGTACAGCAGAGAATGAGTACAGTATTTTTAAGAACACTTAACTACTGTACAGTACTATGATGTTGGAAATGAATACATTCATGCAGACCTCTAATACATACGTCCCATTTTTTCGACTTAATCGCTTACTCATAAACTTGCACTTGACTTAAACTTAACATGTATCATTTTAGTGGTCAGTTCTATACCTTTTGAATAACAAAAAAAAGTTCCTGGACAATTAGGTTTAAGATATATTTTTGTAGTAGTTGTTGTAATCGACGACTTCAGATTATTGGGCACACGTCTTTCATTTGAATGTTCACTTTTGGTGTAAACTACTGCTATGTGAAGATCTGTAAACTGTACATTCTTACTCTTAATTCTAGCCAGTGTCTAAATAAAAACAGAAGGCCGGTGCTAACTTCTAACTTTTTTGTTAACTCTTTCCTTACCTTTAGCCATCATTATGGAAAAAAGGTTTATCTAAAAAGGCTAATGTTTGCGAATGAACGGCCTACAATCTTAGCATAGGATATAACGAAGATATTGATCAAAGAAATTCTTTTCCACCGATCGTTCCTATGGGAGCTATATGATATAATTACCCGATCTTTATCAAATTCGGCACAGTTATTAACAGATATATTAAACTAACAAATGTTTAGTTTAAAAGCAATCGCGTAAAAAGTAACAAAGTTAAAGACAAAAGTCAAAAGTGTTTTCGACCGATCGTTCCTATGGGAGCTATATGATATAGTCACTCGATCTTGATCAAATTTGGCATTGTTGTTTATAGGTGTAATAAACTTACCACTATTCAATTTCTCGACAATAGCTTAGAAAATAACAAAGTTCGTGACTTTGCTGTTTGTATGGCAGCGATATGATAAGTGGTCCGTTCCTCTTGAATCCAAGATATACAACGCCTACAGTATATACAAGCCTACATGCAAAATTTCAGCTCTGTAGCTCTTACGGTCTAGGAGGAGTTTGCGTTGATCCAGACCGACGGACAAACGGACGGACGGACGGACGGACATGGCTATTTGAACTAGTCTCGTCCTGCTGATCAAGAATATATATACTTTATATGGTCGGAGATGCTTCCTTCTATGCGTTGCACACTTTTGACCAAAATTAATATAACCTTTTTGCAAGGGTATAAAAAAAATTAACATTTGATCAATTTCATAATACCCTTTGTAAAGGTATAAAAACAACCGCAAATAAATGAAGTAAGTAAGTCGTCTCGCCGACTTAGGTATACCATCCACCAGCAAAACAAATATTTCAAATTTATAATAACTAATGCATTTACGCATTTTTAAAAAATTCTGTTCACATGCTTTTTACAAGCATATCTCAGGATCTCGCTGATCCAGACGGACGGTCGGACATGGCCATTTGAACTCGTTTGGTCTGCTGATCAAGAATATATATATTGTATATGGTCAGAAATGCTTCCTTCTAGGCGTTGCACACTTCTGTCCAAAAAAAAATACCCCTTTTTGCAAGGGTATACAAAATTTTTCTCTGTCTGTATGAAATGACAATGTCAGAGTTTTGCGCAACATTTATTTATTCGGACACCGTAGTCAAAAACAACAAATTTAGTTCTGTATTATTTTAATAGTTTAATGAACTTTCAATATGTAACATGTAGACTCTATTGCTTTTCTATTCTGCTCTTTAAATTTAAACTGTTTATATCTTAAGAATTACCTGGAATATCTCTGAGTATCGTTGCAGTTAGGCCTTTAAATGCTCCTTTTAGACCTTCTGTTTTAACAATATGCTTGAGGCACGCAACAGGCCCTTTGAACATCATACCATGGTCAATTTGCGATGCTAATTGAAGTCTGGTTTTTGCCAACTCCATTGGGGAACAAACGAATCCTTGAGCTATGCCAGCAATTGATCCCGCCCAAAAGTGGGTAATTAACTCATTTGGTTTTTCTGATAAGCGTTGTACGTTTCCGTAAACACCAAAAACAATTGCATTAACTAAACCGATTCCCATCATCGGGCTGCTAATTCCTCGATATAGTCCTTGTATATTATCCTTTAGTAAAATGGTTTTCAAACAATGAAATGTTCCATTATACTTCGGATGTTTTGGATCATCAGTTTGCAAATGTACTTTAACAGTGTCAAGCGGATGGCCCACGAGAACCCCGGCTGCGCCTGCAAAATAAATTTCATTTTAAAAAAAATACTAAAACAAAAAAAAGATTTTGCTGGTTTTTTTTTTTTTTAATTTTGGTAAAAGTCCTGTTTGTGATTTGCGTAGCTATTACTTATAAGATAAAAAAAATATAATCATAAAGTATTTATTTTCTTGATAAACATCAATAGCCGATTCGATCTAGCCATGTCTGTCTGTCCGCATGAACATCTATAACTCGGACCCTAAAATTAAGTGATTAAGTTTATTTCAAATTTTTTATTTGAACATCGATTTTACAAAAGTCCATAAGAGCTAGAGATATTAATTTTAGTTTGTATACTGGCTTAATACGTGCGCAGATTTCGATTGTTTAAACATTTTTACACGCCGATTTCCGCCAGCGCAAATTTAATAAAACTGATTTTCTCAATCGCTAAGAAAGTAAAGGTCACCAAATTTGGTAAGTAGATTTGCTTAGTATGCGAAGTGATCGAGTTGATTGAACATGTTTGCCATGCCCCACGGCCCCCATAATTTAGAAAAAACCTCTCGCAAGTTTTAGATTATCGAAATCAAATAAGCACACCTATTAGACTTACTAATTTCTACCAACCTACCAAATTCGATTGAAATTGGTCTATAAATACGCAAAATACACTTATTATACGTGTTTTACTATGCGGTCCATTAGGATAGAAGCGGCCTTAGGGAAGTGGAGGCGCTGGAGTAAGAGTAACCGAGATACCATATTTTATGAGGCATGTAAAAGGAAGGTATGAGACAAGTAGAAGAAGCGTTTTCGACCGAAGAAAGGAATCTTTTTCTGAACACAATTTCGGCTGTGTGACCATTCGATTAGTCCAATTTATTCCCACTTTTTCAAGCACACGTAAACGTATTTCGCCTATTTCGCGCTGAATGTTTGCTTCTAAGTTTTAAAAAGCTGCTGGCTTATTCGTATTGTCACATTGCAACAAAAAAAAAACTAATGGAGTTAAATCACTTGATCGAGGAAGATTATTTTAGATTAAGTGCTATTATGTGCACCGTAATATAGCCGAAGAGCTTATAAGCTGGGCAAACAGTGTGCGAATATTTGAACAAATTTGAACGGAGTCAGTCTAGTCCAAAAATCTTAGATAGCGTGGGGCAATACGGTTTCCGGTCTGAGATAGTAGATCGTCGGGTGTGTTATCAGTATGATGACGTCATAAGATAAGGTCACTTGAATGATGACGACGTTGTTATCAGGGTCTGTAGTCGTGGGGTCAGGGGGTCGTGGGCGTTGTGTGTGTTGTGTATAATTTGTGTATATATGTGAATGGGAAAATTAAACTTGCGGTCAACAACAAAATCGTCAGTAAAACAACAAACCTCACTTACGGTGTTGTAAAAATTTATGTATACAACACAAATAAACCCAAGATTAAGTTCGAATTAAAATAATTTTTGCAGATGTCCTATGCAGTCTCCCAACGCGATTTTCGGAGTTCAGAAGAAAATACAGTAATTAAAAAATGGAAAAGTATTGTGATGTGTGTGAAATTAATGTGAATAGCGCAAGACTGAACTATAACCCAAGAACAAATGCGCATAGAACAAACGCGTGTAAGCCCTTGGATTCACGAGTAAAGCAAATCTTCAGCGTTTTTCAAAACCGCATTTATTATGAGAGTGTTAATAAAACTAAGATTCAAATTTAGCTTTCTGCTCTCTGACGTGACGGTCGTGTTTTTGCATAGCTCCTGAGTTTTTATTAATATTTATTGTTTTTTCTCAATTTTTAATTGTGCTTAATTTGTTTACACTTCCGCTGGTGTTGTTCGCTTGACTCCCTTGTGTTTTATTTCCATAATTCGCCAAATTAATCAGTTTAAACAGTTTTTTCTTTTTCGTGATTAGTGTTTGGTGCAATTACATATTTTTTTTTTTCTTTTTTTTTTCTCTTTCGTCATTGCTTCTGCAGTTGCTCCCCTCATCGCCCCCATCATACCATCAGTGCTAGTGGCTTTGTTGTTCTCTCTGCTTTGTGCTTGTGCTTAGCTTCTCTCCCGCGTAAGCATTTTTGTAAGGACGCCTCTCAAAGCTCGGCTTATAACTGTTCTTGCACTCTCTCTTGTGCTGTGCACTCTAGCTGTCTCTTTGTTTTATTTGTAATTATTGATTATTTATCAATAATTATCTTTGTGCTGTGAATTTAATTTTTCTATATATTCTTATATATATACAATTTTTTTGCCTTTCTTTCGGCTTTTCAATGGCTTGTTGTCTACCTAATTGCAAACATTCTGATCGTTTTGATGATCAGTATAGAGCAATATCTTGTTGGCTCTGCGATAATCTTATTCACTTAAAATGTGCTGGCCTCAATGGCCGCGACTACGACAAATTTTCTGGTTTGTCTGTGTCTAAGCCTGAGCTTGGCTTAATGCGATGGACTTGCCCATCTTGTGCCAGCCAGCAGCTTGATTTTAACCGTATGTATAGGGATCTTCGTTTAAGGTTTCTTTCTTTAAACAAACTGGCCAAACTGCTGTCAAACGAGTGTGACTCTAGCGTTCAATTATTGTCGCAATTCAAATTTGTTCCACCTTCTGAGAAATTGCGCAAGAAATGTACCCTTGAGTTGCCTCGTAAGCAGTCGCCAGCTCTCTCTATTACTTCCTCTCCGATTTTACTTTCGCCTACACCATCTTCTTGTCCCTCTTTATGCTCTTCTTTTCAGATTGAAGTACCCATTACAAGCCCTGGTGTACCTCAATCTATCCCTCACGGGAACTCTGATCAATCACAGGATCATGCCGGCTCTCAATCACTTGCGGATCCCAATGCTCCTCCGCCTCCACTAACTGTAGTGCCTCATCGCAAACAATTATTTATTTCTAGGCTTGCTCCAGATACTTCTGAGTCGTCTGTGGCAGCTTACATTGGTAATATTTGCCCTGCTAAGGTTTTAATTCAAAAGTTTAAGTTTTCTAGGCCTCGCGAAATCTCCTCTTTTAAAATTACAGTACCAAATGAGTACTTCTCAGCTATGGTTGACCCTAATTTTTGGCCAGAGGGCCTAGTTGTACACGAGTTTGCGCCCAATAAGCGCTCTCGTCCGTTGCCTGTCCACCTTCCTACTTTATCTTCTGCTTCAAAAAACTAATAACGTCTAGTCTTTGCATTCATTATCAAAATGTAAGAGGACTTCTTACCAAGCTGTCGAACCTTTTCTGTGATAGCCAAACCTTTTCAGCTGACATATTAGCTTTCTCTGAAACTTGGCTTAACTCCTCTGTTCTAGATAATGAAATTCTTTCTAATAATTTTATTTCTTATAGGCTTGATCGTGTTGGTCGTCGTGGCGGTGGAGTACTCATTGCTGTAAACTCGAATCTGTCTTCAAGTGTTGTGCCGATTGATCTCCCCTTAGGTGTTGAGTTTATTTGCGTCGAAGTTACATGTTCTAACTTTAGCCTATATATCTCTTGTTCTTATATTCCTCCAGCTTCTGATATCATGATCTACGTGCACCATGCTGATGCTTTACGAACTATTTTTGGTCGTCTTAAAGATCGGGATGTTCTTATAGTTTTAGGTGATTTTAACTTGCCTAATATTTCTTGGCTTGTTGATGATAATCTATCTTTCTTAATTCCTTCATCTCAACATGTTTTTCTTGATAGCCTACTTGAATGTCCACTATATCAGTTGAATTCTTTCCTTAACTGTTCTAAAAGAATCCTTGATCTTGTTTTTGTCTCTGATCCCACTGTTAGTGCTGTATCGCAAACACAGCCACTAGTGAAACCTGAAGATCCTTATCATCCTACCATTGAAGTTACTATTTCTTACAATTCCGTTACTAATTTATTTAAAAACATCTCAAATTCTCGTCGTAGATGTTTTCGTAAAACAAATTTCAATCTTCTTAACAGCCTTATTTTCTCTTTTGATTGGTCGTTTCTATTTGAGGCCTGCGATATAGATTGTGCAGTGAAGTTTTTCTATTCTGCTCTTAATTCTCTAATTGATAAAAGCGTTCCTTATGTGAATGTCTCTACCGTCTCCAGCTCGCCAGTCTGGTTCACACGAAGGCTCTCCAATCTTCGTAACATTAAATCGAGATATTTTAAAAGATTTAAAAAAACTGGTTCGCGACTTGACTATGCAAATTATTGTATAGCCAAATCTCAATTTTGTCTCTTAAATACTCAATGCTACAACAATTATCTCGTTCGCTGTAAGGCTGAATTTTATAATAACCCCAAAAGATTTTACAACTTTGTCAATTCCAAAAGACGCTCTAATGTCCTACCTTCCACCTTCAGACTTAACGACCAGTCTGCTAATAATGATTTATATATTGCAGATCTGTTTGCTAAATTTTTTCAGTCGACATATTCTACTACTGTTTCGGATCCCACACCCTATCCCTTTTCAATCCCACATTTAAATTGTATGTTTTTTCCCAGTATTACTGAAGACTGTATTCTCTCTAGCTTGTCATCTATGAAGTCTTCCTTCGTTCCCGGGCCTGATGATATACCTAGTTGCATCCTTAAAATGTGTTCTATTTCCCTATCTAAGCCTTTAGCTCGGTTATTCTTTATATCGAGTGAGACTTGTAGATTTCCTGATATTTGGAAGGAGTCTTTTATTATTCCGCTTTTTAAAAAGGGTAGCAAATCGGATGTTTCCAACTACCGTGGCATTGCCAAACTTTCGGCAATACCTAAACTGTTTGAGAAAATTATTACGTCTTCTCTTCAACATCTATCCAGATCCACTATTTCTCCTTGTCAGCATGGTTTCATGAAAGGTCGTTCGTCGCTTGCCAACCTTTTAGAATTGACTACCCTTGTACACCATGGCTTCCGTAAAAAGTGTCAAACTGATGTTATTTATACTGACTTCAGTAAGGCTTTTGATACGGTTGATCATTCTTTGCTTCTCGCGAAACTTAACATCATGGGTTTTTCACCAAAATTATTGGGTTGGTTAAAGTCGTATCTTATTGGCAGAACCCAAAAGGTGTCTTTTCGTTCCTCGATATCTAAAACTGTTCGAGTTACGTCAGGTGTACCCCAAGGCAGTCATCTGGGCCCACTATTATTTACATTGTTTATAAATGATTTGCCTTTGGCCTTGGCGCATTCACGCGTGCTCATGTTTGCGGATGACGTCAAGATTTGTTATTCCTATAATGATCCTTCTTTCCAACAGTACTTGCAATCAGATCTCGATGCGTTCTGTGATTGGTGCCACGTTAATAAATTACACCTTAATGCCTCTAAGTGTTCTTTTATGACTTTCAGTCGTTTGTCTCCGCTCCTAGCTCATTACTCTATTAAGTCTGTTCTGTTAGATTGTGTTCCATCATTCAAGGACTTAGGCGTTATGTTTGACCCTAAACTTTCATTTAATGTTCATATTTCTTCAATTGTCAACAGAGCAAGCTGCCTTCTCGGCTTCATTAAACGTTGGGCCAAAGAATTTGATGATCCCTATGTAACAAAGGTTTTATACACTTCGTTAGTTCGCCCTACTCTAGAATATTGCTCGCCAGTGTGGAACCCGCAATATGATGTTCACCAGCGTAGTATTGAATCGGTACAGAAGCAATTCCTTAAGTTTGCGCTACGCGGTCTAAATTGGGACCCGGGTCTTCGCCTACCTTCTTATTCTGACAGACTTCTTCTTATTAATCTTCCTTCACTTTATAACCGTAGGCTTGTTTTTGGTATTCTCTTTCTCCATAAACTAGTCAACGGCGAAGTCATTTCTATCAATTTACTAGATACGCTGTATTTTTGTGTTCCCTCACGTCGGACCAGAAACTTTTTTCCTATTCACCTTAGTAGATGTCTGACTAACTACTCTCTTCACGAACCTCTTCGTGTTCTTTGCCAATCTTTTAACAACCTTTCTCACCTTATCTCTCCTCATCTTTCTGTCACTTCTCTTCGCGCTATACTTTTTAATCATCTACAGCGAAACCAATGAAAATATTCTGGACTTGGATTGGCTGCAACTCATCCCTGGCCACATTGGCTGTGAATCGGGGCATAGCTGGCACCTTGTGCAAATAAAACACCTCCACCGGGCCGGAGATGTTTAGTTGTGTATAAAGCTAAGCTACCTTCTTCATTTAATTACTATCTGTCTTTAGCTTAAGCTTTTTCGTCGACTGCTGTGTTGGTTGACGTAAATAAATAAATAAATAAATAAAGACTAGCGGATAAGGACTAGAACTACCTGAAGACTTTCTTGCGGAAGCATTAGATTCTTTGTTGCCAATATTGGAGAGATGGCTAAGCATCAATACTACATGCAAAATTAATTTCGAACTCTTCATCGAATACATGAAGATAAAAGATGATAAAATGAGTGTAATGATGAAGTCTCATTAGACTTCAATAAAGGTGATTACACTCAAAAATGAATTGGAAGAAATATGAGACTATAAAGATTGCCACTAAAATGGATGAATTTCAAGAACACGATAGTAGTTGGACATAAAAAAGATACTTTTTGTTGAAATGAATCTAAATAAGTATCAACCTCTGAAAGTTTCGAGTTGATGATTTTTGCTTCAAGTGTGCTTTAATATCTGCTTTGAAGCCTGCATAATTTTATCGTAACAGATGAAGATGCTTTATATAAAACTACTGATATAAGAAGTTCAGTAATTGATATAAATGGTTTACTGACACTAAATTTCACTAATCTAAACTTCCCACTTAGAATGAGAAACATCAAGAAATTTCAGAAGCAAAATGAAATAATTATAAACGTTTCTGGCTATGATGAGGAGGAGAGAAGTATAATTAGACCTCTATATGTATATATGTACATAACTTCGAAGACACAGTCCAAACATGTAAATCTGCTGACTGTTGAGGGAGAATTTATCTAATAAAAACTATTTCAAGATTTAAATATTTTTTACGTACTGCGTCTTCTGATTGCTTGCCTGATGGCGAATTTTTGTCCCTTTTACCTACTTAGCGGCCTTTTGCATCAAAAGAAAGAGAGGGAAATAGTTGGGCTGTTGAAAACACAGAAACAGAAAAAAACACCTTTTTTGCAAGGCAACAAAGTCTATCTATTTTTAATCCGATTTTGAGCAATATCTCTCATTCGACAGGAAATTTAATTCACTATCTTTCATAGTTCAAGTGTAGTTATACTTTAGTGTGTGTTAGTGGCGTAAAGTGATGTCAAGCAGAGAGACCAACTCATACAAAATTGAATTTTTCAATTGGCTCCAAAATGGACCCTGGGGCCAAATTAAAAATTTGTGGTATGCAGTTTATCTTAGTTTTACTAGATCTAAAACTTGTTCTTTGAGTGCAAAGGTGTACGAAAAATGGTTTTGAAAATGTGTCTTTTTTTTTTGCCGGTTCCGAATTTGGGAACTTTTTATCAAAACCCATTTTAAAAAAAACCCATCAAAGATATGCCCACGAAATTTACAGAACATCATCTCAATAGAATAACCAATTGAACGTTATAAATTAACTTATCAAAACTTTTCACTAACATTAAGTAACAATCGAATGAAATCAGAATTTAAGGTAAAAAAAAAATGTACCCAAATAATTTGCCGCCACAGTATGTGCATTTACTTAAATAAACAAATATGCTTATTTTACTATACACTATGGACACTGTCTCTAATCGAGCTCTCTAGTCCTGATTTAAATTTGAATTTCATTTTGTGAATTCATTAATCTTTACTTACTAAGGATAAGTATAACAGTACAGTAGAAATCGAGAAAAGAGAAACTTTGCTTGAGACTTAAAACTAACATTATTAACTAAGGGGAGAAGAAAAAGGACGGAGGAGACCACCAACATTTGCTGGCGGTATACATGGAGAGATTTTTATCTAAAATGGATATAGTACAATCGAATCTTTTATTTTGGTGTGTTATATCCTTATGTTCTACTATTTTACAATTAGCCCTTCTGAAAATAGGATAAATAATTGGTATACACAAATTGTTTTGAATATAATTGTTTTCGTCGAGGTATAGAAATATTTCTGGGGGTGTAAACCCGTTGCTTAGAGAAGGGCCTTTTATTAAGGTATTTTCCGAAATATCTAAACATCTTCTGACATGGTTTCTTATCAAATTTATTATCTATACGTCGATTCTGCAAATTGCTGCTGCCTTGTAAAGTACTTCGTTTGAGTAAAATTTAATATACATACTTGTCGGAGTTCTGTACAAGGATGTACAGGCCCTTAGTATTTTCCTTTCAAATTTGCGAATTCTTTCCATATAGGAAGGAGATGTATTCCACCATATAGGGCAGCTATAGGTTAATATTGGCCTGATCAGCCTGATGTATCCTGATTTATCCTATTTATTGTATCGCCAGAGTGAAATATAACGATGTCATCAGGGTAGGCAATAATATTATCAATCCTATTCATTAAGTCCAAGATATATAAATTAAATAGTGTAGGCGCATTTGCCGTACCCTGTTGTAAGCCGTTTTTGACAGAAAACTCTTTATCACTAAGTACCTGGTTGATGTGAACCTTGAATTTCTTATTTCTTAACATATTGTCTATTAAAATCATTGTATAAAGAGGAAATTTGAAACTCAAAGTCTATAAAACATGCTCCCGTTACAAATTTATTCCATGCCCAGTTAATTTCTGAGGTAAGCAGATTTATTGCATGGATTGTTGAGTGCGCGTGCTTGAATCCGAACTGTTTATCACTGGTTAGATTTAGTTTCTCTATAATATGTTAGGAAGCAAACTAATGGGTCTTAAGTTTTCTATGTGGTTTTTGTGTTGTTTCGAGCTCTCTAGTCCTGATTTAAATTTGAATTTCATTTTGTGAATTCATTAATCTTTACTTACTAAGGATAAGTATAACAGTACAGTAGAAATCGAGAAAAGAGAAACTTTGCTTGAGACTTAAAACTAACATTATTAACTAAGGGGAGAAGAAAAAGGACGGAGGAGACCACCAACATTTGCTGGCGGTATACATGGAGAGATTTTTATCTAAAATGGATATAGTACAATCGAATCTTTTATTTTGGTGTGTTATATCCTTATGTTCTACTATTTTACAATTAGCCCTTCTGAAAATAGGATAAATAATTGGTATACACAAATTGTTTTGAATATAATTGTTTTCGTCGAGGTATAGAAATATTTCTGGGGGTGTAAACCCGTTGCTTAGAGAAGGGCCTTTTATTAAGGTATTTTCCGAAATATCTAAACATCTTCTGACATGGTTTCTTATCAAATTTATTATCTATACGTCGATTCTGCAAATTGCTGCTGCCTTGTAAAGTACTTCGTTTGAGTAAAATTTAATATACATACTTGTCGGAGTTCTGTACAAGGATGTACAGGCCCTTAGTATTTTCCTTTCAAATTTGCGAATTCTTTCCATATAGGAAGGAGATGTATTCCACCATATAGGGCAGCTATAGGTTAATATTGGCCTGATCAGCCTGATGTATCCTGATTTATCCTATTTATTGTATCGCCAGAGTGAAATATAACGATGTCATCAGGGTAGGCAATAATATTATCAATCCTATTCATTAAGTCCAAGATATATAAATTAAATAGTGTAGGCGCATTTGCCGTACCCTGTTGTAAGCCGTTTTTGACAGAAAACTCTTTATCACTAAGTACCTGGTTGATGTGAACCTTGAATTTCTTATTTCTTAACATATTGTCTATTAAAATCATTGTATAAAGAGGAAATTTGAAACTCAAAGTCTATAAAACATGCTCCCGTTACAAATTTATTCCATGCCCAGTTAATTTCTGAGGTAAGCAGATTTATTGCATGGATTGTTGAGTGCGCGTGCTTGAATCCGAACTGTTTATCACTGGTTAGATTTAGTTTCTCTATAATATGTTAGGAAGCAAACTAATGGGTCTTAAGTTTTCTATGTGGTTTTTGTGTTGTTTTTTTTTTTTGAATGACAATTAGTTTAGCCGTATTCTATTGATTTGGGAAATATGAGTTGCTTAACATATTATTAAATAATGTTCAAAACTCAAGTTGAACCTCTTCTGCCAAATTTTTTAGAATAATATTAGGAATCCCGTCTAAACCTGAAGATAATTTACCGCGCAGCTTACCAAAGATAATATTAAGCACGTTAGCCTCAATAAAATAAGAATCCGTTTGATCCGCTTTAACCCATTTTGGACCACTGTTTGACTTTTCGAACAGCAAGTTTTGTATGTTTTCAAAGATTCTGTATTTTATTTGACTATATTTTAATCAAAGGGAAGTATATACTCTTATATAGTTAGTTCCACAAAAATTACATTGAATAAACCTTCAAATCCATTTTTTGAACCAGTTTCATCCCAAACTAATGTTTTATTTTTCAAAAGTCATTTTGCAACTTAATCAGCCCGGTCCAAAATGGGTTAAGGTTGTCCCCTTTTCTTACAGGACTAAAGGAAATCGTCGATTTGGCATTTACATAAGAAGTTTGTATTTCTAAAAACTCTTTGTACGCCGTATCGACCATGCGGTGCATTTCAATGTTCGTATCAATCTGTTTTGCAGAGTCAACGGATTGAAAGTGACAACCGATGACGTTTCCTATCCCTTTTTCATTTGTGATAAGGTAATTGTTATGGGCATCTAGTTTTAGATTATTGAGAACCAGGCCAGCTTCCTGGATAATGCTAGCGCGCGCTGGATGAACACTAATGATGCTGGTTGAGATCTCATCTATTTTTAGGAAGTTGTGCTTAACCTTAGCAAATTTTTACTGAGTATTTGGGGGTTATATGTTTATTTTATTTTCAATTTCAGAGTTAATCTTGGATTTTATGCAGTTTTGTAACATCTTGTTAACCAATTGTAATTCTGTTTTTAATAGTTGTAAGTCTAACTCAAAAAGATATATTTCTAATCTATTGCTCTTTTTAATAATAGTTAATATTTTGAATTTATCATTTGTTTCAAGTAAAAATAAAACGTAGTTTTTAATTTATTTTTTCTCCGATATATTTCGGTTGCGCAGCGGCAACCGTCTTCACGGCAACTACAATAAAATACAAGAACATTTAACAATTATGTGACATTTAACAATCTTGTAACATATATTGTTTAACACGGCAGCACTGTTCGACGTGGAGTTAAGAACTAATTCTTGTCAAGTAAATGTCACAAATGTCAGATTTGTGTTGGGAAATCCTAGTTTTTAATATCGATTTGGTCGTCCTTACGTCTTATTGTACGGTATGTTTCCTTGTCCATTGCATAGAATTTTGAATATTACATTGGTTCTATTTGTCATCTCTATCTTGGATTTTGTTTTGTTGAATATATGTTTGAGGGTATTGTCAGGTTTGTGTGCTATTTATTTTCGATCTTTGTCATAACATTCCGAATGTGATAGTCTTTCTGATAATTTAGGTACATAAGTGACAGATAAGAAGGTTTTCTCATTCTTAGTCGAAGCTTTTTGAAAAGGTCCTGCAGATCCGACTAAACTCATTTCTGTCATCGGAGAACACAATCCCTTCACACCAGTTCGGCTTCCGTCAATCGTCGGTTCGTGGTTAGATATATTTCTATCGCTACCATGTATTTACGTAATTTTACGCGCGGTAAAATTTAAATTTGTTCTTTCCTTGGGATTTGTGAAAGTCCCTCCTCTTTAGGTCTTCGTAGCTCTACTACACAGTAGGAATAGAAGAATTTGCTCAAAATTTTTTACGAATGAGTAAATTTAATTTCCAATAGAAGTTAAAAAGAATTGTTGCTCTTTAAAATAAAATTTATAGCGGACGTTGACGATACTATGCGCAGTACGTTCAAGTGGCCCCTACGACACCAGGACAAAGCCTGTAATGGGCGAGCCCCAGCAGATAGCTGCCCACCTCCCACCCGACCGACCGAGGGGTGCAGCCGTATAACGCACGGCACGAATCGCGTGGACAAATACACAATACAAAAAACAGACAAACAAATAATACTATAGCTATCTATTAACTAAATGGGATAGGATAGATGTTTTAAGCATATTAATAGAAAACTCTGAGCCGATTACAGGGTATAGAAGGTTGTAATCAGAGCAGAGGACCCTAAAAGGTTCATGCTGGCATAGTTAGAAGAACAAGGATTAAGGGATAAAGGTATCAAAGGATGTCTACTCCGTCTACATGGTACCGACAGATTTACCTGAGCTAATAACTCAGGCGAGTCGATATCACCAATTAGGGGCTTGTGCATAAAAATAACACCAAGAATAATTCTACGGCTAGTTAGGGAAGAAAGGTTAATCAAGAGAAGTCTACTAGAATACGAAGGCAAATTGACATTGCGATCCCAGCTTAAGCCACGAAGAGCAAATAGCAACAACTGCGTTTGAACGGATGGTGCGACTCATATTGAGGTGACCAAATGCAAGATCCATACTCTAAAATAGGACGGACAAGCGAAGTAAAATGAACTTTAGTTGTATAGGGGTTGTTAATTATATTTTAGACGCTTATAAACTTTATTTTGACTTTTTCTTAATAGTATGTTTTACTATGTTCTTATTGTCGGCGTGGTCTTTTTTCGAGTGTGGCCGTATCTTGTTAAACTGAGAATACATCGAAATCATCGAAACTTAAAATACTAGATGTATCGATATTGATCGACATAGCGGCCCCTAGTGCGGAATCCCTTTTTTGAGCTCGATCCTTCTCATCGTAGCGGTTGACTCGTATTTTGCATAGACGTTGACCGGGCGACGATACGGGTTTTTAGCCGTCTTCAATTCGACTACGCGTACCATTCCATCTTCACCTGGAAAAACTTTCATAACTCGACCGAGCGGCAATTCGCCACACGGGGTGTTGTCTTTCATAACAAGTATGTCGTCGACCTCCAAGTTTGGCATATCTTTATGCCATTTCTCCCGATGTATAAGTGTGGGAAGATATTCTTTAATGAAACGTTTCCAGAAAGAGTCTATCTCGTACTGCGAGATTCTCCAAGCTCGTTTTTCCATCATATTAGAAGTAAAGTTGCCTGGGCCATGGAGTATGCAGCTTTGCGGGATACAAATATCGTTTGGACACAGACCAAGTTCGTTATCGGGGTCATCAGATTCCAGTATATATGGTCTGCTGTTGACCAGATATTCTGCCTGCATAAAAATTGTTTGCAACGTTTCATCGCTGGGATTTGCGTTTACTGTTAAAATTGCTTCAATTGCCCGTTTAAAACAGCCTACTAGTCGCTCCCAGTAGCCTCCGAAATTTGGTGCATTTGCTGGAATGAAATTCCAAATTATTTTAATACTTGCCAAATACTCTTTCACGGCACACTCATCCAGGTCCTCTAGGGCTTCTTGTAACTCTCGTGCTGCTCCGCGAAAATTTGTGCCATTGTCTGACCATATGATTTGTATAGGTCCACGTCGAGCCATCATGCTACGAACTAGGGAGTGGGCTATCTCCACGTTGATTGCTGTGGTAGTCAGGCATGTGAATATTACTCCGTACCGCTTGAGGAGGTGTTTTGAGGCTCGAGTTCCTCTTTCTGCTTTGGTGTAAAATGGACCGAAGTAATCGACGCCTGTTGCTGTAAATGGTTTTTTGTGGGTGAAAAACCTTTCTTCGGGCAGAAATCCCATTTTTGGTGTTTGTGGTTTTGCCTTTTTGCGTTTACACCAAACACAAGCATTGATCGTCGTTCTGATGATTCTATTTAATTTTGGCATCCAGTATGCCTTCCTGAACTGATGTACTACTACCTGTGTTCCGACATGTTGTGCGTCGACATGAATTTTATTGATCAGCATCCGAGTAAAGATATGTTTGCCATCGAGAACAGCTGGGCTTTTGGTATATGTCGATACCTCTTTTGCACGTTCTATTCTGCTATCCACTAGCATTATGCCATTGTCATCCAGGTATACACAATATTTTGACAACCTCAATATTAAAGAAGGCTTTCCGGTTTTTAGGCTGATTAGATCGTCCTGAAATAGTTGTTGCTGTACAACCGTCCACCAGACAGTTTCCGCCCATTCAATTTCGCCGACAGTTAACTCATTCAATTTTCGATTACCTTTTAACCGTTTCGTTAAGTTATTTATGTATCTCCCAATCCAGGCAGTACTGCGAATCAATATATTGTATCCGGAAATTCTTTGTATGAGTATATCCATTGGATGTTCCATCTCTTGAAGTACCATTACGACCCCTGTTTGGTCGTATCTTCTATAATGGGTTTTTGAAGATCCCATATGGATTCGGGTCTTTGAAAAAAATCGGGTCCCGTCAACCACCAATGAAGTTTATGCTCTGATATGTTGTCACGCGTTATGACGTCAGCGATGTTTTCATTTGTTGATAGCCAGCGCCACTCTGATCTTACAGATTTTTCACAAATCTAACCTATTCGATTTGCGACAAAAACGTCCATACGTTTATCGCTGTTAATTCAGGTAAGAACCGTACGTGAATCAGTCCAAAAATAACGTTGATCTATATTGATTTGTAATTCGTGGCTTATCATTTCAGCCAGACGGCATACCACTACGGCGGCCATCGTTTCCAGTTTCTGAATAGTTATATGTTTGATTGGAGAAACCCTTGCCTTAGATGCAATTAGTGACACATCAAATTGACATTTATCCTCCTTAACATAGCTGCATCTGATATAGGCAACTGAAGAATATGCTTTTGCACTTGCGTCATTAAATATGTGCATTTCAACGCGGTCGGCATTGTTCAGATTAGAGCTATAATACCTTGGAATTTTGGTGCCGTCAATTGCTATTAATGCCTTTATCCAATTTCGCTATTTGTTTATTAGATCTCCCATGATTTGGTCATCCCAGCCGATTCCAGACTCCCATACATCTCGCATAATGATTCGTCCTTTAATTGTGACTGGTGTCATGAGTCCCAATGGGTCATATAGCGAATTAACTACTGACAATACATTCCTCTTTGTTGGTGTAACTTTGCCAGAAAGCAGATCATCTGTAACTTTATGCATTGCCGTAGTGGAGTACGTGAAGAAGTCGCCTTTTGCGTCCCACAATACTCCTAGTACCTTTTGTTGTACGTGCATTTTTTCCCCTATCATTGCTGTAGACTTGTTCGCTCTGAGAGTTTTGGAAATGGATTGCATCACTTCGTTGCTCATCTATAAATTTGCTAGCCTTGTAATTTTTAACAAATTAAGCCAGAAATTGTGAGCAAGTAGTTCCAAACAATATTGCTTGCATTTAAAATATTGATGGCTTTCTTTTTTGGTCAAGATCTCTCCATAAGAAACATTGTGCTGCAGTATCACATTCTGTAATGCTCACATGATTGAACATTTCGCGAATGTCTGCTACGACTGCTACCTCATGTAGCCGAAATCGTATCAAAATTCCTATTATAGACGTTGACCAGTCTGGGCAAGTAAGCAGGTTGCTATTGAGGGACGTACCGTTGCAAGTAGCCGCAGCGTCGAACACAAGTCGAACCTTGGCGGGCTTATTTTGTTGGTTGATAACAGCAAAATGTGGTAAAAACAACAGTTTTGGAGACTTGAGAACGTTAATGTCTGTCGGTAGTTTTATGTCATCCGATTTCCATACCAATCCAATTTCGTAGAAGTAACCCTTTTGTTTAATTGAACTTTCTGCCTTTGCTATTGCTAACCGCTCATCCACAGACCGTGTTTTGTCGATCTTTATTGTACAGGCACCGAAATTTTTTCAATACTGAATTGTTGCTTAATCATTTGTTGTAAAATGTGATGCTTGTAGATTGGTTTGTGCTGGTCCATGTACTACCCAGCCTAATTTGGTTTTAGATAACATTGGCCGATGCTCATTGCCATCTATAACGGCTCGTGCGGTAATTAATTTAGCATGGCGTTGTCCTATCAATACCATGGGTTGCCTATCCTGCAACTTCATGTAGTCTACCATATTTTTTGGTACAAATTCTGTTAGCTTCTTATAGTCAAGTTGTTGTGTTGGTATTTTTAGATCGTTGACTAACCAAATTCCATTTAGCTGATGTTTCGGACCGTTTTTTCCACTTTTATTAATGGTTGCCGATTCCGCATCTGCCTCATATCTGTAGACACCACCTGTCCAAGTAAAACAAAATGGTTTTGCGTCACCCTTTATGCCAACTTCTTTTGCCAAGCTCATTTCCATGATTGTCGAGGTACTACCGTCATCCAAAAATGCGACAGTTTCTTTCGAGCCTTTTTCGCCGTGTACCGTGATTGGTATCATTTTGAGTGTTTATGTAGGGGGGTCGAACTTCCTTCTGGTTGATGGCAGCTAGGTGAACTTTTCCTTTTCCCTGTTTTTCCTCCCAGTAAATTCTGACACGCAGAGATTAATTTCACTTCACTTGATGTATTCAGGTATAAACTTCAACTAACTCTAGCTTAGCTTAAGAGCAGGGCACCAAGCCCCGCTTGGAGCGGAGTGTGGGGAGTTCTTTCGTGGGGAGAGCGATGGGCACCATCGGGAGAGCGGCGCGAGGTGAAAGCTTCCGCCTCCTTTAACCCTTGTGTTGCCCGGTTGGGCATAAACATGCTCCCCCCCTTGCAGGAGTGCAAGACCCAGGCAGTTTAATGGCACGCTCCGGACAGGGTCCAGCCAAAAACTGTGCGCATCGCAATCGGCCGCCCGCCAACCCCAGGTAGACTCCCTTCTAGCATGACCTCCGTGATCACATCCGCGCCCAGGACCAGAGACACTGACGACGGTCGGTAGAACGTCTCATCCGCCAGGACGACGCCCTCAAACTTTTTGGCGATCTGTGGGTCCACCGGAGCGCTTGGAGTGCGGCAGCACAAGCCATCGACCACCTTCAGGATCGCCTCCAATCGCCATCCTTCACTGATTGGGGACCGGATCACTGCTGCCACCGCTTTCTCTGCCCCTATATTGACGGCTGTCAACTTGAAGGCCGTGGCCAATGACGTCGCCATCGACGATACCGCAGAACAAGGGTCCACCAGGGCCTTCACGTCGAAGGTTTTTCCCTCCGTCTCAATACGCACCATCGCCGTGGGCATCAGATGCGGATTGCGGTGCTGCAGCAGTGTGGTCAAGGTCAGTTTCGGATCGGAGGCTGGCGTTGGCGCGACCCTTCGTCTGGAGGACTCGGGGGTGACTCGGCGTACGACGGAGCTTGGAGTGCGTCGACGTGGCTGTTCATGGAAGTGAAGCAGCGTGTGGTGATCCTCCTCACAGATTCGGCACTTATCACCGCTTAAGCAGCTTCCTCCGGAATGTTGGTGGGCCAGGCAATTGGCGCAGTACTTATTCGCCAGCACTGCCCTCATCCTCTTCTCCACGTTCAGCCGCAGGAAGCGACGGCATCGCTTCAGAGGATGGATTCCGCGACAGACTCGGCAACGGAAGGACTCAGTTCCTCGCGAACATCTGCGCTCCTCTTTCGATGCCTGTACTGAACGCGGTCTCGGAGCCATGGACACGGGATCTAGGTTGACGAATATCAGGAAGCTGCCGGGACAAATAATGAAGAAAGCGGATTAATGTAGGACGATAGAACACATATTACTACTGGCAGCTCGGCCGTTCTTACTTGGGAGGAAGGACCAAATGCTGGACGCTACTGTAGTTTTACGTAATGGGTTTGAATTCTTTCTTCTGGAGGAAGAAAGATCAACTTTGCGACGGGACGCTTCACAATACCGCGAGCGGTAAGCAGTTCGACGACGCGGACATTGCCGTCACTGCCAGGGTGTGTCTGGTGGATTCGCCCGAGACGCCATTCATTAAATGGAAGATTGTCGTCTTTGAGTACCACCAGATCGCCCACTTCAAGATTTTTAGAAGGGAATCGCCACTTATTGCGCTTATGTAGCTCCTTCAGATACTCGTCTTTCCATCGGGTGCAGAAATGCTGACTCACGGCCTTCAGACGCTGCCACCGGT
The DNA here is from genome assembly GCF_018902025.1 of Drosophila willistoni. Lineage (NCBI taxonomy): Eukaryota > Metazoa > Arthropoda > Insecta > Diptera > Drosophilidae > Drosophila > Drosophila willistoni. Next base: position 17,701,143 of record NW_025814047.1, read on the forward strand.
TAATGATAGACGGTACCTGATCCTTGATTTCAGGTTCCGTCACGGATAGCAATGGACCGCCAACTAGGAAATGGCCTGGGGTCAAAGCTAAAGAGTCGGTGGGGTCTTCAGACATAGGAGAAATCGGCCGCGAGTTCAAACACGCCTCTACCTTAGCCAGCAGCGTAGAGAACTCTTCAAAAGTATACCTTTGGTTGGAAGTGGCCTTGTAGAACAGAGTTTTAAAGCTCTTAACTCCAGCCTCCCACAACCCTCCCATGTGTGGTGCCCCGGGAGGGATGAAATGCCAGGACAGATTCTGATGGCTGTAGTGGGATAATATTTTCTGCTGGGTAGAACTTAGGAAATCTTTTTCAAGCACTCTGGATGCACCTACGAAGTTTTTTCCGTTGTCGGACTGCACTTGCTGGGGACACCCTCGCCTCGATACAAAGCGAGCGAATGCTGCCAGAAATGCTTCGGTACTCAAATCCGAAGTTGCCTCAAGGTGAATGGCTTTGGTGGAAAAGCAAACAAAGACACACACATATCCCTTTGATATGCGGCAAGCGCGGCCGGTGAAACTCTTGATGTCGAAAGGACCTGCGAAATCTATCCCGGTGGTCGTGAAAGGTCGTGCGAAAGTAGTTCGCTGGGCCGGAAGGGTGCCCATTAGCTGTGATTGCAGCCTTCTTTTATAAATCACACAGACTTTGCATGAATTGACCACCGATTTTACTAGATTCCGCAGTCTTGGAATCCAGTATCTCTGTCGGATGAGACGGACTACCAGTTGGCTGCCCCCATGGAGAGAGATCTGATGCGTGAAAAGCACCAACAGCCGGGACAACGGACTTACTACTGGCAACAGAATGGGGTTACGCTCATCGTAACTAAGGGCCGCTGCTTGTTGCACGCGCCCACATGCTCGGATCACACCTGATGCGTCAATGAAAGGATTCAAATTGAGAATGGTGCTAGACGTGGGCAGAGATTTCTTCTGCTGTAGACACCGATGTTCCGTCGGAAAGTAATCACGCTGAGTGACTTGGATCAACGCCTGGAGTACTTGATTGATCTCGCTAGAGGTCACCTCCCCGGAGTAATCGTTTGGAAGTTTACGACACCTTCTGCCGAAACGGATCACATATGCTATCACTCGTAAGGCACGTGCCAGATTGGAAAAACGAGATAATATCTCGTTGGCTGGCTTAGCGATCGCGACGTGGACCTTCACTACCCGCTTCTCCAAGGCAGTGTCTAGTGGGAGTGGTGTCGCTCGCTGCCAGGACTCTTGTGGTTCCCGTAGCCATGGTGGTCCGTGCCACCACAAATCCTTGTGTACCAATTCCTGCGCACTCAGGCCGCGGCTAGGGAGATCTGCTGGGTTGTCCTCTGAACGAACGTGATTCCATGGGGCGTCATTTGTTGCCGTCACAATCTTTGCTACCCGATTTGCGACAAACGTTGTCCATGTGCAGGGTGGCTTATTTAACCACGACAGTACGACGGTGGAATCTGACCAATAAAAAGCCTCCGCATTATCAACTGGAAGTTGCGGAAGAACTGCAGCTGCCAGTTCCGCTAAAAGTGTAGCTCCGCATAATTCAAGGCGGGGCAATGAAACCGTTTTAACCGGGGCGACTCTAGATTTCGCTGCAAGAAGGCAGCATGATATGCCTTGGTCATTGCTAACGCGCACGTAAATTGCGGCACCATAAGCCCGCTGTGACGCATCGCAAAAACAATGGAATTGGATGTCGGAATTTGGGTCATGAATATAATAATAATTTGGCGGTACATTTTTGTGATGTCGGCATTGAAAACTACTCGGAAAAAACGCCACTTGAGAATCTGAGTAGTGAGATCGGACTGAAGTACCGGACCAGGGTAAAGTATGTCGTTGAGACTTACTCCGTTGGTGGACTTGCTAGAGGCGTTAAAAACTACCCGTACCTTTGTTGTGGTGCTGTCGGGCTTGAAAACCGCATGGTGTGGCAAATAAAAATTGTTATTAGTGCCGTCAAATGGAACCTGACGCATGTGGCCCAAGTCCAAATATTCTTGGATGACGGCGTCATACTCAGTTTTTGCCGGCTTATTTTTAAGGAGTCGGCTTTCGTTTTTTAGGAACTGAGCCAATGCCCCTGGTCTGGAATGACCAAGGTTGATGTTGGTTGGATCTCGAAACGGAAGTGAGACCGTATATCTCCCCGAAACATCTCTTCTTGTGGTCTTCTGGAAATTGACCTCGCAAACAGAGTCAGAATCTTCTACCGGTTTGCCCGGTAGATCCTCCACCTCCCAAAACCTTGTGAGAAGAGTTTCAAGTCCCTCCTCTCTGCTAACTGCGACCCTCGTGGTGAACGCGGCACATGAACTGACGGGGACCCCTTGCAACGGGCCTGAAATGACCCAACCGAATCTCGTCTCTTGAGCCATTAAAGATCCGCACACTTCGGTCTGGATGCCGGAAAGAGTCACCGCTGGTATTACATCAATGCCAAGGAGTAGATCGATCTTTGCCTTTAATCTGAAGGAGGGGTCGGCTAGAGGAATATTGGGCATTCCTTCCAGTGTGGCTTGGGCTATCGTACATAACGGCAAATCATCAGCAACTTGGGACAAGACAAACGCTTCTATCTCGATCTGGACTGGAGGTCCATGCGATGACCGAATGCTTATGTGACAGACCTTCAAGGTTCTATTGACCTTTCCGTTAATGCCTGTCACTTCGGCCCTGACAGTTTGGAATGGTAACTTCATGAGTCGGAACATTCTTTCGGATATGAAATTGGCTTCAGAAGCCGGGTCTAATAGCGCCCGTGAAGCATAAGTAGTGCCCTTGTGCCAAAAGTCCACGATCGCTGTACCTAGCAACTTATCTCGTGAGGACCTTGCCTCAGAGGTAAAGTAAGTCCGGACAATATTGTGCGAACTGGGCTGAGCTGGGACCGACGTTGGATTATTCTCCGGTCGGGCGTCCTTGTGCAAGAGCGTATTGTGACGCCCCTTGCACGTGAAGCAATTGTGCTGACTCGGACAATCTTTTACTTGATGTCCTCTTGCGAAACAGTTCAGACAAAGGGACTTTTTCTTTATGTATCCGGGTGATTCTCCTTCATACAGAGATCACAGGATTTTGGTTTGGTGGTCACCTTGGCTTCAAATGTATTAGCCTTTCGGGTGGCTGGAATCGGATTTCGTGGAGGTTTCGATGTGGGAACCGAAATAGCCATTGCAGTTGTATTTTCCACCGCTTCGAGCGTACGGAACCGCTCAGTGAGGAAATCGTCCATCATTTGCCACTCTGGAATGGCAGTCTTGTCTCCCAGAGATTGCTCCCATAATGAAAGGGTATTCTTTGGCAATTTGATGGAACAGAAAAATACGAACATGCCTCCCCAAGTGGTTACTGGCAGGCCACAGTGCTCAAAAGCGCGAATGGATGCCTGCAGAGCATTCTGATGATCCTGTAATGCTTTTCCGGACTCATGGGAAATTTGAGGCAGGTCAAGAAGTGCTCGGAATTGGCTGTTCACGATAAGTCGCTTATTTTCGAAACGCTGTTTAAGTGCATTCCATGCCGTTTCAAAACCATCATTTGTAAGCGGGAATTTTGCTACAATGAGGTTGGCTTCACCCCTCGTTTTCGCTAGGAGATGGTACAGCTTTTCAACAGGGGAAATTCGCGAATCGCTTATGTAGATGGCTGTAAACAAGTCACGGAACGTGGGCCATTTTAAATAATCTCCCGTAAAGACTTCTGTGTCAATGGGTGGCAATCGACAGCCTCGTTCTGCTGGTGCAGATAGGCGCATGACGGTTCGGAGGAGTCGGAGCAGACCCTTCATGGATAAGCTCGTTTAATCGAGCCGTGCATCGCTCGTAAACTTGATAGCATTTGTCATATTTAGCTTGGATGGCTAAATCTTCAGAGTTATCGTCTTTACCATCTATGAGTGCCTCGCATTTCTCATATTCCTGCTCGACCTTCTCCCACAACGCTTGAACTCGATCACGACGGACTTGGAGCGTAAATACGCTGACCTCGGACAGTGACGTGACGTGGGTGTCGACTTCAAACTGACTTAGTTTATCGCAAATGGAACCAAACTTCTTCAAAGCCATGGTGGAAGCAGCTAAAACCCTTTTGGTCTCGGACCGAGTGACTCTTGGGGCGGTTACCAAAATCTGTGGAAGTGGTACCAATGATTTGACCTCTTTTTGACTTGCTCGTCGTGGCTCTGACGTGGCTTGCTGAAAGGTCGTGCTCGATGGTGCGGACTTGAGAGTTAGTGGACTAGAGAGGGTCTGAAATGCTCGGGAAGGAGGAGTAGTAGGGCTGGTACTCCTCTGGCGCTGACCTGGAGCAGCAATTGAGGATTTGCTCGGGGCTGCAGTGTTCTCAGCTGCTTTCTCGTCTTTTGACGGGCTCGTGCTCATAACCCCAGAGAGTGGCGGTTATAAAGTGGTGAGCTGGCTTGGCACGGCTTGAAAATTGGCCAAAAAGACGAACTGGAACGTTTGGGAAAAACTGGAACACTACCAAACCACTTGAAGAACGGCTTTGAAACGCCTTGAAATAGATTGAAAAAACCAGAAAACGAGCTGGTACGTTTGGAATGACTTGGAACACTGCCAAAAACCCCTAGGAACGGCTTGGAACACCTTGGAATTCAAATATAACTACAAAGATGCGACTTGGAGCGGGTGGAAACACTTTGGAATTGAAATAGAACCAAAGATAAGACTTGAAACGCTTGGAAACACTTTGTAATTGGAATCTAACTCCAAAGATACGACTTGGAACGTGTGGGAATACTTTGGAATTGCAATATAACTCCAAAGATGCGACTTGGAACGTGTGGGAATACTTTGGAATTGCAATAGAACCAAAGATACGACTTGAAACGCTTGGAAACACTTTGGAATTGGAATCTAACTCCAAAGATACGACTTGGAACACGTGGGAATACTTTGGAATTGAAATATAACTCCAAAAATACGACTTGGAACACGTGGGAATATTTTGGACTTGAAATATAACTCCAAAAATACGACTTGGAACACGTGGGAATACTTTGGAATTGAAATATAACTCCAAAAATACGACTTGGAACACGTGGGAATATTTTGGACTTGAAATATAACTCCAAAAATACGACTTGGAACACGTGGGAATATTTTGGACTTGAAATATAACTCCAAAAATACGACTTGGAACACGTGGGAATACTTTGAAATTGAAATATAACTCCAAAAATACGACTTGTAACACGTGGGAATATTTTGGACTTGAAATATAACTCCAAAAATACGACTTGGAACACGTGGGAATACTTTGGAATTGAAATATAACTCCAAAAATACGACTTGGAACACGTGGGAATATTTTGGACTTGAAATATAACTCCAAAAATATGACTTGGAACACGTGGGAATATTTTGGAATTGAAATATAACTCCAAAAAATGCGACTTGGAACGCGTGGAAACACTTTGGAATTGGAATCTAACTCCAAAGATACGACTTGGAACGCGTGGGAATAGAATAAACAAAAAACGCGGAACACAAATTTTTACCAATTAAATATTATTCGATTTTTTCCTCAACGTGACCCTTCAACATATATACCCCACAAAGTGCCTGCCAACCTAGGGTATACAGCACAGCTACTTTTGGTCGTTTGCTTTGTGCCGGTCTTTGGCACATGAGCTTGCAGCTGTGCTGGTATACTGCAGTTAAGCGGTACTTATGTATGCACGTATGTATGTATGTATATAGGCTGCAAGGGATAGCGGGATTTGTTCGCGGTGATGGAAAAATATATTTGTGTGCGAAAAAATTAGAAATTTTTGTGGAATATATGTATGTATGGATATGTATATGAGAATCAATATGTAAAATTTTATGTATGGAAAAAAAATATGTATATGTATATGGATATGAATATATATATGTAAAATTTTATGTATGGAAAAATATGTATATATATGTATGTGAATATATATATGTAAAATTTTATGTATGGAAAAATATGTATATATATGTATGTGTATGGATATGTCAAATGTTGGAGTATATATATATGTATTTAAAAATTTCTTTTTCTTTTTTTTTTTTTAAATATGAAAATATGGAATGGCGATATGCAGAGGTGTGAATGGATCGGATTTCTTTATATAAATTAATGTTTTTTTTTTTTTTTTTTTTTTTTAATATGATTTTTTTGCTGTGTCTAACCGATATGCCCCCAACTTTATAGGGTGTCTGGTCACCAGAAATGTCTAAGTGTGGCTTTTATATGTGAGAGGGTGGTTCACTTTCGTTTTTTTTTTTTTTTTTTTTAAAAATCTTTATTATTCGTATTCAAAATTTTCTTCTCTTCGTTGGAACCACCTTTCACTGCGCGCACACTTTTCCCAGGAGTGGACTGTATTTGCACAAAACCTTTATTTTTGGATTTAATGTAGCACTGGATATGTTTGTAATTTTTGTCACATTCACACACTCTGCTTGCATATATACATATATATTTTATATGTAGGAGATCACTTTTTCCGTAGGTTTGATTCACTGCATACATACATATGTGTTAATATTTTTTTGAAATTGCGAAAAAATATATATTGGAAATAGGCAAATAAAATATGGCGCCTTATATACTTGGCCTATATATGCCAAAGTGCGAGAAAAAAAAACTTGAAGTGGGCGAACCAATATGGCGCCTTATGTACTGGACACATATATATGTATGAAAATTTGGGGACCAAAATTTTCTCTCCTTTGAGGAGGAAAAATTTGCGCGAAAGTAATTTTTACTTGGATTAGGAGAATCAATGGCAACAATTATATGTATGTGAGTATGGGTACGGATGCTGGAGGCATGTACATGTACTCATATACCTATAATTTGCAAAAAAAATTACTTAGCTTGAAATATGGATGAAATTCCACCGATGCTAGTGGTTCGAGAGGATCTTAATATCCGGCTCGAAGGACCAAATGTTTATGTAGGGGGGTCGAACTTCCTTCTGGTTGATGGCAGCTAGGTGAACTTTTCCTTTTCCCTGTTTTTCCTCCCAGTAAATTCTGACACGCAGAGATAAATTTCACTTCACTTGATGTATTCAGGTATAAACTTCAACTAACTCTAGCTTAGCTTAAGAGCAGGGCACCAAGCCCCGCTTGGAGCGGAGTGTGGGGAGTTCTTTCGTGGGGAGAGCGATGGGCACCATCGGGAGAGCGGCGCGAGGTGAAAGCTTCCGCCTCCTTTAACCCTTGTGTTGCCCGGTTGGGCATAAACATTGAGTAATGCAGATTTTGGTGAATCAGATACGCATCCTGTGACGTTTGTGGTGTCTGCTAGATTTACTTGTATGGGTCTCTTGTGCAGTAATGGGTTGTGAAACTTTTCACAATTGTCAATTTTGCAGGCTTGTCTTTCACTGCATTGGCTTTTATGGAATTTTAGACAGCTGTAACACGATTACGATTAGCTAAATCCCATCTCTTTTTAATATCTGCTTTTAAGAATACGTTGCACTTGCTTAGAGGGTGTTTTTCCTCGCTGCAAATAAAGCAAAATGCTTTTGGTTTTGGCTTTGGTTGGTTACCGCCTCTATTTCCAGTTGTTGGGATTGGCTCACTTTAAATTGCTCTGCGAATTACAACTGCTGCTTAATTGATGTAACCTTTTTGAACAATGAGACATCTTGGATTAGATCTGCTTGTCTTTGTGCCCAATCAGCTAGCTTGTCAAATGAAGAATGAAGCGCGCTCGTTTGCATCTCGTAGATACGAGCCCCATTCTCGTAGATAGTTTTCGGACAGTTTTCCGATCATCATAGCTAGTAATCGTTGTGTGTCGATTAACCAGTTGTCAGTATATTCCAAATCAGAACTTATGTTTTGAACAGTATTATTAAATTCTTTGAAATTGTCAATATTATTGACCAGCTTTACTTGGCACGCTCTTGACATCAAGACTATTGCAATATTTTCGGCTCCACCATACGCTTTATCTAAGATCGATATGATTTTATCCGGATCTTTTGCAGAGATTGGTAGCAATGAAACCTTTTCCTTAGCCACTCCCTTTAGAGCTTTTGATAGTCGTTGAACATCTTTCTCTTTGGAGAATCCTCAATGTTTGCTCGTAGCATTGAACTCTTGTATAAAGTGTGTCCAATTCAATGCTGATAAACCATCAAACTCCAGGTGTTTGCTGTTAAAGCTCTGCCGAACCAGCATCTGACTATGACTAACTAACCTACATTGAAGTTCGCTGACTTCGCAGAGATGTTTCAAATCGTTCGGACATGCGGGAAGAACAATCTTTTAGTGAGACTTTGGTTTTCAGAACATTTTTCTTACTTACCCGTGCTTCTTTTTCCGCTTGAAGAAGTTCTAGTTCCCTTTAAACTATAAGTATTTCATTGTGCATACTAGTTAAATCTATCTCTTAGTTTGCAGTTGGGTTGTTATCTGCCTCTGACAGTATCCGTTTGTTGTTTATAAGCTTTGTCTCCTTTTCGCACATTTTACGCTTGACGTCTACGTATGCTGTATCCACATTTTGTTTTGTTCCAGTATAACTAGTCGCTGCTCCAGAACTGGTGCATTAGACCCATCAGAGTCTCCGGTGCTGACAAATGATATGGCGTCAACAATTTTTGCCGCCAAATCATTTTTTGTCTCTTTCTCATCGACGCCGATGTCAAGAAACTCACAGACGCGCAATAAAGCATTTGCGCCAAGTTTCTTTGAGATTGCCTGCTCATGTTCTACCTTTTCAGCATTGTTAAAATTTAAAACTTTGAATGTACGAAGCTGTCGTTTTATCAATGTTTCCGTAACAAATTTCAGGTAGATTGCAAAATGTACATCTCGTAGTGTTTGCGATTTCCACGAATCAATGCGGCCAAGCTGCTGTTTGCTCCACTGCCACATTTTTGATTAGATGGTTTTTGTTTTGATTATGGACTGGATTTTGGCTCGAAGGACCACTATGTTAATTATATTTTAGACGCTTATAAACATTATTTTGATTTTTTCTTAATAGTATGCTTTACCATGTTCTTATTGTCGGCGTGGTCTTTTTTCGAGTGTGGCCGTATCTTGTTAAACTGAGAATACATTGAAATCATCGAAACTTAAAATACTAGATGTATCGATATTAATCCAGGCCTCTTACTACGATACAAATAAGCTACGACAGGGGTCATCAAATTGTTTTGACCATCTTTAATTGAAACCCAGGACACTCATGGCCCTTGCGAAGTGGTGGAAATATGGGTGTTAAAATTTAACTTATGGTCCATAAGTACGCCCAAATCATTCATATTATTTAGACGTTCTAAAGGACTATTGTTTAGAAAATAAGTGACCAGTTGAGGAGAGTTACGAAAAAAGTCATTACCTTACATTTGGTAGTGTTAAGATTTAGTAGATTAAACTGGCACAAGGATTGAAAGTTTTTAAGATCAGCTTGTAGCCGACTAAATGAATCTGTATCTTTATAAGTTAGACAAAGCTTGACATCATCAGCATACATAAGCACACGCGAATGAACAATGACTCATGGAAGATAGTTAATGAATAGTAAGAAAAGCAGAAAAGTAATAAGATATGATTAACGGAATCAAAAGCTTTGCTGAAGTCAGTGTATATGACATCAGTTTGTTTACCATTTTTGAACCCCTTGATAATTATTGATGTAAATTCTAAAAGGTTAGTGGTTGTAGATCTACGTTTCACAAACCCATGTTGGGATGGCGAAATAATAGAGCTGCAAAAATGTTGCAATTGAGAAGTTATAATTTTCTCAAAAGCTTTCGGAATAGCGGACGATTTTGAGATACCCCTATAGTAAGAGGCTTCGGACTTTTTGCCATTTTTATGCAGAGGAATAATATACGACTCCTTCCAAATAGATGGAAAAGAGGAAGATTCTACAGACAATAGAAACAATTTTAAAATGGGTTTACATAATGCGTTTGCACAGAACCTGAGTACACATCCAGGAAGACCATCTGGCCCCGGAGAATAAACAGGTTTAACTAATTTAAGTTCGCTAAAAATATAACTTTCATCAATCGCTGGATTGAAAATGCAATTAGCCTTTTTTAAATGATAAGGATACGGACTTGCTCGATATTCCGTTGAGGAATAAGTTGTTTTGAAAAAACTCGCAAACATATCGGCAATTGCCTGATCAGTGTTTGCTTTTTTATTTTGAAAAGACAAAAAAGATGAGTGCACAGAGGTCTTACGTTTAGAATTAACAAAATTATAAAATTGTTTAGGGTCAGAAGAAAACTGAAGCTTACACCGCTGAAGATAATTCTTATAGCATTGTGTATTAAGCATCATGAATTTTGAATGAGCGACTGTATACAGAGCATAATCTGATGTACGACGTGTTTTTTGAAACTTTTTATAATATCGGTTCTTCACATTTTTCAAATTGGATAACTCACGAGAGAACCAGGGAGGTTTGTTAAGCCGCTCCAGCCTACCAAGAGGCACACAAATATCAAAGAGTGAATTCAGAGCATCATAGAAAAAACGAACAGCTTTATATCTCTACAATTGTACAGATAAGACCAATCGGTAGTTGTAATGTTTTCTTTAAAGCTGGCGAAGTCAGTCTTACGAAAGCACCTAGTTAGAGGTAACTCATTTGAACCAAGTAATGGTGAAAGCAAGGGCAGATAAATTTTTAAATTTAATGGAGGATGAAATTTTTCTTCTGGAAGAACAAATGGTTCGATCACAATAAGAAGAATCCAATATAAAAATAAGATCTAACGATTTTCCATTAGAATTTAAGACAGGATTGACTTGGGATAAAGATAAGCCTAGAAGGCCATCAATAAAGTCATGTGACAAAGAGGGCAGCAACATGGTACATTCATCTGTTGGTGACCTGCTACAGCTATCAGAACGCCACCACCTATGCGCGAAATCCGGTCACGTCTGAATATAGAAAAGTTTGTGGAAAAAACCGATGCATCAGCAATATCATGTTTTAGCCACGTCTCTGTAAAAGCTAGAATGTTATGATCAAAAAAAAGACTATCCACATAGAGATTAGGAAGTTTAGATTTCAGTCCTCTAACGTTCTGGTAACCCAAGTTAAGGGACGAAGCTAGTTTTTTGACACACCAAGAGATGCTGATGTGTCAGGAATAGTATTAGTTGTTGTTGTTGGTTGTTGTTGGTTGACGAATCGGTTGCCGATTTTTCTTTTTTACAGTATATTCCTTAACTATTATATGTTTCGGCCAAAAATCTTCTCCTCATATAGTGTCGAAGATATTGGCAGAAACACTAACTTTAAAGGACGTAATGTCCCGAGAATAAGAAAATTAAAACTTCTCCATCGCAATATTCGAGATGATATTACATCATCAGATGTGACAACAGGGTCTACCCTAGTAACAAATATATGTTTCTTTGGTGGTATGCCAACGAGAGGCCGCGGTCAGCCGCAGCAGTAACGCTGGACAAGTCACCCACTGCAGCAGTCAACTTGTTTACGGGGCCCTCGATACTTTTAGAACTATCGGCAATTTCCATAGGAATGGGTAATGCCCGGACACATCGGACACTACAATAGGCATCGTTTTTAAAAGATCATTCCCAGGTGATACCGGTAATTCCTTACTAATAGCATTCACAACCGGGCTACATTAGGAGTGGACGGTGCATGAGACCGGTCGGGGACGATAAGAGACGCTGGCGGATCTACAGATACAGAAACACCCCAAGGACTGGTCCTTTTACGTTTCGGAGACTCATTCATAAGCGATAAACTTCTGAACTGAGTCTCCACCGCAGTAAACTCCGCTTGGAGTTTGTTAAAACCTGTCCTTAAAGTGTCAAAACTCTCTATAGTCCGCCTCATGAAAGAGCGCATCTCATTCTCGACCTCCCGGCAAGCATCACATCCATATTTTAAGCCACCACGTTTAGCAATAAACTCCTTGATTCTGCCTGTGTAACCTGCACACTTAATGTGAACCGCATTGTCACGCAACCAACAGAAAATATAATCATGGGAGTCATCCGCATTAGTGGCAACTATGCAATTATTTTTTTAGCAGACAACCATTTTATCAAAAAGTTTAATTTAATAAAAAAAGGAAATACAAAAAAATAAAAAATTAAAATTCTAAAGGTAAAAAATCTGTGTATAGGAATATACTGACCAGTTCTGACACAAGGGTTAATGTGCAGAGTAAGCCTTCACAACTAAAGAATTAAAAGAGAAAGATTGCACAAAAACAAAAACACGTATCACAGAGTCGCGGGTAGGCAAAAGACGAGAGCGCAAATCAAACAATAATAGGAAATTGCGGGAGAGCGCGTCAAATTGAACACATGCAAAAACAATTTGTACGCAAGAGCGCGAGAGTTAGTTAAAACGGTAAAGACACAAAAGCAAAAGATATAAGTAAAACAACAACACCGCTAATGCAAGTATTCTTGTAAGTTTTGATTTTATTTAAATTTAAACAAAAACACAAAAGGGACAGCAAGAATTCGTGAAATGAAAATAAAATTCGGATGCTGAAATTTTTATTAAACCGATAATGAATTTAAAAGTTATAGAAAAGTATTTAATCGCGAGAAAAAAATAAAATTTGATAAGCGCAAAAAAAAACACGTCCTTCCTCTGCAACGAGTGAAAGTAATTGTCAATTTAATATATTTAATTCCATATAACCTAAGCGGTAAGCGATAAGGTCAGCGGTAAACTTTTTAATTCTGCAAGTAATTTCAGGGTGTTTTACAGATTTCTTATAACTAATAATTTTACAATCTCATGTCACTTACTCTAGTCTTGGCCTCTTGGCTATGAAAAAACAACTGAACACACGGTTCTTATGTACATATGTACTTAGATCAATGCAGCTGTGTATTTTTCGCGCTTATGTGTCTATTTATATATAATAAAGTACCGCAACAGTAAGATGAGGAGAGTTTTAAAGTTTTTAAAGGGCGTCATTTTGTTTGTTCGGACAGAGTTCCGTTTTGTCTTACAGTGGTACAAAGTTTTGCAGGCCCGAATTTCGGCAACATTCCCCTCCCAGCAAGCGAGTCACTGGAGCTTGCTTCATCTTTTCCGACATCGAGGACTGCTAACTTGACTGCTGGTCTGGAGAGGACACCTAGTTGTGTCTGTACCTTCGCCTGGCGGACTTGACCATCCACTGCGGTATTTCGACGCTGATTTTCGTCCACTATAAGTACGATGTCGCCTACTCCAATTGGCTTTACCTTTTTGTGCCACTTACACCTTCGTGGTATGTTTGGTAGCATCTCTTTGACCCAGCGTTTCCAAAATAGGTTGGCGAACATTTCACTCTGGCTGAGCGACAATTTATAGTCAAGGATTTGTCCATTTGTTCAGGATCGCAAATCGGTTTTTCTCCATTTGATGAGCCAAGCAACAGATGATTTGGCGTAAGAGCTTCTTGATATTCGTCGTCCAGGGACACGTATATCAGGGGCCTTACGTTGACCTTTATTTCCACCTCTGTCATGGCGTTAAGCAGACTTTCATCTGAGAATTTTTGATTTAGTGTTATATGGTATAGCACGGTTTTGACGGAACGCACCAGGCGCTCCCAGGCTCTTTCCATGTGAGGAGCTGATGGTGGATTGAAGGACCACGATATTTCCTGTTAGTTTTGTTATCGCAATATATTTCCTTTGGTGTACCTCGTCGAAATATATGGCGTCTTAAACCCATTAGGCATGAGTTTGTGGTTAGACTATGCACGATCTCAATGCTTATGGCTCGCATTGTGACTTTTTTCAATGACTTTCTTCCGTCGATAACTGTTAGCAGCCCAAAATAATCCACTGGCTTGAAAGCAACCATTCTAGCCCACGGTAGGGGCGCCATTAACGGTGCAATGGGTCGGGCACTACTGAGCTTACATTGCTGGAAATTTCGACGAATCCCTTTAAGGAGAGGTCTTAGTTTTGGAATAAAATATTTTTGCCTCACCTCATTTACTGTTGTCTCATGATTAGTGTGATAATACTTTTCGTGGTAGTGCCGGACTTTCAGCTTTGTAGCCCAGTGTTGGGTGGGTATAGCGATACGTCCTTCAGCAAAGCGACTGGCTCGATCGCATACACACAATTTTCCATGGTCATTAAAGAAGAGTTATAACTTCCATAGCGGACTAAGCAGTCCGAAGCCGGCAAACGTGGTGGCCTTTTTCGATGGCTGTGTACTCTTCGTTGTAACATTCTTGTTGTATGTTTCGGGATAGAAACATTCTGGCTTCATTAATTTGGGATGCCAGTTGACTTGATTTACGTATTTTCTTCATCAATTTCCTCTTATAGGCAAGCCAGCATGCAATTGCCCTTGTCATCGATTCCATTTTGAAAAGTACTCGTAATTGATTCTTGCTGATTCCTTTCGCATGTGAAGGAAAAGAGGCTGTGACAGTGACTGTCTTTTCATTGGTAGTTTCCGGCGGCCAATCTGCCGGTGGTAGTTTCAGAAAATTGGGTCCTTTGAACCATTGTGTGTATGTTTCAGGCTTGTGTTGTTGTTTGGTGGCGATGTCTGCAACATTTAGTTTGCTTGGTACCCATCTCCAGTTTTTGGCCTCTGTGAGCTTACATATCTCGGCTATCCTAAACATCACATATTGTTGACATCGTCGAGGGTCTCCATTGAGCCACGCTAGTACCGTTTTCGAGTCAGTCCATAAGTAACATTTCTCAAAGTCGATTTCATGTTGCGATATTATGTTTCTCATCAGTGAGAAGGACACTCATGCCACATATCCTGCAGATTGGGTGGCAATCAATCTTCAATCGCCAAACTTGTTGGAGCAGTATTTCAAGATACGTTATTATACAGGATACAAAGCGCGTGGGCTCAAAAACTGACATCTAAACTTGTAAAATTTCCCCCTTGGTTGGTACGAGTTTTGTCGCTATTATTTTGCGCTTAGGGCGTACAAACGTTAGTGCGTAGGTGCCATCTTGATGTGGGCTCGTTGTGCTTTAGGATCTTCGTCTCTTTCTGTTATTCGATGGAACATTTTGGTGATCTCATTGCTCACGCCAATTGCTCTCATTCTAAAGTTATACATAATTTGCAGCAAGGGCACGAGTAAATCGGTTTCCTTTAGAAGAGAATCATTTAGGGCTACTCCCGATGATTGTCCCTGTCCCTGTCCGGCTTATGTCGATTTCGTACGGTAAAAATGGACAAGGTTTTGTATTGACTGTGTAGCTCATTTGCAAAAGGAGGGTCTGCTGCCATTTTCTTTTGCATGCATAACAGTCATCGTTTTGCTACTGACCCGTCTTTCCAACTATCAGTGTCCTCCAGAATCTGTAGTGATCGCTCTTTATCTGGAGACTTGGTAAACATCGGCGTTGATTTTTCCTCCGTTAGCAAATGTTTCTTAACCATGCAAATCCAGATCGCATTGACGCCGATGCAGGTTGAGTCTTCCACTAGATCGTCCCGATCCGCCATATATAGTCCATCCTAAACTCGTTTTTGCAGCAATTGGTTGCTGCCATTTTCCTTCGCGCACCTTTAGCGAAGCTATGAGATTCGATTACTGCCACTTATCATTTAAGGCATAGCGTTAATGAAGCTCGGGATAGGCAGGTTTTTTAAATGCGGATATCTTTGTGAATCCTTTCTGCTATCATCTTCTCGGCTGAAAGTGCAATGAAATTAACTGTACAGACTTAATTTACTTTAAATAATTTATTTGCCTGTCCTTGTTTTGAGATTCTCAAGTTCAGCTGCTTGGATTCTGGCTTCTGCCGACTAAAATAGCCAGTCCAACTAATTCTACAAGTGTTAGAGTCGACCCGTCATCACAGGTATAGACATATTTCGAATTAGAGTGTAAGGTGACTGGAACTATTCGAACAAAGCATTCTGGCTGGTTGGTTAGTGACCCATGATAATGGTGCAGGGCGCTTTCCGTCACCCCCTTATGAAGAAGACGATGATGTTTCACTTTGCAGCCATTTATGTCGCAAGCTACGCGACTCCAACAGGCTCCCTTGTAGTTTTTGAGGCACTTAGTACATAGGTGATGGTTATTTATCGCGTTCCATCTGGCTTCGACTGACATCCATAACAACTTTTCGCAAGACACTGGTTTGTGGTGTCCTTTGCATATTGCAAAGAAGGTGTGTTTATGGTTCTCAGTGTGCGTTGCGGTATGTGTATGCATCACTGCTCTGTTGATTCTATTCTTTTCACTTTCTAGTAATATGTTTGGCGTGGATACGCGACTCGCCGCTTCAGCCAACTCAAACAACCAATCCGCTAGGTGCTGCATGTTCGGGTAGGGTATGGATTTTGAAAGTAGGGCCCAGTTAAGCATCATATACGGTCCCATCTTCTCGATGTTGTTCAGGTGCTCATCTAGCTTGCTTGCCCTAATGCTAGCGCACATATTTTTCATCGCAAATGAAAACTCCATCAGCGGTTCTAGCTTGCCCTTTGGAGGAGGCAAATTTTGCACATTCTCCATCAACAGTTTAATTTGTGTTCCGGGCGTCCAAAGTGCACTCTCAAAGTACTTATTACGTTCAGCAGCATTTCTGGGAGCAGTAAGCTGTCTCGCCCGGCTTTAAGTGCCCTACCTTTTAGACATCTCTGCAGGCGGATTGCGTTCTCCTCGTTGCTGTATCCACCGATCCGGTTGCTAGTTTTATAGGTGCTTATAAGGAGTGGCCATTCTCTTGGATCTGCGCTCTGGTACTCGTCGCCTGTGGAGTGCTGGTGGCACTATCATCCGTCATCATTATGTGTCGGATTATTCCGGCAGCATGTTGTGGATTCAGTCATTCGCTTCTCCGTTTGGCTGTACTCTCGGGTTGAGTAGGGCGTACTTACGGCGCAGGTATTCTCTTTCGAGGCACATTTCGTCCTCTAATTGTTACAAAAGTATTTGCTGGTCTTCCGGCATTGCTTCATCTTCCACGTGCTGATCCGTGCTGATAGTGGTTCCGCCAAAAGCCAAAAATCAAAAAAAGTCATAACAACGTAGAAAAAAAATTTTGATGCAAATTGTCTCCAAATGTTCATACTTCACAATGGCAACCCGGATTTTTCTAGAAACATAACGGGACTTTCTAAAAATAGAACGAAACGCATAAACACGTGTTCATTTTTAAAGTAAAGCTAAGTAAACGCAAAAACATTCAATGCGAAAGTCAATTTGAAGTGATTCGCATATTCCTGTTGTGGTCAATATTTAAAAATTTATCAATGGATTTCGAAGTTAAAGGTGTTTATTTTATTTTTGTAAATAACTAAAAACTATTTTGTGTTTGTCCTTTTAAAATTAATGTTTTATGAAACCTTAGTTTTTGTTCCTTTTTTGTGCATAACTTTTATGTTTACTTAAAGTTTTAGTTGTGTTCCCCCGCGATTCCCCGGTTGAATCTATATTCATTGTATTAATCCAAGTTTTTATTTAAGAATTTGGTAGGCAACATATGTCAGTGTGTGTTGGCACGCCTACATATTCTTAATTTTTGGTGCTCCAAAAAAGGCACAAACGCTGAAAAATTACGAGAAGTAATTTCTGATGTAGAACGAAATTTTGAAAACAACGGTTTACTAGAAGAATTTAATGCGCTTATTCAACCTATTGAGAACATTTGTAAAAAAAATTTTTGTTTTATGGATGCGTTATAAACGTAAGAAATCTTCCCTTTTACAATATGAATCTGATTGGCTGAGTACAAAGGAATCAATTTTATTGAATACGAAAAATGTAAACCAGAAAAATACGGAAAGTGCTCCACGTGGCCGTAAAAAACTAGAACGAAATTTTGAAAACAACGGTTTACTAGAAGAATTTAATGCGCTTATTCAACCTATTGAGAACATTTGTAAAAAAAATTGTTGTTTTATGGATGCGTTATAAACGTAAGAAATCTTCCCTTTTACAATATGAATCTGATTGGCTGAGTACAAAGGAATCAATTTTATTGAATACGAAAAATGTAAACCAGAAAAATACGGAAAGTGCTCCACGTGGCCGTAAAAAACTAAATTTTATGGAATCTTCCACAAGAACAAAGCGTCGGCGTTTAGCTCAGCTGGTAGAAGTTGATGAGACCGCTGTTTCTACATTACTCAATGAAAATCAAAGCCGGAATGTATTGCCAGCGCATCCGACAGAAGTAAATTCTCTATTAATGGAGACCGGAATGAAAAAGCATCAATATATGCTGATACGGAATTTCGTGAACAGCAAAGTGTTATTGCATTTTTTTCCGAGCTATCAATGCATTTTAAGCTCCAAAAAAGCTAGATATCCTGACAACATATCTGTGGACGAATCCTCCGCAGAAGTCGATCTTCAAAGTTTATTGGATAGCACAGTCTCGAGCATATTAGAGCTTCAAGCCGAGCTATCAATGCATTTTAAGCTCCAAAAAAGCTAGATATCCTGACAACATATCTGTGGACGAATCCTCCGCAGAAGTCGATCTTCAAAGTTTATTGGATAGCACAGTCTCGAGCATATTAGAGCTTCAAGATGATGTGGTTGCAACGGTCACTGAAGACTCCATTAAAAATTTACTTTTAATCGGCAAATGGGGATTTGATGGAAGTATCGGGCACAGCGAATACAAGCAAAAGTTTTCAAACGCTGAGTTGGACGACAGGAGCTTGTTTGTAACATCGTTTGTTCCTCTGCAGCTTGTTACGCAAATAGATGGTTAAACTATTTAGAAAAAGCCTAGACCGTCCTCTACTCGATACTGTCGTCCGATCCGGTTCCAGCTCAAAAAAGAAACGACCGAACTGTCGATTAAAGAAAAAGAATATTTTAGGGAAAAAATAACCCAATTAAGACCAACCAATATCAATTTGCAATAGTAAAATTCTGATTACACATAGCTTGCATCTTACTATGGTAGATGGGAAAGTTTGCAGCGCCCTATCTGAATCATCGTCGGCAAAGTGCTATATTTGCGGAGCAAAGCCAAAGGAAATGAACGACGTCGGACAATGCTTAAGTAAAGAAGTTAAACAAAATTTGTATGATTTTGGCCTGTCTCCACGACACTCTTACATACGCTTCTTTAAATACTTCTTGCATTTTTTATATAAACTAGAGGTTAAAAAGTGGCAAGTGAGAGATGCAGAAATGGAGATCTCTGTATTAGCAAGAAAAAAAAATTCAAAAAGAGTTTAGAAAGAAGATGGGAATAATTGTGGACAAACCCAGAGAT
Source organism: Drosophila willistoni (assembly GCF_018902025.1). Taxonomy (NCBI): domain Eukaryota; kingdom Metazoa; phylum Arthropoda; class Insecta; order Diptera; family Drosophilidae; genus Drosophila; species Drosophila willistoni. Next base: position 17,720,391 of record NW_025814047.1, read on the forward strand.
GGAGGCAGGGGATCATCCAACGATGGAAATATCGCTAGGAAATTCTTTGCAAATGCAGCATTGAGCTCCGAAATCACTGGTATTGATGTCAAATTAATTCATAAATGTACGACTATATTACAAGCCATTGGATCCGGATGTAAAATCAATGCAGAAAAGTTTCAAAATTACGCACTGGATACTGCAACACCCCCCATTTTGAGTATTTAATAACTGCATATCCATGGTATTATTTACCGGCGACCGTGCATAAGGTGTTAGTACATGGTTCTACTGTAATACAGTACGCATTAGTGTCGATTGGAGAGCTATCAGAGAAAGCTGCCGAGTTCAATAACAAAGATATAAAAATATCAAAGAAGCTAACTTCGCCTGTGCCGAAGTTTATATACCTAACTTTCTAAAAATAGAACGAAACGCATAAACACGTGTTCATTTTTAAAGTAAAGCTAAGTAAACGCAAAAACATTCAATGCGAAAGTCAATTTGAAGTGATTCGCATATTCCTGTTGTGGTCAATATTTAAAAATTTATCAATGGATTTCGAAGTTAAAGGTGTTTATTTTATTTTTGTAAATAACTAAAAACTATTTTGTGTTTGTCCTTTTAAAATTAATGTTTTATGAAACCTTAGTTTTTGTTCCTTTTTTGTGCATAACTTTTATGTTTACTTAAAGTTTTAGTTGTGTTCCCCCGCGATTCCCCGGTTGAATCTATATTCATTGTATTAATCCAAGTTTTTATTTAAGAATTTGGTAGGCAACATATGTCAGTGTGTGTTGGCACGCCTACATATTCTTAATTTTTGGTGCTCCAAAAAAGGCACAAACGCTGAAAAATTACGAGAAGTAATTTCTGATGTAGAACGAAATTTTGAAAACAACGGTTTACTAGAAGAATTTAATGCGCTTATTCAACCTATTGAGAACATTTGTAAAAAAAAATTGTTGTTTTATGGATGCGTTATAAACGTAAGAAATCTTCCCTTTTACAATATGAATCTGATTGGCTGAGTACAAGGGAATCAATTTTATTGAATACGAAAAATGTAAACCAGAAAAATACGGAAAGTGCTCCACGTGGCCGTAAAAAACTAAATTTTATGGAATCTTCCACGAGAACAAAGCGTCGGCGTTTAGCTCAGCTGGTAGAAGTTGATGAGACCGCTGTTTCTGCATTACTCAATGAAAATCAAAGCCGGAATGTATTGCCAGCGCATCCGACAGAAGTAAATTCTCTATTAATGGAGACCGGAATGAAAAAGCATCAATATATGCTGATACGGAATTTCGTGAACAGCAAAGTGTTATTGCATTTTTTTCCGAGCTATCAATGCATTTTAAGCTCCAAAAAAGCTAGATATCCTGACAACATATCTGTGGACGAATCCTCCGCAGAAGTCGATCTTCAAAGTTTATTGGATAGCACAGTCTCGAGCATATTAGAGCTTCAAGATGATGTGGTTGCAACGGTCACTGAAGACTCCATTAAAAATTTACTTTTAATCGGCAAATGGGGATTTGATGGAAGCATCGGGCACAGCGAATACAAGCAAAAGTTTTCAAACGCTGAGTTGGACGACAGGAGCTTGTTTGTAACATCGTTTGTTCCTCTGCAGCTTGTTACGCAAATAGATGGTTAAACTATTTAGAAAAAGCCTAGACCGTCCTCTACTCGATACTGTCGTCCGATCCGGTTCCAGCTCAAAAAAGAAACGACCGAACTGTCGATTAAAGAAAAAGAATATTTTAGGGAAAAAATAACCCAATTAAGACCAACCAATATCAATTTGCAATAGTAAAATTCTGATTACACATAGCTTGCATCTTACTATGGTAGATGGGAAAGTTTGCAGCGCCCTATCTGAATCATCGTCGGCAAAGTGCTATATTTTCGGAGCAAAGCCAAAGGAAATGAACGACGTCGGACAATGCTTAAGTAAAGAAGTTAAACAAAATTTGTTTTATTTTGGCCTGTCTCCACGACACTCTTACATACGCTTCTTTAAATACTTCTTGCATTTTTTATATAAACTAGAGGTTAAAAAGTGGCAAGTGAGAGATGCAGAAATGGAGATCTCTGTATTAGCAAGAAAAAAAATTCAAAAAGAGTTTAGAAAGAAGATGGGAATAATTGTGGACAAACCCAGAGATGGAGGCAGGGGATCATCCAACGATGGAAATATCGCTAGGAAATTCTTTGCAAATGCAGCATTGAGCTCCGAAATCACTGGTATTGATGTCAAATTAATTCATAAATGTGCGACTATATTACAAGCCATTGGATCCGGATGTAAAATCAATGCAGAAAAGTTTCAAAATTACGCACTGGATACTGCAACACCCCCCATTTTGAGTATTTAATAACTGCATATCCATGGTATTATTTACCGGCGACCGTGCATAAGGTGTTAGTACATGGTTCTACTGTAATACAGTACGCATTAGTGTCGATTGGAGAGCTATCAGAGGAAGCTGCCGAGTTCAATAACAAAGATATAAAAATATCAAAGAAGCTAACTTCGCCTGTGCCGAAGTTTATATACCTTTGCAGTCCTTGGCCATAATATGTTTACATGTTCCAAACTCATTGTCAGTATCATCAATTCATTAATGCACATACAAAACTTTTCAAATATTATTTCCATTTCTTTTTCTTCTTCTTCCTCATGCTGCATGCTGCGATTGACATGCATACACATACAGTTTACGTAGCGGTGCGTCTGTGTGCGTATGCGTGTGCTTAGCTGCTCTGTGGATTTCAAGCAATGACGTAGTAGAACCGATTTATATTGACTGTAACTTATGTTATATTTATCCGATTGATTTGCACAGACGGACATGGCTATATCGACTCAGCTTCTCATGCTGATCAAGAATATATATACTTTATGGGGTCGGAAACGTTAAGTTTACTGTGCGTTACAAACATCTGACCAATTTTATAATACCCTCTGCAAGGGTATAAAAATGTAGACTTCAACATAGTAGGAAAATTTCACGCAATCTATCAAATACAGATGTTATTGATTTAAATTTTAATTTAATTTAAAGATCAAATCCATTTATTAAAGGGTAAGGACAACTACCTAAAAAAATACAATCAACCATGTTAAAATCTGTTTTTGATTTATTAGAAGATTCTTTTTAGTTTTTTTTTTTTTTATATGTATATTGTTCTTTAATTCATGAAAATACATATTTTCTTCCAACATTTCTTTCCTCTTTTATAAAAAGCAAGTAAGAACGGCTAAAGAGAAGATCCCGTACACTTTCTAGAGCCATGTTGGTTTTTTTTCTGATTGTTCCTATGACGGCTATATAATATAGTTATCCGATTCCGGCTCGAACGTCGTACTTACGCCAAATGCGCGAGTTTGTTTGCAATATTTCTAAAAACTCGAACAATTTCCATACAAATCACTGATTCAAGCTATATGTTATAGTAGTCGCATTTCAATTTGGTCAGGGTTTCTAAATCCACATCATACACATGCCGTGTGAGTTTGGTTGAGATATCTCAACAAACAAACAAAATTTTCATATAAAGTACTTTTTTTCGACCGATTGCTCATATGGGAGCTATATGATATAGTAGTCTGATCTGCCCAATTCTTTTTATACCCTTGCAAAAACGGTATATTAATTTTGGTCAGAAGTGTGCAACGCATAGAAGGAAGCATCTCCGACCATATAAAGTATATATATTCTTGATCAGCATGATGAGACGAGTTCATATAGCCATGTCCGTCCGTCCGTCCGTCCGTCCGTCCGTCTGTCCGTCTGTCCATCTGTCCGTCCGTCTGGATCAACGCAAACTCCTCCTAGACCGTAAGAGCTACAGAGCTTTTGCATGTAGGCTTGTATATACTGCAGGCGTTGTATATCTCGGATTCAGCCGGATCGGATCACTATATCATATAGCTCCCATACAAATGACAAAGTCACGAACAGTGACTTTTCTTAATAACTTCGTTATTTTCTGAGCTATTGTCGTGAAATTTAATATTGGTGAGTTAATTACACATAAAACGACTGTGCCAAATTTGATCAAGATCGGGTTACTATATCATATAGCTCCCATAGGAACGAACTTTCGAAAACAGTGACTTTTGTCAATAACTTCGTTACTTTTGACGCGATTGCTTTCAAATTAAACATTTGTTAGTTTAATATATCTGTTAATGACTGTGCCGAATTTGATGAATATCGGGTTACTATATCATATAGCTCCCATAGGAACGATCGGTTGAAAACAGTGACTTTGATCAATATCTTCGATATTTCCTATGCCAAGATTGTAGGCCGTTCTTTCGCAAACAAACTTTGACGCGGTCGAAGTTAGCCCCGGCCCTCTGGTTTTACATGTTTTAAATATTTTTTAAAGTTTTTGGACAAGTTTGAAAACTGTTTGATATACAAAGACCCATTCCACTAACTAATACGTGAACAATATACTTATGAATAAAAGTCTCCACAGTAACATTTATCCAACCTATAGTGAAGTAATGGAATCTAAACTACAATGCCGTCCTGTGGATATAAAAGTAACGGAAACGGCAGCCGAACGGAAACCTTTTGGATCACACTGAAATCAAACTAATATGTTCGCTACTGAAACACCTGGCGAACATCTTTTAGATGGAGTTTTTGTAACTTCTGTTATACCGATAAGAATTATAGACACTTTTAATCACAACATAAGGAACAATAGAACACGGCAGTCTATTCGACTTTGCAGACATCTGAAAATAGAAGTAGTAAATGAAACTACGGCCCACATAATGATGGAAAAAGACAGTTTGGATTCTCAAATTAATAATCTTAAACCTTTTGTTTACAAATTGAACGAAAGTCGTGATATAACAGTAACCTATGAAATGCACATGACACTTATTGATGGCAAAGTGCTAAACGTTTTGTTTATCTAATCTGTGGTGTCACTCCAACAAAAATATTAGAAATAAAAGATTTTAGTTCGGAATTTTTTATACCAAAGCCTGGAGCGTTGCAGTTTGGAGTAGGTCCACTGCATGCCTGGATCCGGTTTTTCGAATTTGTCTTGAATGAATCATATAAAATAGAAATAAAAAAATGGCATATAAAAGGTGAAATAAGCAAATGGAAAAAATATGTTCAAGAAAAGTTTTGGAAAGAAATGAGTCCACGTGTAAGCATGCCAAAGCAGAATGGAAGCGGCAATAGCAATGATGGTAATACTGCGAGGAGAGCTTTTGCTAATACTAAACTACTAGCACCTATTACCATCTTCAGCGAAGATCTTTTAAATAAATTTCACGTAATTTTAACCGCCATTTCTTGCAACTATTACATAAATTTAGTAAAATTAAATTTATGTTAGAATTGTTGAAGATTTTATTTCGCAAGTATTAAAAAAATAGTGTAAGCGATCGCGAAATAAAAATAAAATTCGGATGATAAAATTTTAGTTAAGCAGAAATTGGGTTTATAAGTTATAAAAAGTCAAATTAAGTTATAAGTTGTAAAAAAATAAAATTTAATAAGCGCAATAAAAAAACACGTCCGTCCTTCGCAACGAGTGAAAGTAATTTTAATTATTTACATCCAATTTTAAAAAGTCAAGATCAAATATGATTGTTGATAAGTTTGGAAACACAAGCTCAAGCATAAGTATTTATAAATGTTTAGCTTCTTAATCACAAAATGTTTTTTAAAATGCGATAGCTCAATCCAAAAAGCATTAAGAAAATACTATGGACAATAAATCGCAGCAAATACAGCAATTTACTACAGACATAAATACGGAATTAAGAATGAATATTATGAAGATAATCAAAAAAGTATTAATGATTTAAGAAATTATTTCCTATAAAAACTAAAAAACCCGCTCTTCATTCGTTAAATTCGAAATATGAACTAATTTTATTTAAAAAAAGGGTTGTGTATATAAATGAACTCGTAGAATCTAGGAGGCGGCAATTGTTATTAAAAATACTTATTCTAATGACCGACGTTTTTTAGAGGTTGAACATTATTTATATTTCATGCTCAGCGTTGGTTACTTGCGCCGTTCTTATATTCTTGAGTGTTTTCCACAGAGTGTGGATACATTTTTTTTTTTGGTTTTAAGCAACACTTGTCATATGTATCTTTATTACTTAATTTTGTTTATATATGTTTTGTATATTTCTTTGGTGCATCTGCAAAGGGCCAAATGTTTAGAAATTTGCGTTTAAGCTTAAGTTGTCTTATACAAATTAATTTTAATAGTAAAATTAGTAAGATACTAATATTAAGGAAGCATGACTGGTCACATGATGGAAGTTTAAACCTAGTTATTCAATATGATGTTCCTTTAATGATTGTAACTGGCTTCCTGCCGAATGGTTTACTATGTTTGCTTCTACTGGATTCCATACTATACTTGCCATGTTAGTAATATCGCCTACGTGCGACGATTTAATATCTACGTACAACTCTGACTGGACGCATTAATGAGCCACTAAAATTTTATCTTCTGCCCTAATAAGGCTCAATATTCCTTGTTCTGGTATATCTACTACCTCCTGCTGCTCGATACCGCACTCTGTACTCTGGCCTTGGTTTTAGGTGGAACCTTGAACAACCAACTACTGCTGCTATCTAATTCTATCCAGTAAGATCTTGTCTCCACAATCGTTGTGTATAAGCAGTTAGATTTGGTATTCTGTTTAAAAGGTGTCAGCTTACAGACATTATGATTGGCATCACTCCATGGCCAACTTCCTTCACATGTTCTCCTGTTCGACTGCCAGTTCCGACATCTTTGCATAGCTGATTCAGACATTAAAGGATACGACCCTATTTTAAAATTATATAATAAGTACTGACTATCTATAAGAAAAGACGGATACCTACCAAAAAGGGGTATTTTTGCATTTATAATTAGTTTTCTGTCAATAAAAATACCCTTGGCCGTTAACAGAGTATATATATAACTACTGAGTTAAAAGATATATTTTAAGTAAAGTAAGATATATTTTAACTCAGTAGTTATATATATACTCTGTTGACAGGTACTGGCCCGTCCTTTTACCTGGTAGTACTAATGCTTCGGACAACTTGTCCCTATTTTTCGTTATTTCTAACTTCATCTGGCTTGGTTTTAAAATATTAGGGTTTAAACTAACATGGTTAATGTCAATTAAAAGATTTATAATTCCTGTCTGAATTTTTTATCATTCATCAACCACGGAACTCAGTTGCCTTACAATCATGAAGAACTGAATGGATTCTCTATATACATAATAGCTTTATTTTAGTACTTTTGTCATATTTTCAATCCGGTTGTTCATGTTGCGAAAGTTATTATTTATTTCATCTATAGTTGTCTTATCGATGTCTGCTTTTCTTCTAGGTGTTTCAAATTTTCTGATTTGTCAGTAAACTTCTCATGTTCTCTTCCATCTGAACTCTGTCATCTGCATCCATGATGCCAAATACTATATGGTACAGTGAACCCATGAATTCAAAAGGTGCTCGCTTGCTTCATGGCTTATTTTGACTGGTGGTACTCTTGCCGAGCTATTCCGCGTAGTGCCTAAAATCCACAATGAAGATTCTCTTCATGAAGTTTCCGTAGTATCATTTTTACCACCGGATCATTATACGGCAAGAGATATGGATGGCTTGTTTCTGTTGATACTTGTGGTTGTTGTAGCCGAGTTGCTATTCGTATGATTGAATGTTCATCCAGTATTAGTGGCAATGTTGCCACCGTGCTTTTGCGATCTAGCGGTTGATCAGGTCGTTTCTTTAAGTGCCGTAATTCATATGGAAATCCTGTTTCTTGAATCTGCTTAATGATTACTCTACGTGCTTGGTCCAACTCTTCCAACTCTAACTGAGCCGTTGGTTTCCTGTTCGGCTTGTGACCAAACCGTAGCACATACGCCACTATTCGCTGTAGCCGGTAAAACGAATTTCTGTGATTTACCGTATATATCCATTCACTCTTGTTGTTTGCAGTGACAGTCACCATGCTGAATACTTTGGTTTTCTTATCAGCGGTATCCATCGTGTGCTCTGAAGGCTTAAATGGTGCTGGCCAGCCACGTTGTGGTCCATGCAGAAATAGTAGTCCATACAACCATAATGTATGTGTGCTAAGCTGGGCTGCTGATATGCCTCGAGACAGAACATCAGCTGCGTTGAGCGCTAAGTATGTTTAAATTCTAACAATATATTGAACTCGATTGTCATCAAACAATTCAAATATTAATAAATAAATAGATATAGTAACGATCGCTAAATCAACGCCACATTTTTGGGGGCTCGCCCGAAATATTGTTTAAAGAAATTAACATACATGCATATAACACTGCGTGAGTGAAAGAGACAACAAATAAAGTTCTTCGAAGTTACAAAGCAAAAACTTTTGTGTCGGCATCATTGTGTAAGAGCAAGCGAGATAGGCTGTGCTAAATTTGTTGCATAAAATCGTTGGTGCCCAAATACGTTACGACGCAGACACTACACGCACGAGCATGTTTAGTAACGGATAGCGATCAGTGAATTTTTCTAGAACAGTCTAGAAATATTTGGACAGAGTGAATCAAAACGTCAGCGAATCGTTGGCAGAGGCAACCCGTTGGCAGAGGAAAAGCTGGACGTAGCGAGAGGCGAACCGTTGGCAGAGGCAACCCGTTGGCAGAGGCGAACCGTTGGCAGAGGCAACCCGTTGGCAGAGGCGAACCGTTGGCAGAGGCAACCCGTTGGCAGAGGCAAAGCTGGACGTAGCGTGAGGCAAAACGTCAGCAGAGGCAGAGGCAACCCGTTGGCAGAGGCGAACCGTTGGCAGAGGGAACCCGTTGGCAGAGGCGAACCGTTGGCAGAGGCAACCCGTTGGCAGAGGCAAACCTGGGCGTAGTGTCTGATAAAACGTCAGCAGAGGCAGAGGCAACCCGTTGGCAGAGGCAACCCGTTGGCAGAGGCAAAGCTGGACGTAGCGTGAGGCAAAACGTCAGCAGAGGCAGAGGCAACCCGTTGGCAGAGGCGAACTGTTGGCAGAGGCAACCCGTTGGCAGAGGCAAAGCTGGGCGTAGCGCGAGGTGAAACCTCGGCAGAGGCAGAAGCTGAACGCGACAAGAGACAAAACGTTAGAAGAGGACAGACAACCAGCTGGCAGAAATTAAACGAAGACTTCGTGGGACAGGAGCGGACTTGGGTAAATTTTTTGGGGACTATATGTAGATAGTTCTAACCTAAATTGGATTTACTAAAACTAACCTTAGCATTAATTATTGGTATTGAACAAAGAAAATATTGTAATATGGAGCTTGACGAGGTTATGGCATTGCGAGTCACAGATTTGCGAAAAAAGTTGGCCGAATTGAACCTAAGCACAGTGGGAAGAAAACGTGATCTACAGAATAGACTTCTTACTCATTACGATATTCAAGACCAAGATAGCGAGGATGAAGAAGTAGAATCAGTAGTTACAGCTAGAGGCGAATTGCCCATAAACAATTGTAGTCGATCTTGGTACACCTTAAAAGATGTTGAGGGCAGTGTATCCTATTTTTCCGGCTCAGGTAGTCCCGACATTGATTCGTGGGTACAAGAGATAGAAGAGTGTGCTATTACAGTACAATGGGACAAGTTACAGACCTTTATATACGCCAAACAGTTGTTAGCTGCGGCAGCTAAATCATTTATTCGGAGTCAACATGGTATAAACAATTGGGAGATATTAAAAGCAGCACTGCGCAAAGAATTTGGTTCGAAACGATCAGCAGCTGAGATTCATATAATATTATCGCAACGTTCTCAGAAAAGAGAGGAGACTTTACATGAATATTTGTATGCTTTAATGGAAATTGCCAAACCAGCGAATTTGGACGATGAGAGCTCGATAAAATACTTTGTAAAGGGCTTTCCAGACTCACAAGTAAATAAAGCTATTCTATTTCAAGCCAGGAATCTACAAGAACTGAAGTTTCAAATAGAAACGTATCAGAAAGTTCGTGCTTCACACAAGTCGTTAAACAAGTTTGAGGCTCAGTCAGGAGGAAAGATTAATCAGGGTAAAATAATTGATACATCTAAGAATCGGAAATGTTATGGTTGCGGTGATACAACACATATCAGACGAGACTGTCCAAAGAACGACCAAAAGTGTTTCAAATGTGGTAAAGTAGGACATCGAATGGCACAGTGCAAACTAGAAAATCCAATTAAATACGAGAGAAATACAAACGTGGTAGAAAATGAAGATGTAGTAATACAGCCGTCAAGCGAATTTACTCCGTCAGGGTTAGAACTTAAAGACATCGTATATTCTAAAGTTATATTTGAAGGACTCGTAGATACTGGCGCTGGTTTATGTCTTATGCGAAGAAATATTTATTTTATGATTGGATCGAAACCGTTATTAGGCGGAGCTAGACACTTAACAGGAACAGTAAAGTGTTGACTTTCGGTAGTTTTATAATACCAGTGAAAGTGGATGGTTTAGTTATGAACATAGAATTCCATGTAGTGCCAGATCAGGACATAAGTTTTGATGCTATACTGGGTCGAACGATATTGAACACTGTCAATATAAATGTAACAGCAAATGGATCTAAGTTCGCTATGCGCAACGATATAGAAGTTTGTCACACCCATAGTATGCCAAAGAGAGAACAAAATGAGTCAGATATTCAGTGGGCAGGAGATATTGGAAATATCTTCATCACAAATATTGAAGACAGGGATAAGAGTCCAGAGATAAATCTTTCGCATTTGAGCCATTTGATAAAAGGGGAAGTAGAGAAATTAATTCGAAACTACCAGCCAAAAAGAAATGCAAACGCACCAGCAAGCATGAAAATTATATTGAGCGACGAAATACCTGTACATCAGCACCCGAGACGTTTAGCCCTTTGTGATCAGGAAATTGTTGATAAACAAATTCAGGAATGGCTAGCAGATAAGATAATTAAAACCAGTACTTCTGAGTACGCGTCGCCAGTTGTCTTAGTCGAAAAAGAAAGTTATAAAGACTTCTATATAGAGAACGAGATTCTCTTTAAAGACCCTAATTGTGAGTTGATTGTAGTGCCTTCGGCAATGGAACATGAGATTATTAGACTTGCACATACCCAGGGTCACTTTTCCGTCAAGAAAACGCAAGATTTGATCGAGAAATCATACTATATTCCCGAATTGAGAGATAAGGTTATTCGTGTGGTACATAGTTGTGTGGAGTGTATTGTTGTTAACGCAAAGGCTGGAGAGAGAGAGAAAAAAGGGATATCTAACTTCAATAGAAAAGGGTGACAAACCACTTTGTTCTTACCATATTGATCACGTCGGACCAATGGAACTTACAAATAAAAGGTATAATTACTTGTTGGTTATTATAGATGGTTTTTCTAAGTACGTTTGGTTGTATCCCACTAGGAGCACAGGCGTAGATGAAGTGATACGGTGTTTAGAAGTTCAAGCAACAAATTTTGGGAACCCAGTACGATTGATATCTGATAGAGGCGCGGCTTTTACATCGCATATTTTCAAAAAGAATTGCGAGGATCACGACATCGTGCATTTATTGATTACCACCGGAGTACCGCGAGGAAATGGGCAGGTTGAAAGGATTCACAAGATTGTTATTCCAATGCTAGCTAAAATGAGTTTAGATAATCCAGCTTCATGGTATAAATACGTAGGGAAAGTTCAGCAAATCATCAACGATACGGCACCTAGAAGTACTAAGATAGCTCCTTTTAAGATCCTAACCGGTTATGACATGCTTAGATCAGAGGATGTAAGCCTCAAAGAACTACTCGATGATCTTCTAATCGAAGAACTAGAAGAACACAGAAAGAAAATACGAATGGAGGCAGTTGAAAATATAAAACAAATTCAGGAGGAGAACAAGAAGTCAGCTAATCTAAAGAGAAAAGAGGGAAAACGATTCAAAATAAATAATTTGGTTGCTATTAAGCGTACCCAATATGGCGTTGGTCTGAAACTTAAAGGAAAGTATTTAGGACCCTATAAAGTAACGGCAATTAAAAATCATGGAAGATATGAAGTAGAGAAAGTTGGACAGGCGGAAGGGCCTAATAGGACATCAACTGTATCGGAATATATGAAATTGTGGGGACCGTCATTCGGGTCGAATGTACAGTCAGGAGGGCCGAATGTGGGAAATGAGAGCATTGAGAGAGAAGCAATCCAAAGTGATAGAAGAGAAGAGACAAACGCGTAGTGGCCGAACATTCTAGTAGTAGTAGAGAGAGCAGGGCATAGGATCACTATATAAGTTGTGAGAGAGCAAGTTAAAGAGGCCGTGGATTATTCGCAAAGAGACTGTCAACTGAGTCGCACGTCAAGGTCCATAATTAGTCCAGTGTTATTTATATAAGTATGCTTAAATTCTAACAATATATTGAACTCGATTGTCATCAAACAATCCAAATATTAATAAATAAATAAATATAGTAACGATCGCTAAATCAACATTACATGTATTTTGGTCAACCGATTAGCCACAAACGTGTGAAAATGTGATGACCGTGAATTAATCCACGAGAGTACTACTGTTGAGTCTGACCAGAGGAATGATTCCACACATTCTGATCCTAATTGGAGATCCTGTCGAACTATATCCGTGAGTTCAGCTCCAAGTACAGCTGCACATATGTATGTAGTTCCAGCCGGGTCCAGTCAGCAGTGTCTGTTTTTCAAGGGGAGCCACTCTCGGCTTGGCGCACAATAATCTGACCGAAATTTGGCCATTTTTATAGGTTGGGACATAAACTGCTGCTCCATACGCCTTTTCTGATGCATCAACAAATGTATGCAGTTCCTTTGTAGTGGGGACCTTGCCATCAAAAATATGCATTGGAATTTTCATGTGGTTTAGTGTCTGTACATCCTCTCGGTAAAGCCCATTGCTTCTCCAAATACGGCGGTAGGTCACCATCCATCTCAATTCGTTCGGTAGCAACATGTTGAAGAAACATTTTCGCTCTTACCACTACCACTCTTACCATATTTGACCGACTTCAGATAGCACCACTCCACTATGGGTTGTGGAGGCATTTTTTGAGCACTTAAGTCAATTTTAAAAAGTTTCTGAAACCCATACTTTTTGATGCCAATTTATAGATAAAATATCAAATCACATTTCTGCATACTAGGTTTTTCAAAATTGTTCAACACTGGTGAGAATAACGCTGTCGAAAACAAGTGTTGGGAACAAAACAAAACTGTTTTCATTTGGTGCAAATTGTTGCTTAACTTTGAGTGTATATAACTTTTAAAAGAAAGATGTTATGGATAAAACTGAAGATGCAATTGAAAAAGTCGGATTTGTACTATGTGTTAGTAGATTTGTTTTGTTATAAATGTAGGTGTGTTTCTTAAAATCTGGCTAATTCTGAGCGACTCTCAAAGACAAAACTTGTTACGAAATCTCAACTTTAGGAAGAGTTTTAAAAAAATGTCTACTAGTGTCCAGTCTAAAACTTTTACTATTAGATAGAATTTATTATTCTTTGTAAAATATAAAAGTCTCAATATCCACAAGCAACCATTTTTTTTGCAATTTAACTTTTTAGTGCATAACCTCATATTCCTGCATATGGACGAGATTTTAATATATCAGAAAACAACGAATTAGGAATTAAGTATTTGGAGTTAATATTTATAAGTTGCAGGCGCATATAGTGTAGATTGCTCCAGGTGCATTGGATGCAAAATTATAAGTGAATAGTGGGCGTTTTTTTTTTTTTTTGCACCAAAACATTTAGGACCAATTCGAATGTTTTTAAGTTCAGTTTTTTAGATGGCAGATGCAAACGACCTTTTGAATAATGGGAAATAGCTCCAATAACAACACGAAAAACGTTTGCGCGTCTTTAATGTCTCATTTGTGCATACACAAAGAGGAGAACGAATCAGAAAAAAAGGTTAGCTACCGAAAGTGGTAAGGAGTTATACACAGTTCCTAGTTACTATACATATAAGGCGAATCGTCACGCCAAGAAGAACAGAATCGCATATTTTAAAAACACTTTCCGTATAAAAGTGGTTGTTCAGATCCCTTGATTTTCGCTTTAAGCCTAGAAAAAAGCATTTCTCTAATTCAACGACCGACAGAAGCAGTTGCTTGCTTAAAGTGTCTAAATTACTTATGCTGATAGTGATATTGATCAACTTTAAGAACATTTTCAAGATTTTTCTTTGAATCTTGGCCCTAAATTTTAAGAAAATATTAAAATCACAACGGTTGTATGAAAAGTATTATGTTGAATAAGATACTTAGCATACTTTTTTGGGCAAAATACGGTTTTTTGGCTGTGGAGGCGAGATGCCACGCCCATTTTCTCTAAAAATAATTGCAAAATATCTTTATTACCTCACGCAATGCAATGAGACTGAAAATTATTGTTTAACATACATTTTTGAATAAAATGCTCAAAAAATGGCTCCACAACCCATAGTATACTGGTAGTACAAAAGAAATCTCTTCCGGGGACAAATGATAAAAGATGGATGGTAGATTACAGAAGCTTGAATAAAAAATTAATTGCAGACAAACTTCCCATGCCAAGAATAGATGATATTTTTGATCAATTAGCCATTACTTCAAGTTTTCACCAAATTGAATTAGATGAAGACTCTAGAGACTAAACGTCCTTTTCCACAGATAAAGGCTCATATCGATTTAAAAGATTACCATACGGTATAAAAAATAGCCCTGGATTAATTCCAACGAATGATGACCTTAGCTCTCTTCGGACTACAACCATCCCAAGCCTTTTTATACATGGATGATTTAGTTATATTACGCTGTTCGAAAAAACGTATGTTCAAAAACTTGACTGATGTTTTCGATATATGCCGAAAATATGATCTAAAACTTCATCCAGACAAATGTACATTTTTCAGCCATCTGAAACTTAAAGGAAAGTATTTAGGACCCTATAAAGTAACGGCAATTAAAAATCATGGAAGATATGAAGTAGAGAAAGTTGGACAGGCGGAAGGGAAGATCATCGAGTAGTTCTTTGAGGCTTACATCCTCTGATCTAATAGTGATCCTATGCCCTGCTCTCTCTACTACTACTAGAATGTTCGGCCACTACGCGTTTGTCTCTTCTCTTCTATCACTTTGGATTGCTTCTCTCTCAATGCTCTCATTTCATACTTAGGTCACAAATGTACAGGCAAAGTGTATTCTTCCCGATGATAGCAAGTATAAAATTATCCAAGACTGTCCAACTCCAAAAGATCCAAATGAAGTAAAGAGATTTGTTGCATTTTGTAACTATTATAGACGTTTTGTACCAAACTTTGCCCAACACGGACGCGTATTGACAAATTTATGTAAAAAAAATGTCGAATTCATTTGGACTGATGACTGTGCTTTTGTATTTCAGCATCTAAAAATAGCACTAATTAAAAAACCAGAGGGCCGAGGCTAACTTCGACCGCGTCAAAGTTTGTATACCCTTGCAACTTTTTAGGTAATTCTTTCCTTTTCAAAGTGGAAAAACGTTTTATCTAAACAGGCTAATGTTTGCAAAAGAACGGCCAACAATCTTAGCATAGGAAATAACGAAGATATTGATCAAAATCACTGTTTTCCACCGATCGTTCGTATGCGAGCTATATGATATAGTAACCCGATATTCATCAAATTCGGCACAGTCATTAACAGATATATTAAACTAACAAATGTTTAATTTGAAAGCAATCGCGTCAAAAGTAACGAAGTTATTGAAGAAAGTCACTGTTTTCGACCGATCGTTCCTATGGGAGCTATATGATATAGTCACCCGATCTTGATCAAATTTGGCATAGGTGTTTATATGTGTAATTAACTCACCAATATTAAATTTCACGACAATAGCTCAGAAAATAACGAAGTTATTGAGAAAAGTCACTGTTCGTGACTTTGCGGTTTGTATGGGAGCTATATGATATAGTGATCCGATCCGGCTGAATCAGAGATACACAACGCCTACAGTATATGAAAGCCATGCAAAATTTCAACTCAGACGAACGGACAGACGGACGGACGGACGGACGGACATGGCTATATGAACTCGTCTCGTCCTGCTGATCAAGAATATATATACTTTATATGGTCGGAGATGCTTCCTTCTATGCGTTGCACACTTCTGACCAAAATTAATATACCCTTTTTGCAAGGGTATAATAAAGAACAAGGCAAACACGTTTGACCATGCTATTAATGAAAGAATCGACTTGGATCATTTTTTTCACAGCGTAGCTGATAGCACTGGTCTGAGAAGGTACCAATTGTCGCTAGTTTATTTAGCAGCTGCAGCATTACGGAATTCAAAATTAAAGGATCCAAAATAAAAAATTGCACTCCCATATTGAAAACCATTATTAATGACGACGAAAAGCTTGCAATAACGTGTATTCTTAGCAAAATTACAAAATTTTCAAACATTGCCAGCTATATAAATCACAACGACACACAAAGCAATCTATGGTTATAACACCAACACCTTAAAATGCTTTTGGTCCAAGACCCTTGCGTATATGCAACATCCATACGCTCGATTTGAGGCATCCGTGATGTGTTAACAAATCGATTTACGCGAACCATGTCAAGATTAGATAAATCAGCTTCAAGTTGTTGCCATCTAGTCCGTAAGATCTCTGGCAACTGGGTCGTCCCAGTCCAAGCGCTCGATCCACAAGTCTTGGTTCAAGATTTTGTAGCGTACTATGACTGGAGCTAATAATCCAAGCAGATCATAGAGCCTGGCCATGATCGATACTTTTCTTCGCTTTGTTGGTATTGCAGTTAATGGAAGATCAAATCGAAATAATATAAGATCTTCAGTTGGCAGCCACGACATGCCAAGAGCCTTGGTGACATCACTATTGTCAATATTGAGATATTATATTCATAATCTGTTGGTGCCCCACTAAAATTCCACTTTGTCAATTCTAAGCCTGCCTTGGAGAGCAATTTGGTAACTTCATTCGTCTTAGCATTGAGTTCTTCGATTGAGTCAGCTCCATAAAGTAGATCGTCGACGTACATATCCTCAGCTAATACAGCAGCTCCAATTGGAAACAACTCCTTATACGTCTCTGATAAAAACTTTAAGGACCTGATTGCGAGAAATGGAGCGCACGACATCCCATAGGTAGCAGTATTCAATTGAAATAATTGAATAGGTTCTTGCGGAGACTTTCTCCACAAGATTTGTTGGAAACTTCTATCCTCAGGTGCGACGAGAAATTGTCTGTACATTTTTGTTATGTTAGATCTTGTTGAATAGTAGGACCAACCATGAGAATATTATTTAATGATATATTTGATGATGATTTATACGAAGCTTCAAATACTACGTAAAGTTTAGTTGATGAGGTCTGCGGTCTAAGGACATAATGGTGAGGAATAATGTAATGATTTATTTATTTATTTATTTATTTATTTACGTCAACTAACACAGCAGTCGACGAAAAAGCTTAAGCTAAAGACAGATAGTAATTAAATGAAGAAGGTAGCTTAGCTTTATACACAACTAAACATCCCCGGCCCGGTGGAGGTGTTTTATTTGCACAAGGTGCCAGCTATGCCCCGATTCACAGCCAATGTGGCCAGGGATGAGTTGCAGCCAATCCAAGTCCAGAATATTTTCATTGGTTTCGCTGTAGATGATTAAAAAGTATAGCGCGAAGAGAAGTGACAGAAAGATGAGGAGAGATAAGGTGAGAAAGGTTGTTAAAAGATTGGCAAAGAACACGAAGAGGTTTGTGAAGAGAGTAGTTAGTCAGACATCTACTAAGGTGAATAGGAAAAAAGTTTCTGGTCCGACGTGAGGGAACACAAAAATACAGCGTATCTAGTAAATTGGTAGAAATGACTTCGCCGTTGACTAGTTTATGGAGAAAGAGAATGCCAAAAACAAGCCTACGGTTATAAAGTGAAGGAAGATTAATAAGAAGAAGTCTATCAGAATAAGAAGGTAGGCGAAGACCCGGGTCCCAATTTAGACCGCGTAGCGCAAACTTAAGGAATTGCTTCTGTACCGATTCAATACTACGCTGGTGAACATCATATTGCGGGTTCCACACTGGCGAGCAATATTCTAGAGTAGGGCGAACTAACGAAGTGTATAAAACCTTTGTTACATAGGGATCATCAAATTCTTTGGCCCAACGTTTAATGAAGCCGAGAAGGCAGCTTGCTCTGTTGACAATTGAAGAAATATGAACATTAAATGAAAGTTTAGGGTCAAACATAACGCCTAAGTCTTTGAATGATGGAACACAATCTAACAGAACAGACTTAATAGAGTAATGAGCTAGGAGCGGAGACAAACGACTGAAAGTCATAAAAGAACACTTAGAGGCATTAAGGTGTAATTTATTAACGTGGCACCAATCACAGAACGCATCGAGATCTGATTGCAAGTACTGTTGGAAAGAAGGATCATTATAGGAATAACAAATCTTGACGTCATCCGCAAACATGAGCACGCGTGAATGCGCCAAGGCCAAAGGCAAATCATTTATAAACAATGTAAATAATAGTGGGCCCAGATGACTGCCTTGGGGTACACCTGACGTAACTCGAACAGTTTTAGATATCGAGGAACGAAAAGACACCTTTTGGGTTCTGCCAATAAGATACGACTTTAACCAACCCAATAATTTTGGTGAAAAACCCATGATGTTAAGTTTCGCGAGAAGCAAAGAATGATCAACCGTATCAAAAGCCTTACTGAAGTCAGTATAAATAACATCAGTTTGACACTTTTTACGGAAGCCATGGTGTACAAGGGTAGTCAATTCTAAAAGGTTGGTAAGCGACGAACGACCTTTCATGAAACCATGCTGACAAGGAGAAATAGTGGATCTGGATAGATGTTAAAGAGAAGACGTAATAATTTTCTCAAACAGTTTAGGTATTGCCGAAAGTTTGGCAATGCCACGGTAGCTGGAAACATCCGATTTGCTACCCTTTTTAAAAAGCGGAATAATAAATGACTCCTTCCAAATATCAGGAAATCTACAAGTCTCACTCGATATAAAGAATAACCGAGCTAAAGGCTTAGATAGGGAAATAGAACACATTTTAAGGATGCAACTAGGTATATCATCAGGCCCGGGAACGAAGGAAGACTTCATAGATGACAAGCTAGAGAGAATACAGTCTTCAGTAATACTGGGAAAAAACATACAATTTAAATGTGGGATTGAAAAGGGATAGGGTGTGGGATCCGAAACAGTAGTAGAATATGTCGACTGAAAAAATTTAGCAAACAGATCTGCAATATCTAAATCATTATTAGCAGACTGGTCGTTAAGTCTGAAGGTGGAAGGCAGGACATTAGAGCGTCTTTTGGAATTGACAAAGTTGTAAAATCTGTTGGGGTTATTATAAAATTCAGCCTTACAGCGAACGAGATAATTGTTGTAGCATTGAGTATTTAATTCCCGATTTCCCGATTGCAAATTATCTAACGAAGCTACCTCCATGTAATTCAACTTAAGATATTCATCTAAAAAATCGATGTACATTTCCTTTAATTGGTGTTAAGGATGCAAGCCGTCTTTTGAGTTGAAGAAAACGTCTTTTTGCACAGGGCAACGAGTCTTCAAGTTGGTCAGGAGATTCCTTGAAAGGCAACCGAACCTGCATGCGCCCTAAATCCAGAAATTGTGTGTGCACCTGAAAGTGAGTTTCACATGCTTGTTCTTCTGAGGTTAACGAAATATCTTCATTTTGAATTCCATGTATTTCATCCATTTTCCAAAACCTTTCTAATAATATGTTAAGGTCCTGGTGTTGCGTTAAATTACAAGTGTATTGTTGAGTTGATTGAGGTTCAGCAATCTTACCCCCGAGGATCCATCCTAATGAAGATTCCACTAAGAGGAAGACCAACCTTAACTAAACTAATTTTACCCTTCTTAAGTAGATCAACAAACTCCAGCAATAAATCTACTTTTCCGGGCTCATAAAAGAATGGGTCGGCTAACTCAATTTCTTTGGGAATTGGAATTTTACACCAATTCGATAAATCTAGTCTCTTTTAAGGTTGGCGTAAAGATATAGATTTAGTCAAGATAACCTCCATATTCCATTCGTCTGGAAAAATTTTTAAACGAATTTTGGTAGATACGGAATGTTTTATATGTGTACGTATTTCACCGATTCCAGCAATCTCATAATGATCGTAACGAAACAGAAGCTGAAGCCTTTTGGCTAATTCTTCAGTTATAAAGGTAAGCTCAGAGCACGAATCAAGTAATGCTCTTGCGAGCTGAAACCCACCAAGTTTGTCTTGAATAAGAACTATTGCTGTTGGAAGTAATCCCCGCCGAGCGTGGCGAGTCAACATTGATGTTGCAAATGTTTTACTTTCGTCATGTGTATTATGAATGATTTGTTGCGATTGATTATGAATAGTAGGTCCATCTAGTTGATAATTTCCCTGGACATTTGAATCCTTTTGCATGTTTGTGTGATGTAGACCTCCACAATGACGACATCTATTCAATGAAGGACACTTTGAGGCTGGATGACCCTTATTGAGGCAATTCAAACAAAGTGACGCTGTTTTAACAATCTTAAATCGCTCAATAAAAGGTAGCGAATTAAAAACTGGACAGAATGCTAACCTATGCTCAGTTGACTGACATTGAATGCATCTACTTTGGGCAGCAACAAATACTTTTGAAGTACTATGAATTTTGTCTCTGATGGGTCTTTCCTTTTGTCGGTTTCGCAGATACCCTTCCATATACAGACAGTGTCGACTGAGAATTTGATAACAGTCGGCCCAGTCTGGCAATTTATCGTATTCTTGAACCCGATCGTATGCTTGTTTGGATTCAAGATCAATTTTTGACAATAAGTACTCCGTTTAATACATCAGCTTTAGACCCAAGAGACAACAATGATCCGCGTAGAGCTGAAACCGTATCCAAAATTGTACGTAGGGTAACAGCGTCTGCCTTTTTTATGTTAGCAATGTTAAATAAACTTGAAATATGTTCTACGAAAATAAGAACTTTCTTATCATATCGCTCGTTGAGGCGATCTAGGGCCTTGGGATAATTTTCGTCTGATACTTGAAATGGCGAGACTACGCTTAGAGCTTGGCCAGATAGACAACTTATTAGATAGTTAAGTTTGTCAACATTGGACAATGAGTTGTCTTCATGTACCATATTTGTAAATGAAGTAATAAATTTTTTGAATTCCCCATATTTGCCGTCGAATTTAGGTAATTTGAGGGATGGAAGCCGATTATGATGTCCCCCATGATAAGTCGATGAATTAAAGAAACTAAGTTCTTCTGGTTTTTCCTTTTTACTTGCGCCAATGCGCTGTAATATGATTGCCTTTGTTTCGATAAAAAGATTTTCTATCTCTGCCCGATTCGCGTCTGCTGGATCTAGCTTCTCAATATTAATTAGAACTTGTTATGCGACTCAACAATTTGAGACTGACAATCTAATATAATAGGGTCATTTTCAAGATCGATTCTAGCTCTTAAACTTTGAATATTAGATTGCAGTTGATTCCGTTGTTCACGACAATAGCTCAGAAAATAACGAAGTTATTAAGAAAAGTCACTGTTCGTGACTTTGTCATTTGTATGGGAGCTATATGATATAGTGATCCGATCCGGCTGAATCCGAGATATACAACGCCTGCAGTATATACAAGCCTACATGCAAAATTTCAGCTCTGTAGCTCTTACGGTCTAGGAGGAGTTTGCGTTGATCCAGACGGACGGACAGACGGACAGACGAACGGACGGACGGACGGACGGACGGACATGGCTATATGAACTCGTCTCATCATGCTGATCAAGAATATATATACTTTATATGGTCGGAGATGCTTCCTTCTATGCGTTGCACACTTCTGACCAAAATTAATATACCGCTTTTGCAAGGGTATAATAAAAGCGAATAACGTCTCATTTCGTAAATATCAAACATATAACTAACTATTAATGGCGTCACGGATGACATTTGACGTTTGACTGTCATACAATACGTGATTCAAATTCCAAACACTAGATGGACCACCCTATATTTGTAGAGTCTCTCAGTTAAATTTTTGAAGTATGTGTTGAGCGAATAGTACGTCAACTTCATCTGACGAATTTGCTTTAATTTTAATTAAGTGTATTGACTCACTAATCACTCCTTTTACACTCTTTGCGGGTGCATTGTTGATCATCGGTAAATCAACGATCCGACTTAATTGTTCGGATAATACGCTTCGATTAACGCGCTTTTTTAATAATTTAAATTTTGCATCTTTTGTCAAACCCTGATACACCGTCCGATGAATCGCTTCAAACAGAGAATAAAATTATTAGCAGATAGGTCTGAGATTAGTTCTGTATGAATAGCTTTTGAAGAAAAGCAAACAAATATAGCCAAATATGTTTTGTAAGGATATTTGCTTCGAATTCGGTACGACGTAAGAAATGGTCCACATAGATCCACTCCGCATATAAGAAACGGGCGTTCGGCCAGGAGACGGTCAGCTGGGAGGTCGCATTAATACAGGTTTGTAATGATAGCAATGTGTGCAATTTCTAACAACCTTTTGGACCAATTCGCGAGCATTTACAATCCATATTGTTAGGCGCAGAATGTATCAAGTGCTAAGAACTTTGGTCCATGAAACCAAATTGTCCGTGATTGAGTTTGTATGGTTGATACGGGGTTGGCAATAAAGCATTTTAGAGTTGATGGGTGCATTTAAAATATGTTTTTCTGACAAGAAAATTGAATTTGTATTTGATTTTTGTCCATGTTTGGCAGAGCAGAACGGAAGCACAAAGCTCTAAACGAGGTATGCTTTGCGATTGTTAACAAATCGATTTACGCGAACCATGTCAAGATTAGATAAATCAGCTTCAAGTTGTTGCCATCTAGTCCGTAAGATCTCTGGCAACTGGGTCGTCCCAGTCCAAGCGCTCGATCCACAAGTCTTGGTTCAAGATTTTGTAGCGTACTATGACTGGAGCTAATAATCCAAGCAGATCATAGAGCCTGGCCATGATCGATACTTTTCTTCGCTTTGTTGGTATTGCAGTTAATGGAAGATCAAATCGAAATAATATAAGATCTTCAGTTGGCAGCCACGACATGCCAAGAGCCTTGGTGACATCACTATTGTCAATATTGAGATATTATATTCATAATCTGTTGGTGCCCCACTAAAATTCCACTTTGTCAATTCTAAGCCTGCCTTGGAGAGCAATTTGGTAACTTCATTCGTCTTAGCATTGAGTTCTTCGATTGAGTCAGCTCCATAAAGTAGATCGTCGACGTACATATCCTCAGCTAATACAGCAGCTCCAATTGGAAACAACTCCTTATACGTCTCTGATAAAAACTTTAAGGACCTGATTGCGAGAAATGGAGCGCACGACATCCCATAGGTAACAGTATTCAATTGAAATAATTGAATAGGTTCTTGCGGAGACTTTCTCCACAAGATTTGTTGGAAACTTCTATCCTCAGGTGCGACGAGAAATTGTCTGTACATTTTTGTTATGTTAGATCTTGTTGAATAGTAGGACCAACCATGAGAATATCATTTAATGATATATTTGATGATGATTTATACGAAGCTTCAAATACTACGTAAAGTTTAGTTGATGAGGTCTGCGGTCTAAGGACATAATGGTGAGGAATAATGTAATGATTTATTTATTTATTTATTTATTTATTTATTTATTTACGTCAACTAACACAGCAGTCGACGAAAAAGCTTAAGCTAAAGACAGATAGTAATTAAATGAAGAAGGTAGCTTAGCTTTATACACAACTAAACATCCCCGGCCCGGTGGAGGTGTTTTATTTGCACAAGGTGCCAGCTATGCCCCGATTCACAGCCAATGTGGCCAGGGATGAGTTGTAGCCAATCCAAGTCCAGAATATTTTCATTGGTTTCGCTGTAGATGATTAAAAAGTATAGCGCGAAGAGAAGTGACAGAAAGATGAGGAGAGATAAGGTGAGAAAGGTTGTTAAAAGATTGGCAAAGAACACGAAGAGGTTCGTGAAGAGAGTAGTTAGTCAGACATCTACTAAGGTGAATAGGAAAAAAGTTTCTGGTCCGACGTGAGGGAACACAAAAATACAGCGTATCTAGTAAATTGGTAGAAATGACTTCGCCGTTGACTAGTTTATGGAGAAAGAGAATGCCAAAAACAAGCCTAAGGTTATAAAGTGAAGGAAGATTAATAAGAAGAAGTCTATCAGAATAAGAAGGTAGGCGAAGACCCGGGTCCCAATTTAGACCGCGTAGCGCAAACTTAAGGAATTGCTTCTGTACCGATTCAATACTACGCTGGTGAACATCATATTGCGGGTTCCACACTGGCGAGCAATATTCTAGAGTAGGGCGAACTAACGAAGTGTATAAAACCTTTGTTACATAGGGATCATCAAATTCTTTGGCCCAACGTTTAATGAAGCCGAGAAGGCAGCTTGCTCTGTTGACAATTGAAGAAATATGAACATTAAATGAAAGTTTAGGGTCAAACATAACGCCTAAGTCTTTGAATGATGGAACACAATCTAACAGAACAGACTTAATAGAGTAATGAGCTAGGAGCGGAGACAAACGACTGAAAGTCATAAAAGAACACTTAGAGGCATTAAGGTGTAATTTATTAACGTGGCACCAATCACAGAACGCATCGAGATCTGATTGCAAGTACTGTTGGAAAGAAGGATCATTATAGGAATAACAAATCTTGACGTCATCCGCAAACATGAGCACGCGTGAATGCGCCAAGGCCAAAGGCAAATCATTTATAAACAATGTAAATAATAGTGGGCCCAGATGACTGCCTTGGGGTACACCTGACGTAACTCGAACAGTTTTAGATATCGAGGAACGAAAAGACACCTTTTGGGTTCTGCCAATAAGATACGACTTTAACCAACCCAATAATTTTGGTGAAAAACCCATGATGTTAAGTTTCGCGAGAAGCAAAGAATGATCAACCGTATCAAAAGCCTTACTGAAGTCAGTATAAATAACATCAGTTTGACACTTTTTACGGAAGCCATGGTGTACAAGGGTAGTCAATTCTAAAAGGTTGGTAAGCGACGAACGACCTTTCATGAAACCATGCTGACAAGGAGAAATAGTGGATCTGGATAGATGTTGAAGAGAAGACGTAATAATTTTCTCAAACAGTTTAGGTATTGCCGAAAGTTTGGCAATGCCACGGTAGCTGGAAACATCCGATTTGCTACCCTTTTTAAAAAGCGGAATAATAAATGACTCCTTCCAAATATCAGGAAATCTACAAGTCTCACTCGATATAAAGAATAACCGAGCTAAAGGCTTAGATAGGGAAATAGAACACATTTTAAGGATGCAACTAGGTATATCATCAGGCCCGGGAACGAAGGAAGACTTCATAGATGACAAGCTAGAGAGAATACAGTCTTCAGTAATACTGGGAAAAAACATACAATTTAAATGTGGGATTGAAAAGGGATAGGGTGTGGGATCCGAAACAGTAGTAGAATATGTCGACTGAAAAAATTTAGCAAACAGATCTGCAATATCTAAATCATTATTAGCAGACTGGTCGTTAAGTCTGAAGGTGGAAGGCAGGACATTAGAGCGTCTTTTGGAATTGACAAAGTTGTAAAATCTGTTGGGGTTATTATAAAATTCAGCCTTACAGCGAACGAGATAATTGTTGTAGCATTGAGTATTTAATTCCCGATTTCCCGATTGCAAATTATCTAACGAAGCTACCTCCATGTAATTCAACTTAAGATATTCATCTAAAAAATCGATGTACATTTCCTTTAATTGGTGTTAAGGATGCAAGCCGTCTTTTGAGTTGAAGAAAACGTCTTTTTGCACAGGGCAACGAGTCTTCAAGTTGGTCAGGAGATTCCTTGAAAGGCAACCGAACCTGCATGCGCCCTAAATCCAGAAATTGTGTGTGCACCTGAAAGTGAGTTTCACATGCTTGTTCTTCTGAGGTTAACGAAATATCTTTATTTTGAATTCCATGTATTTCATCCATTTTCCAAAACCTTTCTAATAATATGTTAAGGTCCTGGTGTTGCGTTAAATTACAAGTGTATTGTTGAGTTGATTGAGGTTCAGCAATCTTACCCCCGAGGATCCATCCTAATGAAGATTCCACTAAGAGGAAGACCAACCTAAACTAAACTAATTTTACCCTTCTTAAGTAGATCAACAAACTCCAGCAATAAATCTACTTTTCCGGGCTCATAAAAGAATGGGTCGGCTAACTCAATTTCTTTGGGAATTGGAATTTTACACCAATTCGATAAATCTAGTCTCTTTTAAGGTTGGCGTAAAGATATAGATTTAGTCAAGATAACCTCCATATTCCATTCGTCTGGAAAAATTTTTAAACGAATTTTGGTAGATACGGAATGTTTTATATGTGTACGTATTTCACCGATTCCAGCAATCTCATAATGATCGTAACGAAACAGAAGCTGAAGCCTTTTGGCTAATTCTTCAGTTATAAAGGTAAGCTCAGAGCACGAATCAAGTAATGCTCTTGCGAGCTGAAACCCACCAAGTTTGTCTTGAATAAGAACTATTGCTGTTGGAAGTAATCCCCGCCGAGCGTGGCGAGTCAACATTGATGTTGCAAATGTTTTACTTTCGTCATGTGTATTATGAATGATTTGTTGCGATTGATTATGAATAGTAGGTCCATCTAGTTGATAATTTCCCTGGACATTTGAATCCTTTTGCATGTTTGTGTGATGTAGACCTCCACAATGACGACATCTATTCAATGAAGGACACTTTGAGGCTGGATGACCCTTATTGAGGCAATTCAAACAAAGTGACGCTGTTTTAACAATCTTAAATCGCTCAATAAAAGGTAGCGAATTAAAAACTGGACAGAATGCTAACCTATGCTCAGTTGACTGACATTGAATGCATCTACTTTGGGCAGCAACAAATACTTTTGAAGTACTATGAATTTTGTCTCTGATGGGTCTTTCCTTTTGTCGGTTTCGCAGATACCCTTCCATATACAGACAGTGTCGACTGAGAATTTGATAACAGTCGGCCCAGTCTGGCAATTTATCGTATTCTTGAACCCGATCGTATGCTTGTTTGGATTCAAGAGCAATTTTTGACATAACAATGTGAATAAGTACTCCGTTTAATACATCAGCTTTAGACCCAAGAGACAACAATGATCCGCGTAGAGCTGAAACCGTATCCAAAATTGTACGTAGGGTAACAGCGTCTGCCTTTTTTATGTTAGCAATGTTAAATAAACTTGAAATATGTTCTACGAAAATAAGAACTTTCTTATCATATCGCTCGTTGAGGCGATCTAGGGCCTTGGGATAATTTTCGTCTGATACTTGAAATGGCGAGACTACGCTTAGAGCTTGGCCAGATAGACAACTTATTAGATAGTTAAGTTTGTCAACATTGGACAATGAGTTGTCTTCATGTACCATATTTGTAAATGAAGTAATAAATTTTTTGAATTCCCCATATTTGCCGTCGAATTTAGGTAATTTGAGGGATGGAAGCCGATTATGATGTCCCCCATGATAAGTCGATGAATTAAAGAAACTAAGTTCTTCTGGTTTTTCCTTTTTACTTGCGCCAATGCGCTGTAATATGATTGCCTTTGTTTCGATAAAAAGATTTTCTATCTCTGCCCGATTCGCGTCTGCTGGATCTAGCTTCTCAATATTAATTAGAACTTGTTATGCGACTCAACAATTTGAGACTGACAATCTAATATAATAGGGTCATTTTCAAGATCGATTCTAGCTCTTAAACTTTGAATATTAGATTGCAGTTGATTCCGTTGTTCACGACAATAGCTCAGAAAATAACGAAGTTATTAAGAAAAGTTACTGTTCGTGACTTTGTCATTTGTATGGGAGCTATATGATATAGTGATCCGATCCGGCTGAATCCGAGATATACAACGCCTGCAGTATATACAAGCCTACATGCAAAATTTCAGCTCTGTAGCTCTTACGGTCTAGGAGGAGTTTGCGTTGATCCAGACGGACGGACAGACGAACGGACGGACGGACGGACGGACGGACATGGCTATATGAACTCGTCTCATCATGCTGATCAAGAATATATATACTTTATATGGTCGGAGATGCTTCATTCTATGCGTTGCACACTTCTGACCAAAATTAATATACCGTTTTTGCAAGGGTATAATAAAAGCGAATAACGTCCCATTTCGTAAATATCAAACATATAACTAACTATTAATGGCGTCACGGATGACATTTGACGTTTGACTGTCATACAATACGTGATTCAAATTGCAAACACTAGATGGACCACCCTATATTTGTAGAGTCTCTCAGTTAAATTTATGAAGTATGTGTTGAGCGAATAGTACGTCAACTTCATCTGACGAATTTGCTTTAATTTTAATTAAGTGTATTGACTCACTAATCACTCCTTTTACACTCTTTGCGGGTGCATTGTTGATCATCGGTAAATCAACGATCCGACTTAATTGTTCGGATAATACGCTTCGATTAACGCGCTTTTTTAATAATTTAAATTTTGCATCTTTTGTCAAACCCTGATACACCGTCCGATGAATCGCTTCAAACAGAGAATAAAATTATTAGCAGATAGGTCTGAGATTAGTTCTGTATGAATAGCTTTTGAAGAAAAGCAAACAAATATAGCCAAATATGTTTTGTAAGGATATTTGCTTCGAATTCGGTACGACGTAAGAAATGGTCCACATAGATCCACTCCGCATATAAGAAACGGGCGTTCGGCCAGGAGACGGTCAGCTGGGAGGTCGCATTAATACAGGTTTGTAATGATAGCAATGTGTGCAATTTCTAACAACCTTTTGGACCAATTCGCGAGCATTTACAATCCATATTGTTAGGCGCAGAATGTATCAAGTGCTAAGAACTTTGGTCCATGAAACCAAATTGTCCGTGATTGAGTTTGTATGGTTGATACGGGGTTGGCAATAAAGCATTTTAGAGTTGATGGGTGCATTTAAAATATGTTTTTCTGACAAGAAAATTGAATTTGTATTTGATTTTTGTCCATGTTTGGCAGAGCAGAACGGAAGCACAAAGCTCTAAACGAGGTATGCTTTGCGATTGAGTGGGCGCAACTCTCGATCTCGAAATGATCAATGAAGTTACATATTTTCCGTT
This sequence comes from Drosophila willistoni, assembly GCF_018902025.1. Classification (NCBI taxonomy): domain Eukaryota; kingdom Metazoa; phylum Arthropoda; class Insecta; order Diptera; family Drosophilidae; genus Drosophila; species Drosophila willistoni. Next base: position 17,749,584 of record NW_025814047.1, read on the forward strand.
GTCCAAAACCCTTGCGTATATGCAACATCCATACGCTCGATTTGAGGCATCCGTGATGTGTTAACAAATCGATTTACGCGAACCATGTCAAGATTAGATAAATCAGCTTCAAGTTGTTGCCATCTAGTCCGTAAGATCTCTGGCAACTGGGTCGTCCCAGTCCAAGCGCTCGATCCACAAGTCTTGGTTCAAGATTTTGTAGCGTACTATGACTGGAGCTAATAATCCAAGCAGATCATAGAGCCTGGCCATGATCGATACTTTTCTTCGCTTTGTTGGTATTGCAGTTAATGGAAGATCAAATCGAAATAATATAAGATCTTCAGTTGGCAGCCACGACATGCCAAGAGCCTTGGTGACATCACTATTGTCAATATTGAGATATTATATTCATAATCTGTTGGTGCCCCACTAAAATTCCACTTTGTCAATTCTAAGCCTGCCTTGGAGAGCAATTTGGTAACTTCATTCGTCTTAGCATTGAGTTCTTCGATTGAGTCAGCTCCATAAAGTAGATCGTCGACGTACATATCCTCAGCTAATACAGCAGCTCCAATTGGAAACAACTTCTTATACGTCTCTGATAAAGACTTTAAGGACCTGATTGCGAGAAATGGAGCGCACGACATCCCATAGGTAACAGTATTCAATTGAAATAATTGAATAGGTTCTTGCGGAGACTTTCTCCACAAGATTTGTTGGAAACTTCTATCCTCAGGTGCGACGAGAAATTGTCTGTACATTTTTGTTATGTTAGATCTTGTTGAATAGTAGGACCAACCATGAGAATATCATTTAATGATATATTTGATGATGATTTATACGAAGCTTCAAATACTACGTAAAGTTTAGTTGATGAGCTCTGCGGTCTAAGGACATAATGGTGAGGAATAATGTAATGATTTCCCGATTGCAAATTATCTAACGAAGCTACCTCCATGTAATTCAACTTAAGATATTCATCTAAAAAATCGATGTACATTTCCTTTAATTGGTGTTAAGGATGCAAGCCGTCTTTTGAGTTGAAGAAAACGTCTTTTTGCACAGGGCAACGAGTCTTCAAGTTGGTCAGGAGATTCCTTGAAAGGCAACCGAACCTGCATGCGCCCTAAATCCAGAAATTGTGTGTGCACCTGAAAGTGAGTTTCACATGCTTGTTCTTCTGAGGTTAACGAAATATCTTTATTTTGAATTCCATGTATTTCATCCATTTTCCAAAACCTTTCTAATAATATGTTAAGGTCCTGGTGTTGCGTTAAATTACAAGTGTATTGTTGAGTTGATTGAGGTTCAGCAATCTTACCCCCGAGGATCCATCCTAATGAAGATTCCACTAAGAGGAAGACCAACCTAAACTAAACTAATTTTACCCTTCTTAAGTAGATCAACAAACTCCAGCAATAAATCTACTTTTCCGGGCTCATAAAAGAATGGGTCGGCTAACTCAATTTCTTTGGGAATTGGAATTTTACACCAATTCGATAAATCTAGTCTTTTGGCTAATTCTTCAGTTATAAAGGTAAGCTCAGAGCACGAATCAAGTAATGCTCTTGCGAGCTGAAACCCACCAAGTTTGTCTTGAATAAGAACTATTGCTGTTGGAAGTAATCCCCGCCGAGCGTGGCGAGTCAACATTGATGTTGCAAATGTTTTACTTTCGTCATGTGTATTATGAATGATTTGTTGCGATTGATGATGAATAGAAGGTCCATCTAGTTGATAATTTCTCTGGACATTTGAATCCTTTTGCATGTTTGTGTGATGTAGACCTCCACAATGACGACATCTATTCAATGAAGGACACTTTGATGCTGGATGACCCTTATTGAGGCAACTCAAACAAAGTGACGCTGTTTTAACAATCTTAAATCGCTCAATAAAAGGTAGCGAATTAAAAACTGGACAGAATGCTAACCTATGCTCAGTTGACTGACATTGAATGCATCTACTTTGGGCAGCAACAAATACTTTTGAAGTACTATGAATTTTGTCTCTGATGGGTCTTTCCTTTTGTCGGTTTCGCAGATACCCTTCCATATACAGACAGTGTCGACTGAGAATTTGATAACAGTCGGCCCAGTCTGGCAATTTATCGTATTCTTGAACCCGATCGTATGCTTGTTTGGATTCAAGATCAATTTTTGACATAACAATGTGAATAAGTACTCCGTTTAATACATCAGCTTCAGACCCAAGAGACAACAATGATCCGCGTAGAGCTGAAACCGTATCCAAAATTGTACGTAGGGTAACAGCGTCTGCCTTTTTTATGTTAGCAATGTTAAATAAACTTGAAATATGTTCTACGAAAATAAGAACTTTCTTATCATATCGCTCGTTGAGGCGATCTAGGGCCTTGGGATAATTTTCGTCTGATACTTGAAATGGCGAGACTACGCTTAGAGCTTGGCCAGATAGACAACTTATTAGATAGTTAAGTTTGACAACATTGGACAATGAGTTGTCTTCATGTACCATATTTGTAAATGAAGTAATAAATTTTTTGAATTCCCCATATTTGCCGTCGAATTTAGGTAATTTGAGGGATGGAAGCCGATTATGATGTCCCCCATGATAAGTCGATGAATTAAAGAAACTAAGTTCTTCTGGTTTTTCCTTTTTACTTGCGCCAATGCGCTGTAATATGATTGCCTTTGTTTCGATAAAAAGATTTTCTATCTCTGCCCGATTCGCGTCTGCTGGATCTAGCTTCTCAATATTAATTAGAACTTGTTATGCCTGTTTAAAATACGACTCAACAATTTGAGACTGACAATCTAATATAATAGGGTCATTTTCAAGATCGATTCTAGCTCTTAAACTTTGAATATTAGATTGCAGTTGATTCCGTTGTTGTCTGAGAGGTAGAAGCTGCGTTTCATTTGGTGGAGACATTTTGGGCCCTTAACGAAAGAAATGTAGCAAGTTAGAAATGAATTAAACGTGAGCTAAACGAGTTATAGTTTTAATAAAAACACTGAAATGCATTAAGTTTCACTCAAGAGATTAAAAGGTGAGTTTTAATATGTAGATCGTTTCTCTATATGACAGTTTGAGTACTTACTTCGCTGTGCTTAATACTTAGCACGTGTTAAAGCTTACGAGTGTTTTACATGTGAGTGTAAAGCATGTGAAAGCTTTACGATCGCTAATGAGTGGCAATTGAGTCAAAATTTGAGTGGAAATTTATAATGTATATTTACACACTCAAGTTGGCTTAGGTTATGCTAGGGCTCCACGTAAATGTCCACGATGATATGTCTTGCAAAGGCCAATGATGAAGAAGTCCGATGATGACTATCCAAGATTATGTAATGATAAAGAAGTCCTATGATGAATGTGATGATGATGTAAGCTGAAAAGTCCAATGATGACTGTCCAAGATGATGAACGATGAATGCAATATAATGAACGAATAAACGACTTTATATGGTTTTTAAGTTTTTATATTGGGACTTGCGAAGTGCAAGGTCCTGTCATGGTCGCCAATGCTCAATAGCATGTGGAGTGGAGTAAGGAAAAATAAGTCTTCTCTTCGAATTCCAGAAAGAAGTCATTTTTATATTTCGTTTTCATGAGTTAGAAGCTCTTCATGAGCCATGTAACAGAAGCTTTTAGAACATGTTAATGTAAATACAGTGGTAGAAATTCCGATAATCTTATACAAATAATATAAGAAATTTTAATATATACAAATCTAAGTTAACAATGACGTCTCCTCCAAGAGCAACCAAACGATGTATTTCTACACTTTTTTCAAACCCACAGGTTATGGGCCTCAGTGTTAAGTGTATTCACTAAAAAATAGTGTGAAAGTATTAAGTGGTCAAGATTCGTGTATTTTTTCTCGGCATAACGGACATTGCAAAAAATGAGTTCGATATACAATATTGAAAAGTGTACTTGTGCGAAGCGTGTTGTGCATTAAGATTTGTGGTCAGTGGTTTCAGGTAAACTTGTGGAACCCAAAACTGATGAAGCGTTTAAAACATGGAAACGTTAAAACGACAAAGCCATGGCAGTGCTGGTTTTGTCGATAAGCCGCAATTGAACTGCAAAAAAAAGTGCGAAAGAGCTAGCAAAATATGGAAAGAACTAGAAAAGTTCCATCGACCAACAGGTCCAGTGAGAAAAGTGACCCTGTTGAAGCAGTTATTAAACAAAAGAATGGCTGAAGGTGACAGCATTGTTGAAAATTTGTCGGTGATCGGTGTAAGTTTGCCAGAAAAGTTTACCGTAATTTTGTTGCTTGCGAATTTGCCCATGTCTTATGAGAACTTTGTCGTGGCCTTGGAAGCTCGTGATGAGTTGCCGAGTTTCAGTACCATAAAATGCAAGCTAGCCGAAGAAAATGAACGACGAAAGACGAACAGTCAATACGATGTTGTACAGGCATTCGCAGCATGCTCTATCGGCGGTGAGAGGGGTAAGCGACGAGACAACAAGTCAGAGCAAAACAGGCGCCGATGCTTTAAATGTGGCCAAGCAGGGCATTTCGCGGCAAAATGCGCGATGAAAGAAGAGAGTGAAAACAACACCAATGTGAGACGCGGAAAAAACAGCGGTAGATGCGAACATTGGAAGAATAAAGAGGGGCAACGATCTTTTGCTGGCGTTGCCACTAACAATCGGATGGATATTGATGATTGGGTTATCGATAGTGGCGACACATCACACATCAAGTGTGCGAACCGTGAGTTATTTAATCAACTTGAACAAAATAATGAAATTATTGAGTTGGCAGGAAAATATTTTATGACGTCACAAGGCAGAGGAATTTGGGTACACAATAACGCTCAGAGACGTTTTATTTGTACCAGGCTTGCAATGCAATTTCATATCGGTGGGAAAAGCGGTTTCAAATGGATGCACCGTACTAATAACGATATATTAATGGCCAAAAAGGCCTGTGGATTGTTTCTGTGTGAAACTAAAAATCAAGAGAGACTGTGTGTTTCTAAAGCCTCCGATGAGCTCGAAAAATGGCTTATGCGATATGGTCATTTAAATGTGCAAAGATTGGGTTAGCTGCAGAACAAAGGAATGGTTTGAGGTTTGACATCAAGCATTACTGGAGAAAATCTAGACTGTATAGATTGCATGAAAAACAAGAGTCATGTCAAGCCGTTTAAAAAATCGCAAACTAGAGCTACGAAGTAGCTGGAATTAATTCATAGTGACGTAGGTAGCCCAATAAACAAGGAATCCATTGGTGGGGCCAAATATTTTATGACAATGATCATGATTTGAGTCGATATATTCATGTCTATCCCATGAAGTATAAGTCAGAGGTGGGCAAAATAATTAAAGAACACGTTACCATGGTGGAGAGTCAGACAGGCCGAAAAATGAAATCCATAAGGAACACTCGTGGAAATGGCAAGAGTAATGCTGAATAGTGCAGGTTTAAAAGAAAGCTTCTGGGCAGAGGCAATAGTTTGTGCTGCATATCTAAGAAATAGATCGCCAACAAAATCAGTTGAAGGCAAAAGTGTTTACTGGACACAAGCCTGTGGTTAAGAACTTAAAAGTATTTGGAAGCGTCGCAGTTGCACTAGAAAAGGGACCAAGAAAAAAATTCCAAGAAAAGGGAAGAGAGTATATTATGGTCGGATATTCGGAATCTTCAAAAGCGTATCGTTTATACGATAAGAAAACTGGCGATGTCAAAATAAGCAGAGATGTATATTTCACTGAGAACTTGGCTGGCAGTTCTGAGTTAGAGAAAACTCTGAAGTTACAATGGTACTGGATGAAGTAATAGATGAACTCAACAATGTCGTGGAAGGTCATGTTTGAACAGAAGACATTAGTTCTGAGGATACAGGTAAAGGTAATCTGACAAATTGTGTAGGCGATGAGGCTGCAGATAATGATGTGGAGGTCTATGAGGAACCAAAAAGGGGACCAGGCAGACCAAGAATAGTCAGAACGGGTCTACGAGGACGACCAACCAAACAATATAATGTTCTGAATGTAATGTTGGCAACTAACGTAGAAGTACCAGAAACAGTGCAACAAGCACTAACGGGTCAACAAGCAGAGAAATGGAACACAGCAATGCAAGATGAATATGAAGCCTTACTGAGAAACAATATTTATTTATTTATTTATTTATTTACGTCAACTAACACAGCAGTCGACGAAAAAGCTTAAGCTAAAGACAGATAAAAAGTTTCTGGTCCGACGTGAAGGAACACAAAAATATAGCGTATCTAGTAAATTAGTAGAAATGACTTCGCCGTTGACTAGTTTATGGAGAAAGAGAATGCCAAAAACGAGCCTACGGTTGTAAAGTGAAGGAAGATTAATAAGAAGAAGTCTGCTAAAATAAGAAGGTAGGCGAAGACTCGGGTCCCAATTAAGACCGCGTAACGCAAACTTAAGGAATTGCTTCTGTACCGATTCAATACTACGCTGGTAAACATCATATTGCGGATTCCACACTGGCGAACAATATTCTAGAGTAGGGCGAACTAACGAAGTGTATAAAACCTTTATTACATAGGGATCATAAAATTCTTTGGCCCAACGTTTAATGAAGCCAAGAAGGCTGCATGCTCTATTGACAATTAAAGAAATATGAACATTAAATGAAAGTTTTGGGTGAAACATCACGCCTAAGTCTTTAAACGATGGTACACAATCTAATAGAACAGACTTAACAGAGTAATGAGCTAGGAACGGAGACAAACGACTGAAAGTCATAAAATAACACTTAGAGGCATTAAGGTGTAATTTATTAACGTGGCACCAAATACATGGGAACAAGTTAAATTACCATCTGGTGTGAAACCCATTGGATGCAAATGGATATTTACCCTGAAAGAGAATGCAACTGGAGAAATTGAACCATACGACACATAGCTCGTGGAGAAAGGGTGCAGCCAGAAATATAGAATAGATTATAAAGAGACTTATTCACGGATGATCATACGGATGATTATAGCAATGGCAGCGGAATATGAACTATACGTTCATTAAATTGATGTATCGACGTCATACTTGAATGGAGATCTTGGAGAAGAGGTCTATATGCAGCAACCGGACTTTTACGATGACAAATCTGTCGGTGTGCTGAAGCTAAAAAAGTCGTTGTATGGTCTAAAATAAGCTGGCCGAGCTTGGAACACAACGTTGGATGCTGTTCTGAGAAAGTTGGGATATGAGGCATGTGAAAGTGAGCCATGCCTGTACACAAGATTTGCACCGGATAAGATGATTGACGTAATCGCCGTATATGTTGATGACTTGCTGCTTGCGTGTTCAGACAAGGGTAAGATGTTAGTTACTAAACAGGCTATCTCTTCTGAATTTCAGGTTGTCGACAAAGGACCGGTTAAACAATTTCTGGCTCTTTGATGTATATTCCGCTATGCTCACGACCAGAAATTTTTGCACTCGGTGTGCAAATTATCGGAGAGGAATACAGATCGCCATGGCGAGCATCTCGCAGCAGCGAAACAAGTGCTGAGATATCTAAACCAGACGGCAGATATGGCAATAACGTACAAGAAGACCGGCGCTGCGATAACAGGCTATGCAGACGCAGATTGGGCAGGTGACTCAACTGATAGAAAGTCTTACACTGCAGTGTGCACTGGATACGCATTTATGTAGGGCGGCTCAGTAATCTCACGGACATCAAGGAAGCAAAAATCTGTGACTCTAAGCAGTACCGAGGCAGAATATATATAAATGAGATGAAATTGTATTTTAAGCTTGATTGTATAACCTTATATGGCGATAATGTTGGTGCTTTAAATCTTGTAAAAAACCCTGTTTATCATGCTAGAAGTAAACATATTGATGTAAAGTACCACCATATAAGAAGCTCATTTGAAGAGAATTTGATTAAGCTAGAATACTGTCCAACAACCGAAATGATTGCTGATATTCTAAACAAGAATCTATGTAAAGTTAAATAAGTATTAGAACCCTGAATTGATGGGAAGTGTTGATATGGCAATTCTATGTTGTATCTGTCTGCCCTGTACATCTGGCATGAACAGTTAAGCTTATGTATAATAAAATTGAGCTCACTCTCATCTAAGCAACTAAACGTTGTAGTTCTACACTTTTCACAAACCAACAAAAAACTATGATGGTTCTGCATCATTATAGTCCCTCAAATATTTATGATTATCTTTTAAATATCTATGCATGCATTCTACTAGTCTTCCACGAATTCCTTTTTGAAAAAATCTCTGCATATCAATATCAGTAAACAGTTCCGAAGTTATCTCAGTTGTTTTTAACATGGCATCCCATGATAGACCTGGTGTTGTATAAATGTCAGCAGGATCAAGTGAGTACATTTTTTCGCATATTGTACGAAAATGTTCAAAAACATCTGCTAATAACAGAACATCAGTTTTTATGTAAAGCTCTATGTAATTCCTAAAAGTCTAACAGCGAAAAATATTTTAAGCTTTTTGTCCATGTTAATCATCCTCAACAGAGCGTACACTATTCGAAAGTTTGTTGAAAAATTTATCTCTAGCTGGTAATCTAGTATAATGTAAGCGAGAAAATAAATTCCCATACCCATATGGAAATACTCCTTTCTGCATTAGATCCAGTTGCCTACCATCATCGAGGAAAAAACTTGAAGTCACTCTCATATCTTTATACCCTTGCAGGGTATTATAAAATTGGTCATTAATACTGCGATTTAATATTGTGCTGCTCTTCTAATTTATTTACCACTTAAATGACAATGATCCCTAACTCCATCATTCAGCAAAGCTTTATTACATATATGACATTTATTGCATTCTTAAAACCGGTTTCTTCCTATGCACTCATGTTTAACGTTTTGATTAAATTTACAAAGAGATAAGAATATAACTTGGTTACATTCTCTATGAGAGACTTAATAAAATTGTTGGTTGCATTTTTACTGAAAATTGAGTTATATGAACAATCTATTGTTAAAGTTGGAAAACTGCAGATATTTCTGGTTTTCATCTGGTTTTATTTTGCTACAGTCCACACTGCACTTTGGTCCAGACTTCGTTTTTTTTTGGCATAAAGTCTAAAAATTGTGTTACATGGTTCAAACTTCTCACATATTATTGTTAATCATTTGTAAAAAAAAATTGGGCCAGTGCGACCACGCCCACTCTTGCCGCCCCTGCAAACTGATGGATAGTAGAATTAGAAAAAATATATGTTATTTCTATTTAATTACTTACTTGTTTTATACCATACACCTATAGGGTGAAATGGTATATTAAAGTCGCCAAAATGTATGTAACAGGCAGAAGGAAGCATCTCCGAACCCACAAAGTATATATATTCTTGATCAGGATCAACAACCGAGTCGTTCTAGCCATGTCCGTCTGTCCGTCCGTCCGTCCGTCTGTCCGTCTGTCCGTATGAGCACCTAGATCTCAGAGACTGTAAGAGCTAGAGCCACCAAATTTGGTATGTATGTATATTCGCTTAGTAAATGCACACATTTTGTATGTGTAAAAATTTTGCCACGCCCTTTTCCGCCCTCGTAATTTGAAAAACTTGATTATCTCCCGTATTTTTTTGTCTTATGCAATTCAATTTGGCACACTTAAATTTGATACTAATATCTAGCAAAATACCAAATTTAATCAAAATCGGACAAAAAACAGTCGAGTTATGCATATAAACGTTTTTCCATAAGGCCGGAGTTGGCCGTTGGCTGGTGGGGGCGCTAGGGTGCTCGTATGATTGAGTGAGCGAGCTACTAAGATAAGAAGCATGTGAAAATGCATTTGTTTAAAAAAGTTGAAATATTTGCTTTACTGGTGTATGGTATACCTAAGTCGGCGAGACGACTTACTTACTTCATTCTAAATGCTATTATCTTCTTCATCCAGTTCTATATTATATGTATAAATTTTCATCGTCATCAGAAACGCCCTGCAATTCTTTCTCATTTGCAGCTGTGAACAAAATGTCCAAAACATTTAATACCTCTTTTGTAAAGGTTTTTTTTTTATATTTTCGTTCCCTGGATCCGAGGAATCCATAGCTCTGTAGAATATGTCAGTCATAGTATTTATCCATTTTTTTTTCCTTGAATGTGACAATCTGTCTTTTTTGTACACTTTATTGCGTGCTTCTGAACCGTTTTCAGCTAATCATCCTAGTGGAACCAAGCTCGAATTATTTATCTAACCGTGAACCAATATTTTATGAATTGTTGGTGACATCGGATACCATGGATGTGTACTCAAATATAAAGAAAAAGTTGTTTCACAAAATGAGCGGAATTTTTCTGAATTTATGTAATAGTTGCAAGAAATGGCGGTTAAAATTACGTGAAATTTATTTCAAAGATCTTCGTTTTCTATTGTTCCTTATGTTGTGATTAAAAGTGTCTATAATTCTTATCGGTATAACAGAAGTTACAAAAACTCCATCTAAAAGATGTTCGCCAGGTGTTTCAGTAGCGAACAGTTGATCCATCAAATCCATAGCTGCATATTAGTTTGATTTCAGAACTGTTTGGAAAGTGATTTAAAACATCAGCTTACTATTTAATTATTCTTTACGCAGTGTGATCCAAAAGGTTTCCGTTCGGCTGCCGTTTCCGTTACTTTTATATCCACAGGACGGCATTGTAGTTTAGATTCCATTACTTCACTATAGGTTGGATAAATGTTACTGTGGAGACTTTTATTCATAAGTATATTGTTCACGTATTAGTTAGTGGAATGGGTCTTTGTATATCAAACAGTTTTCAAACTTGTCCAAAAACTTTAAAAAATATTTAAAACATGTAAAACCAGAGGGCCGGGGCTAACTTCGACCGCGTCAAAGTTTGTTTGCAAAAGAACGGCCTACAATCTTGGCATAGGAAATATCGAAGATATTGATCAAAGTCACTGTTTTCAACCGATCGTTCCTATGGGAGCTATATGATATAGTAACCCGATATTCATCAAATTCGGCACAGTCATTAACAGATATATTAAACTAACAAATGTTTAATTTGAAAGCAATCGCGTCAAAAGTAACGAAGTTATTGACAAAAGTCACTGTTTTCGAAAGTTCGTTCCTATGGGAGCTATATGATATAGTAACCCGATCTTGATCAAATTTGGCACAGTCGTTTTATGTGTAATTAACTCACCAATATTAAATTTCACGACAATAGCTCAGAAAATAACGAAGTTATTAAGAAAAGTCACTGTTCGTGACTTTGTCATTTGTATGGGAGCTATATGATATAGTGATCCGATCCGGCTGAATCCGAGATATACAACGCCTGCAGTATATACAAGCCTACATGCAAAAGCTCTGTAGCTCTTACGGTCTAGGAGGAGTTTGCGTTGATCCAGACGGACGGACAGATGGACAGACGGACGGACGGACGGACGGACGGACGGACGGACGGACATGGCTATATGAACTCGTCTCATCATGCTGATCAAGAATATATATACTTTATATGGTCGGAGATGCTTCCTTCTATGCGTTGCACACTTCTGACCAAAATTAATATACCGTTTTTGCAAGGGTATAAAAAGAATTGGGCAGATCAGACTACTATATCATATAGCTCCCATATGAGCAATCGGTCGAAAAAAAGTACTTTATATGAAAATTTTGTTTGTTTGTTGAGATATCTCAACCAAACTCACACGGCATGTGTATGATGTGGATTTAGAAACCCTGACCAAATTGAAATGCGACTACTATAACATATAGCTTGAATCAGTGATTTGTATGGAAATTGTTCGAGTTTTTAGAAATATTGCAAACAAACTCGCGCATTTGGCGTAAGTACGACGTTCGAGCCGGAATCGGATAACTATATTATATAGCCGTCATAGGAACAATCAGAAAAAAAACCAACATGGCTCTAGAAAGTGTACGGGATCTTCTCTTTAGCCGTTCTTACTTGCTTTTTATAAAAGAGGAAAGAAATGTTGGAAGAAAATATGTATTTTCATGAATTAAAGAACAATATACATATAAAAAAAAAAAAAACTAAAAAGAATCTTCTAATAAATCAAAAACAGATTTTAACATGGTTGATTGTATTTTTTTAGGTAGTTGTCCTTACCCTTTAATAAATGGATTTGATCTTTAAATTAAATTAAAATTTAAATCAATAACATCTGTATTTGATAGATTGCGTGAAATTTTCCTACTATGTTGAAGTCTACATTTTTATACCCTTGCAGAGGGTATTATAAAATTGGTCAGATGTTTGTAACGCACAGTAAACTTAACGTTTCCGACCCCATAAAGTATATATATTCTTGATCAGCATGAGAAGCTGAGTCGATATAGCCATGTCCGTCTGTGCAAATCAATCGGATAAATATAACATAAGTTACAGTCAATATAAATCGGTTCTACTACGTCATTGCTTGAAATCCACAGAGCAGCTAAGCACACGCATACGCACACAGACGCACCGCTACGTAAACTGTATGTGTATGCATGTCAATCGCAGCATGCAGCATGAGGAAGAAGAAGAAAAAGAAATGGAAATAATATTTGAAAAGTTTTGTATGTGCATTGATGAATTGATGATACTGACAATGAGTTTGGAACATGTAAACATATTATGGCCAAGGACTGCAAAGGTATATAAACTTCGGCACAGGCGAAGTTAGCTTCTTTGATATTTTTATATCTTTGTTATTGAACTCGGCAGCTTCCTCTGATAGCTCTCCAATCGACACTAATGCGTACTGTATTACAGTAGAACCATGTACTAACACCTTATGCACGGTCGCCGGTAAATAATACCATGGATATGCAGTTATTAAATACTCAAAATGGGGGGTGTTGCAGTATCCAGTGCGTAATTTTGAAACTTTTCTGCATTGATTTTACATCCGGATCCAATGGCTTGTAATATAGTCGCACATTTATGAATTAATTTGACATCAATACCAGTGATTTCGGAGCTCAATGCTGCATTTGCAAAGAATTTCCTAGCGATATTTCCATCGTTGGATGATCCCCTGCCTCCATCTCTGGGTTTGTCCACAATTATTCCCATCTTCTTTCTAAACTCTTTTTGAATTTTTTTTTCTTGCTAATACAGAGATCTCCATTTCTGCATCTCTCACTTGCCACTTTTTAACCTCTAGTTTATATAAAAAATGCAAGAAGTATTTAAAGAAGCGTATGTAAGAGTGTCGTGGAGACAGGCCAAAATAAAACAAATTTTGTTTAACTTCTTTACTTAAGCATTGTCCGACGTCGTTCATTTCCTTTGGCTTTGCTCCGCAAATATAGCACTTTGCCGACGATGATTCAGATAGGGCGCTGCAAACTTTCCCATCTACCATAGTAAGATGCAAGCTATGTGTAATCAGAATTTTACTATTGCAAATTGATATTGGTTGGTCTTAATTGGGTTATTTTTTCCCTAAAATATTCTTTTTCTTTAATCGACAGTTCGGTCGTTTCTTTTTTGAGCTGGAACCGGATCGGACGACAGTATCGAGTAGAGGACGGTCTAGGCTTTTTCTAAATAGTTTAACCATCTATTTGCGTAACAAGCTGCAGAGGAACAAACGATGTTACAAACAAGCTCCTGTCGTCCAACTCAGCGTTTGAAAACTTTTGCTTGTATTCGCTGTGCCCGATACTTCCATCAAATCCCCATTTGCCGATTAAAAGTAAATTTTTAATGGAGTCTTCAGTGACCGTTGCAACCACATCATCTTGAAGCTCTAATATGCTCGAGACTGTGCTATCCAATAAACTTTGAAGATCGACTTCTGCGGAGGATTCGTCCACAGATATGTTGTCAGGATATCTAGCTTTTTTGGAGCTTAAAATGCATTGATAGCTCGGAAAAAAATGCAATAACACTTTGCTGTTCACGAAATTCCGTATCAGCATATATTGATGCTTTTTCATTCCGGTCTCCATTAATAGAGAATTTACTTCTGTCGGATGCGCTGGCAATACATTCCGGCTTTGATTTTCATTGAGTAATGCAGAAACAGCGGTCTCATCAACTTCTACCAGCTGAGCTAAACGCCGACGCTTTGTTCTCGTGGAAGATTCCATAAAATTTAGTTTTTTACGGCCACGTGGAGCACTTTCCGTATTTTTCTGGTTTACATTTTTCGTATTCAATAAAATTGATTCCTTTGTACTCAGCCAATCAGATTCATATTGTAAAAGGGAAGATTTCTTACGTTTATAACGCATCCATAAAACAACAATTTTTTTACAAATGTACTCAATAGGTTGAATAAGCGCATTAAATTCTTCTAGTAAACCGTTGTTTTCAAAATTTCGTTCTACATCAGAAATTACTTCTCGTAATTTTTCAGCGTTTGTGCCTTTTTTGGAGCACCAAAAATTAAGAATATGTAGGCGTGCCAACACACACTGACATATGTTGCCTACCAAATTCTTAAATAAAAACTTGGATTAATACAATGAATATAGATTCAACCGGGGAATCGCGGGGGAACACAACTAAAACTTTAAGTAAACATAAAAGTTATGCACAAAAAAGGAACAAAAACTAAGGTTTCATAAAACATTAATTTTAAAAGGACAAACACAAAATAGTTTTTAGTTATTTACAAAAATAAAATAAACACCTTTAACTTCGAAATCCATTGATAAATTTTTAAATATTGACCACAACAGGAATATGCGAATCACTTCAAATTGACTTTCGCATTGAATGTTTTTGCGTTTACTTAGCTTTACTTTAAAAATGAACACGTGTTTATGCGTTTCGTTCTATTTTTAGAAAGTCCCGTTATGTTTCCAGAAAAATCCGGGTTGCCATTGTGAAGTATGAACATTTGGAGACAATTTGCATCAAAATTTTTTTTCTACGTTGTTCTGACTTTTTTTGATTTTTGGCTTCTGGCGGAACCACTGTTCACTGTACCACAAAACGGAACTCTGTCCGAACAAACAGAATAAAGCTCTTTAAAAACTTTAAAACTCTCTCTCTCCCCTTACTCTTGCGGTACTTTATTATATATAAATAGACACATAAGCGCGAAAAATACACAGCTGCATTGATCTAAGTACATACATAAGAACCGTGTGTTCAGTTGTCTTTTCGTAGCCAAGAGGCCAAGACTAGAGTAAGTGACATGAGATTGTAAAATTATTAGTTATAAAAAAACGGTAAAACAACCTAAAATTACTTGCAGAATTAAAAAGTTTACCGCTGACCTTATCGCTTACCGCGTAGGTTATATGGAATTAAATGGCTTAAATTTTATTTTAAAGGCACTGGCGGAGCTAGATTAACTAGTCGAACGAGCAACAATTCTTTTTAACTTCTATTGGAAATTAAATTTATTCTTTCGTAAAGAATTTTGAGCAAATTCTTCTATTCCTACGGTGTAGTAGAGCTACGGAGACCTAAAGAGGAGGGACTTACACAAATCGTAA
Source organism: Drosophila willistoni (assembly GCF_018902025.1). Taxonomy (NCBI): domain Eukaryota; kingdom Metazoa; phylum Arthropoda; class Insecta; order Diptera; family Drosophilidae; genus Drosophila; species Drosophila willistoni. The sequence continues at coordinate 17,764,968 of NW_025814047.1, forward strand.
GGAAAGAACAAATTTAAATTTTACCACGATTAAAGTTACGTATAGACATGGAAGCTGTGGTCTATGCCAGGAGCCAGACAACCAGGAAATGCTCCAAGTATGCATCTCAATTCCACTGCACCTGCTGCGGATAGAAAAACAGTGCCATCTCGGGTGCCTTGATGTGCGCCATATGTCGCCACGTGCCTGATGAAGGCGAACATAACCTCGAAACTAAATCACATTTCAAGGTTTACCACCAAGGTAACAAGGATCAGCACGTGGAAGATGAAGCAATGCCGGAAGACCAGCAAATACTTTTGCAACAATTAGAGGACAAAATGTGCCTCGAAAGAGAATACCTGCGCCGTAAGTACGCCCTACTCAACCCGAGAGCACAGTCAAACGGAGAAGCGAATGACCATCCACAACATGCTGCCGGAATATCCCAAACACATAATGATGACGGATGATAGTGCCACCAGCACTCCACAGGCGACGAGTACCAGAGCGCAGAGCATGCCATGCAAAACCAATGGCGTTTTACAATAACAAGTAGCTGCTCGACAATCAATGCTGAGGGAATTATCAGCTTTTAAAGGAGATCCAAAAGAATGGCCCCTCTTTATAAGCACCTATGAAACTAGCAACCGGATCGGTGGATACAGCAACGAGGAGAACGCAATCCGCCTGCAGAGATGTCTAAAAGGTAGGGCACTTAAAGCCGGGCGAGACAGCTTACTGCTCCCAGAAATGCTGCTGAACGTAATAAGTAGGAGTTATGACCCGGGTTTTGAAAAACCTCGAAATTTTTCCTTCAGTTCCGGAAAATGAAAAATTAAGAAGTTTAACATTTAAATATTAACCAAACGCAACTTTTTTCCAAAGAATGTATGTTTATTTGAGTTACTCAAAAAATTTTGGAACAGATTTAATTTGGATAACTTTTTTTAACCAAAAAAAAAGTTATGACTCACCTTAAGAAATTCACTGAAAGTAAAAAAAATATGAAAGGAATGTCACACGAATTGTTGTGATTTAATGGTTTGCTTATTATGAAGGGCTTTAAAGCCAAAAACAATGAAAAACCCAAAAGAAAATGGCCATTAATGAGAACGATTTTTAGCCCTCGTCGTCCATGTCACTTTTGCAGTTTTTGCAAGTGAAATAACTTGCTTGCATGTTAGCGCACTTTGAATGAACATTCCCGATCGAGATCTTCCAGAATATTCTTGGACAAACTGGTCTCAATATGTAAATTTCCTTTCCTTGTTGTTGAACAACAACAAAAATGTTGGAATTTGACAATTTTACACAATCCGAGTGCAAAAAAAATGGGACATAACTGGGCACCCCAGCTGAGTCATAACCGGGTTTTATAGTTTAAAGTTTATATCTTTATCATATATGGGGTCTGTCCAAAAACTGCAGAACGTCTAACAAACATGATTTACAGGGCTCAAAGTGTCATTCAATACCGCATTTCAAAAATATTTGAGAATGTCACAACTGGGCCTGAGTCACAACTGGTCCCCTACTTTGAGAGTGCACTTTGGACGCCCGGAACACAAATTAAACTGTTGATGGAGAATAAGCAAAATTTGCCTCCTCCAAAGGGCAAGCTAGAACCGCTGATGGAGTTTTCATTTGCGGTGAAAAATATGTGCGCTAGCATTATCCACGCCCAACATATTACTAGAAAGTGAAAAGAAGAGAATCAACATACTGAGAACCATAAACACACCTTCTGTGCAATATGCAAAGGACACCACAAACCAGTGTCTTGCGAAAAGTTGTTATGGATGTCAGTCGAAGCCAGATGGAACGTGATAAATAACCATCACCTATGTACTAAGTGCCTCAAAAACCACAAGGGAGCCTGTTGGAGTCGCGTAGCTTGCGACATAAATGGCTGCAAAGTGAAACATCATCGTCTTCTTCATAAGGGGGTGACGGAAAGCGCCCTGCACAATCATCAAGGGTCACTAACCAACCAGCCAGAATGCTTTGTTCGAATAGTTCCAGTCTCCTTACACTCTAATTCGAAATATGTCTATACCTTTGATGACGGGTCGACTCTAACACTTGTAGAAGAAAAATTGGCTGATGCGCTCGAAGTGAAAGGTTTCGCCAATCCCCTATGCATTAGTTGGACTGGCGATTTTAGTCGGCAGAAGCCGGAATCCAAGCAGCTGAACTTGAGAATCTCAAAACAAGGACAGGCAAATAAATTATTTAAAGTAAATTAAGTATGTACAGTTAATTTCATTGCACTTTCAGCCGAGAAGATGATAGCAGAAAGGATAAAACAAAGATATACGCATTGAAAAAACCTGCCTATCCCGAGCTTCATTAACGCTATGCCTTAAATGATAAGTGGCAGTAATCGAATCTCATAGCTTCGCTAAAGGTGCGCGAAGGAAAATGGCAGCAACCAATTGCTGCAAAAACGAGTTTAGGATGGACTATATATAGCGGATCGGGACGATCTGGTGGAAGACTCAACCTGCATCGGCGTCAATGCGATCTGGATTTGCATGGTTAAGAAACATTTGCTAACGGAGGAAAAATCAACGCCGATGTTTACCAAGTCTCCTGATAAAGAGCGATCTCTACAGATTCTGGAGGACACCGATAGTTACAGCTCGGGGACGTACACCACGGGATTACTTTGAAAAGACGGGTCGGTCAGTAGCAAAACGATGACTGTTATGCATGCAAAAGAAAATGGCAGCAGACCCTCCTTTTGCAAATGAGCTACACAGTCAATACAAAACCTTGTCCATTTTTACCGTACGAAGTCGACATAAGCCTGACAGGGTCAGATTGGTGTGGGACACGGCAGCTCAATCATCGGGAGTAGCCCTAAATGATTCTCTTCTAAAGGAAACCGATTTACTCGTGCCCTTGCTGTAAAAATTATGTATAACTTTAGAATGAGAGCAATTGGCGTGAGCAATGAGATCACCAAAATGTTCCATCGAATAACAGAAAGAGACGAAGATCCTAAAGCACAACGAGCCCACATCAAGATGGCACCTACGCACTAACGTTTGTACGCCCTAAGCGCAAAATAATAGCGACAAAACTCGTACCAACCAAAGGGGAAATTTTACAAGTTTTGATGTCAGTTTTTGAGCCCACGCGCTTTGTATCCTGTATAATAACGTATCTTGAAATACTGCTCCAACAAGTTTGGCGATTGAAGATTGATTGCCACCCAATCTGCAGGATATGTGGCATGGGTGTCCTTCTTACTGATGAGAAACATAATATCGCAACATGAAATCGACTTTGAGAAATGTTACTTATGGACGGTACTAGCGTGGCTCAATGGAGACCCTCGACGATGTCAACAATATGTAATGTTTAGGATAGACGAGATATGTAAGCTCACAGAGGCCAAAAACTGGAGATGGGTACCAAGCAAACTAAATGTTGCAGACATCGCCACCAAACAACAACACAAGCCTGAAACATACACACAATGGTTCAAAGGACCCAATTTTCTAAAACTACCACCGGCAGATTGGCCACCGGAAACTACCAATAAAAAGACAGTCACTGTCACAGCCTCTTTTCCTTCACATGCGAAGGGAATCAGCAAGAATCAATTACGTGTACTTTTCAAAATGGAATCGATGACAAGGGCAATTGCATGTTGGCTTGCCTATAAGAGGAAATTGATGAAGAAAATACGTAAATCAAGTCAACTGGCATCCCAAATTAATGAAGTCATAATGTTTCTATCCCGAAACATACAACAAGAATGTTACAACGAAGAGTACAGAGCCATCGAAAAAGGCCACCACGTTTGCCGTGGCAGTCCGCTATAGAAGTTATAACTCTTCTTTAATGACCATGGAAAATTGTGTGTATGCGATCGAGCCAGTCGCTTTGCTGAAGGACGTATCGCTATACCCACCCAACACTGGGCTACAAAGCTGAAAGTCCGGCACTACCACGAAAAGTATTATCACACTAATCATGAGACAATAGTAAATGAGGTGAGGCAAAAATATTTTATTCCAAAACTAAGACCTCTCCTTAAAGGGATTCGTCGAAATTTCCAGCAATGTAAGCTCAGTAGTGCCCGACCCATTGCACCGTTTAAGACGCCATATATTTCGACGAGGTACACCAAAGGAAATATATTGCGATAACAAAACTAACAGCAAATATCGTGGTCCTTCAATCCACCATCAGCTCCTCACATGGAAGGAGCCTGGGAGCACCTGGTGCGTTCCGTCAAAACCGTGTTATACCATATAACACTAAATCAAAAATGCTCAGATGAAAGTCTGCTTAATGCCATGACAGAGGTGGAAATAACGGTCAACGTAAGGCCCCTGATATACGTGTCCCTGGACGACGAAGATCAAGAAGCTCTTACGCCAAATCATCTGTTGCTTGGCTCATCAAATGGAGAAAAACCGATTTGCGATCCTGAACAAATGGAAAAATCCTTGACTATAAATGGTCCCTCAACCAGAGTGAAATGTTCGCCAACCTATTTTGGAAACGCTGGGTCAAAGAGATGCTACCAAACATACCACGAAGGTGTAAGTGGCACAAAAAGGTAAAGCCAATTGGAGTAGGCGACATCGTACTTATAGTGGACGAAAATCAGCGTCGAAATACCGCAGTGGATGGTCAAGTCCGCCAGGCGAAGGTACAGACACAACTAGGTGTCCTCTCCAGACCAGCAGTCAAGTTAGCAGTCCTCGATGTCGGAAAAGATGAAGCAAGCTCCAGTGACTCGCTTGCTGGGAGGGGAATGTTGCCGAAATACGGGCCTGCAAATAAACTTTGTACCACTGTAAGACAAAACGGAACTCTGTCCGAACAAATAAAATGACGCCCTTTAAAAACTTTAAAACTCTCTCTCTCCCCTTACTCTTGCGGTACTTTATTATATATAAGTAGACACATAAGCGCGAAAAATACACAGCTGCATTGATCTAAGTACATACATAAGAACCGTGTGTTCAGTTGTTTTCTCATAGCCAAGAGGCCAAGACTAGAGTAAGTGACATGAGATTGTAAAATTATTAGTTATAAGAATTCTGTAAAACAACCTGAAATTACTTGCAGAATTAAAAAGTTTACCGCTGACCTTATCGCTTACCGCATAGGTTATATGGAATTAAATGGATTAAATTGACAATTACTTTCACTCGTTGCAGAGGACGGACGTGTTTTTTTTGCGCTTATCAAATTTTATTTTTTTCTCGCGATTAAATACTTTTCTATAACTTTTAAATTCATTATCGGTTTAATAAAAATTTCAGCATCCGAATTTTATTTTCATTTCACGAATTCATGCTGTCCCTTTTGTGTTTTTGTTTAAATTTAAATAAAATCAAAACTTACAAGAATACTTGCATTAGCGGTGTTGTTGTTTTACTTATCTCTTTTGCTTTTGTGTCTTTACCATTTTAACTAACTCTCGCGCTCTTGCGTACAAATTGTTTTTGCATGTGTTCAATTTGACGCGCTCTCCCGCAATTTCCTATTATTGTTTGATTTGCGCTCTCGTCTTTTGCCGACCCGCTACTCTGTGATACGTGTTTTTGTTTTTGTGCAATCTTGCTCTATTAATTCTTTAGTTGTGAAGGCTTACTCTGCACATTAACCCTTGTGTCAGAACTGGTCAGTATATTCCTATACACAGATTTTTTACCTTTAGAATTTTAATTTTTTATTTTTTTGTATTTCCTTTTTTTATTAAATTAAACTTTTTGATAAAATGGTTGTCTGCTCAAAAAATAATTGCATAGTTGCCACTAATGCGGATGACTCCCATGATTATATTTTCTGTTGGTTGCGTGACAATGCGGTTCACATTAAGTGTGCAGGTTACACAGGCAGAATCAAGGAGTTTATTGCTAAACGTGGTGGCTTAAAATATGGATGTGATGCTTGCCGGGAGGTCGAGAATGAGATGCGCTCTTTTATGAGGCGGACTAGAGATAGTTTTGACACTTCAAGGGCAGGTTTTAACAAACTCCAAGCGGAGTTTACTGCGGTGGAGACTCAGTTCAGAAGTTTATCGCTTATGAATGAGTCTCCGAAACGTAAAAGGACCAGTCCTTGGGGTGTTTCTTTATCTGTAGATCCGCCAGCGTCTCTTATCGTCCCCGACCGGTCTCATGCACCGTCCACTCCTAATGTAGCCCGGTTGTGAATGCTATTAGTAAGGAATTACCGGTATCACCTGGGAATGATCTTTTAAAAACGATGCCTATTGTAGTGTCCGATGTGTCCGGGCATTACCCATTCCTATGGAAATTGCCGATAGTTCTAAAAGTATCGAGGGCCCCGTAAACAAGTTGACTGCTGCAGTGGGTGACTTGTCCAGCGTTACTGCTGCGGCTGACCGCGGCCTCTCGTTGGCATACCACCAAAGAAACATATATTTGTGTCTAGGGTAGACCCTGTTGTCACATCTGATGATGTAAAAAAGAAAAATCGGCAACCGATTCGCCAACCAACAACAACCAACAACAACAACTAATACTATTCCTGCCACATCAGCATCTCTTGGTGTGTCAAATCACTAGCTTCGTCCCTTAACTTGGGTTACCAGAACGTTAGAGGACTGAAATCTAAACTTCCTAATCTCTATGTGGATAGTCTTTTTTTTGAGCATAACATTCTAGCTTTTACAGAGACGTGGCTAAAACATGATATTGCTGATGCATCGGTTTTTTTCACAAACTTTTCTATATTCAGACGTGACCGGATTTCTCGCATAGGTGGTGGCGTTCTGATAGCTGTAGCAGGTCACCAACAGATGAATGTACCATGTTGCTGCCCTCTTTGTCACATGACTTTATTGATGGCCTTCTAGGCTTATCTTTATCCCAAGTCAATCCTGTCTTAAATTCTAATGGAAAATCGTTAGATCTTATTTTTGTATTGGATTCTTCTTATTGTGATCTTATTGTGATTGTGATGGTAGGCTGGAGCGGCTTAACAAACCTCCCTGGTTCTCTCGTGAGTTATCCAATTTGAAAAATGTGAAGACACGATATTATAAGAAGTTTTAAAAAACACGTCGTACATCAGATTATGCTCTGTATACAGTCGCTCGTTCAAAATTCATGATGCTTAATACACAATGCTATAAGAATTATCTTCAGCGGTGTAAGCTTCAGTTTTCTTCTGACCCTAAACAATTTTAAATTTTGGTAATTCTAAACGTAAGACCTCTGTGCACCCATCTTTTTTGTCTTTTCAAAATAAAAAAGCAAACACTGATCAGGCAATTGCCGATATGTTTGCGAGTTTTTTCAAAACAACTTATTCCTCAACGGAATATCGAGCAAGTCCGTATCCTTATCATTTAAAAAAGGCTAATTGCATTTTCAATCCAGCGATTGATGAAAGTTATATTTTTAGCGAACTTAAATTAGTTAAACCTGTTTATTCTCCGGGGCCAGATGGTCTTCCTGGATGTGTACTCAGGTTCTGTGCAAACGCATTATGTAAAACCATTTTAAAATTGTTTCTATTGTCTGTCGAATCTTTCTCTTTTCCATTTATTTGGAAGGAGTCGAACATCATTCCTCTGCATAAAAATGGCAAAAGTCCGAAGCCTCTAACTATATTCGTATCTCAAAATTGTCCGCTATTCCGAAAGCTTTTGAGAAAATTATAACTTCTCAATTGCAACATTTTTGCAGCTCTATTATTTCGCCATCCCAACATGGGTTTGTGAAACGTAGATCTACAACCACTAACCTTTTAGAATTTACATCAATAATTATCAAGGGGTTCAAAAATGGTAAACAAACTGATGTCATATACACTGACTTCACTGATGTCATATACACAGATTTTTTCAATCATACCCTATTACTTTCTAAACTGAACGACATTGGGTTTCCACCCCTTTTCCTTTCTTGGGTTCGAGAATAGAAAACAGAAGGTACTTTTTAAGTCTTATTTTCCAATACCTTTCCTGTGACATCTAATGTACCTCAAGGTAGTCATCTTGGCCCTCTGCTTTTCACATTATTCATTAACGATCTTCCATCAGTCATTATTCATTGGCGAGTATGCTGAAGATGTCATCCTTTGTCTTACTTATAAAGAAACAGATTCATTTAGTGGGCTACAAGCTGATCTTAAAAACTTTCAATCCTGTTGCCGGTTTAATCTATTAAATCTTAACACTACCAAATGTAAGGTAATAACTTTTTATCGTAACTCTCCTCAACTGGTCACTTATTTTCTACACAATAGTCCTTTAGAAAGTCTAAATAATATGAATGATTTGGGCGTACATATGGATTTCTTTTGATTAATCTTCCTTCCTTAATTAACAGTAGAATTATGCTTGGTGTTATTTTTATGCACAAGCTCCTAAATGGTGCTATTGACTCGCCTGAGTTATTAGCTCAGGTTAATCTGTCGCTACCATGTAGACAGAGTAGACATTCTATTATACCTTTAACCCTTAGTCGTTGTTCAACCTTCTATTCCCTGTAATCTGCTCAGAGTCTTCTATTACTATACTTAATACTTCTATCCTTTCCTATTTAGTTCATAGATTGCTATAGCTATATATATGTTTGTCTGTGTTTATTTGTCCATGCGATTCGTTTCGTGCGTTATACGGCTGCACCCCTTGGTCGGTCGGGTGGGAGGTGGGCAGTTATCTGCTTGGGCTCGCGCGTAGCTGGCTGGTGTCCTGGTGTCGTGGGGGCCACATGAACCTACTCCGCATAGGATCGTCAACGTACGCTAGAGAGATAGTCTCCCTTTCCGTAAAGTTCAATGAATAAATGAATGTGGCTATATAAATTTAGATTCATTTCAGGGAAAAGGAACGCATTGTGTGGAATTCTCAAAAAAAGCTCATTTCGCTCATAAAAGTCATACGATATCTGGGAAACAATTAACATTACAACTGTCATTGCAAAAAATGCGGAGTTATAATTGTGGATTTGTATTACTTATGTAATGACCGGGTTCCACTTGGCTCAAATAATCCAGAAACAAACGCGTCAGTGCAGTTTGGTGTTAATATTCAGATTGATTTTTTATTCCAAAAATATTCTTTTGCTTAACCTATTGTTACCTATACCTACATATATTCTTTTGCTGCGACTTATGCGACAGCTACAAAAGAGAAAGAGAGTGTCAGTACATCATACATATTGTTTGTCAAAGTGCTTGGCGTGTGAACGCTGGCCTGGCTCTGGCATATAAACATATTCAAGTGCACACTTATATTTTATTGCGTACATACTTAATTGTTTATACTTGCAACAAAGTGTTATAAGTTGAGCTCAATGTGTTGAATGATCTTTGGTATGAATATACTAATATTATGGAGTTATTTATTGATTATTGGTTATGATAATTAATGATTAATTAAAGTTAATGTACCTATGTATGTATGAGAGGAAAACAGTTATGCTTGTGTCTGGCCAGACAAATTTTTTTTGAAAATAATTTTTAATTGTATGTATATATTTTTAATTAAATGAATTAGTTATAGTATTGAATCCATAAAAATTTTTATATATTTCATATCTTATTTTTTTTTTTAAATTATTTTTGAAGACTTTTAATCTATCCTTATGTACTGTTTGTATCTTATTTTTATGGTTTCTAATTTTTATGTTGTTATTTTTATCAATTTCTATAACTTTCTAAATAGGCTGAATCAAGCTTATGACCAGTTTCGTTTTTTAAGAAAATATTTGCATAATATTTGCACAAGTCATTTATTATTGAACTTTTGTAGTCTGTTCCCATGTCCGTAATGAATGTCTTCATTGTACCGTACTTCAGAAGAAAGGATTCGAATATAGCTTTTGCAATTGTTGTTGCGCTTTTATTTGGAACTGGTATTGCTACTAGGTATTTCGTCAAATCTCATATTAGAGTGACTGCGTATTCATTGCCATCTACAGATTTTGGTAGTGGACCAATGGTGTCCACTATTACCCTGTCAAAAGCATGCATGGGCGTTTCAGTAATGATTCAGAGTGTTTTGATATGCTTCGTCGTGTTTGACTTTAGGCATTTTTCACATTTATTAATGTAATTTTTTACATGATGTTTCATGTTTTTCCAAATAATAGTGTCTTCTTATTTTAGTCAAAGTTTTTGTAATGCCTGTATGGCCACCCTATATAGGATCATCGTGATATGTAGACAATATTTCTTCTTTATCTTTTTCTTTTTCTATAATGGTCACCAGTCGGAGTAGCGCTACTCTTAATGATTTCAATATTTTATTGCCCATTCCTTAAAAGATTTCAAAGATCTTTTCACTCGGTGCCAATTTGAGTTGTTTGATCTCAAGTATACCGGCTTGTTTTTTAAGCCTTTGAAAAAACTGACCGAAGTCGAGATTTCCATTGATGTGCAGAATTTTTATGTCTTGCTATAACCTTTTTTCCATGTTTATGATAACATAAATTATGTGGTATATGCAAGGTCATTACTTTCATACTACATCATTGCATAGTACTTCATGTATTTTGGGCTAAGAAGCATCATTAGGTACGTGCCTTATTGCATGTTCATTTTTATTCTCTGGCCAGAGATTATTTTGTCTACTTTGCTGCCTGGTAGTGAGTTTCAGAACATGCAGGTTTGTGTTTTTTAGATGCTGTATCGTAATGCCGGATAATGCATCCGCAACAAAATTATTTTTGTTGGTGAATGAACGAGAAGCGTATGCTACATGCATATTTGCTAGCATCTTTTATTACATATATAAAATTCTTTGCTTAAATCAGGATACTGGAGCAGTGCGGGTTCTATTAAGCCTTTTTTTAGATACTCAAATCCTTTTTGGCATTCTTCAGACCAGACAAAATCTACGTTCTTCTTACATTATATTGTTATCGGACGTGAATGTTCTGCAAAATTTTTAATAAGGCGCAGTTTAAGGTTGTGTTTTCTGCATTTGTCTAAAATATCTTTTAGGTTTTTGAGCATGTGTTTCTCGGAACAACCGATGACTATTAAGTCATCCATGTAAAGGAATGCTTGTGTCGGGTTTAATCCAGAGAAAGCAATTATCATCATTCTTTGAAAGGAATTTGGTGCTATTTTCAGACCATATGGTAGTCTGGTAAACTGATAAGATCCATTGCTAGTGGAAAATGAGGTAATGTTTCGCGATTTGTCTTCTAATTCTATTTGGTGAAAACAGGACATTAAATCTAGACATTAAAAACATATGGCTTTACCTAGTTGATCGAGAATATCATCTATTCTTAATACAATAATTTTTTTTTTTATTTGACTATAGTGTTTTGCTAATCGCCATCGCTTTTTTTCTGATCCTGGTAAGCCTTTTTTCGGCACCAGTAGTACCGGACTATTATACTCAGACATTGAGGGTTCAACTATGTTGTCTTGAATGAGTTTATCAACTTGTCTTGTTATTTCTTCCTTATGAGTGTGTGGTATTCTACAACTTTTCATGTACATATACAGGCTGTTTATCATTCATTCTTAGTTCTTGTTTGAAAAGTTATTTGTTCTAATTGGTTCATTTTCTAGACCGAATATGTAAGTCCGTATACTTGGTGCGATTTCTTGATTTAAGATGATGATATTTGTATTTTCGTTTGGAATATTTATATGTCGGATTACTTCAGATCTTGCTGGAAGTATTTTGGTATTACTGTCCCAGGTATGTTATATTGGGATGTTTATTGGAAAATCTAAATTATTTGGTCTTAAAATTAGTGAATCGTTTGGTTCACTGAAATCTAGTTGGCAATTAAAAGTTTTGAAGAAATCTTATCCTAAAATTCGATCGAATGGTTTTGGAAAATTTTCATTTACTATGTGGAAGTTATCCGGAATTATGAATTTATTTTGTAGTAGTTCTATAAGGGTTTGGCCTTTGGAAATAATTGAACCTTTACCGATTCCTGATATTTCGTTTGTGTTTGAAGTATCTATATATTCAAAAGTATCTGTTTTTTCTTTTATTAATATTATTCTAACAAGAAATAAAAATGATAAAAATACTAAGGCTAAGGTGGAATGAGTATACATTCACAATTTCACTTGACTATCTGCAGGGACTTATTGGTTTTTCGAATTACTTCGGACATTACCGTTTCCAATACTGTAATTACCTCTTGGTTGGAATTATTGGATCTTATTGTTTCTTGCTCGGTTATTGTATCGGGAGTTTGCATGATAGCTACCTGTATTATTGTTATTTCTGTAACCGTTATTTTAATAATTACCCCTGCCTCTGTAATTGTTTTGTCCATTTATCTTGTATTGTGGCTGACGGTAGTGCAGAACTGAGTTTGTTTCTCCTGTTTCTGAGTTGCAACTGTCTACGAATTTTGTTGTTAGTTCGTTCATGTCACATAATATGCCTTTTTTTATGCCTGATTGTTCATGCAATTACTTTTTATAGCCTCTGTAGCAACTGAAAGTGTATATTAAATATCTTAGCTGCCTGAATGTGTGTACCGTCGTGTATAAAGGCTCCTTCCAGAGATTCAGCAAGCTTTTCAACCTCTTGGGCGTACTGGCTTGCTGTTTTGTTTTTCTGGGAGAGACTTTTTATTTTAGCGGTTATTGACGGTACCGATTCTGTTTTTACATTTGTGGCAATACGGTTAATTATTTCAGCTATGGTTTGTTCAGAGGTTCTCAGATTTCTGGTGTAGCCTTTAAGCTTTGTTTTTATAACGCACACCGCTGTTTTTTCGTGTTCGCCTTTTAGTGAATTTAACAAATGCAATGCATCCATGAACCTCTGGAGATTTTCTGTTCTGCCACCAAACTCTGGAACTAGGTTTCTGGCCATCTTCAGGAAATCAGTGCTTGTTTGAAGCATCTTGGTATTTTCTTGTGGACTTGCTAATTTCTCAATGATTGTGTTATCTTGATCGGAACTCACTGACAGTTCTTTTTAATCTTTTTCTTGTATTTCTTCGTCAGCCATTAACAGGGTGGAGTCTTCTAATAATATTCAAATGTCCAAATTAGTTGTTTGTTTATATTCAATATTGTGTCTTCTTAGCACAGTTATTGCCTTTTGTTTGCAGTCGCTATAGAATGCATTTGCGGCTGTTTTATGCCCTGTTTTTAGCTTACTATAGTGTTCGGTTAACACTGCTCTTATAGTTTGGAGACTCTCAAATTATTATTTTTGAATGTTTGGTCACTGTATCTTGGGATGTTTCTCTATTTTGCGAGAGCCACTTACAAGATTTATTTAATTCTTATATTCTAGCTTTTGCTATTATTTCATCCCAAGTAACCATAGTTTGTTAAAAAAAATGTTCTTTTTTTTTTTAATTCCTCAGAGAGATCATTTGTCTCGATGGTCGAATAGGTAGTGTACCCAAGCGAGTAGAATTCTATTTTTTCCGTTTTAGACGATTATACGCTTCTACTATTGCTCTTTCCATCAAGTTTGCTATTCTTGATTAAAATTTTCTATTATGCACAATCCAATATTTGATTACTTTGTACTTTGGATTGGTTTCACCTCTGATAATGAGGAGGTCTAGAAACGGAACTTTGTTGAAATATTTTAGTTCTACTCGACCCATTTTAAACTGTGGTTAGGCTGTCTGCTATACTCTGATTCCTTGATTACCTTATTATGCATTGCTTATACATAGCCTCTAAGCCATAAATCTAGCTACTAAAATTAAAATAGCTAGCAATAGTATCCCTATATCTTCTAAATTTTCCCTATTCACACTGTTGACGACATTAGCCGTTGGGTGATCTATTTTGGATATTTCATAAATTTATTTTTTGGTTTTTGGTCGTTTAGACCTGTTTGCAATTATTCATTCATTCATTCATTGATTTATTCACTAATATTAATATACATATATATGTGGGAAATGGCATTGAGAGAGAGAGCAATCCAAAATGATAGAAGAGAAAAGACAAACACGAAGTGGCCGAACATTCTGGCAGTAGTAGACAGAGCAGGGCATAAGATCATTATATAAGTTGAGAGAGAGTTTGTTAAAGAGGCCGTAAATTATTCGCAAAGAGACTGTCAACTAAGTCGCACGCCAAGGTCCATAAGTAATCCATTGTTATTTTTATAAGTATGTTTAAATTTTAACAATATATTGAACTGATTGTCATCAAACAATTCAAATATTAATAAATAAATAAATATGGTAACGATCATTAAATCAACGCTACATACATTTGACATGTGTGAGTATAATTCTAAGGGTTAAGAGTTTATGCTGCATTGGCATTTTCTACTTAAATATATAATAATTTGCTAGACATTGATGCTTAACGATAATACATATATTATAAGTTGGGGAGAAAATTTAATTAAAAACCCCCTTGAACATACAATTAGATAAAACTTACGACTAAAACTAGAAATTATGGTAGGATATTTATATGAGGATATGTTGAATACAAACATCTATTTTCAAAATTCTTGTGGAGACGTTCGAGTCTCACCGCCACTAGTTCAACATTTGCTGTATGGTGCAGTTCGCTTGTGGAAAAATTCCACATTATGAATCATTTTAAGTAATTTGTTTTGAGTGACTTGAAGTTTTTTAATATGACAGTTCGCGATGAGACAAGTGTAGCAAATGCTTGGCTAAGGTTTGTTGTAATTTCGGAACCCAGGCTACGAGAAGATAATATAGCAGTGTCATCCGCAAAGATTGATGCAGTGCAGCCGACTGCAATCGGAATGTCTGAAGTGAATATGTTATATAGGATCGGTGAGAGGCAAGAGCCTTGTGGACATCCAGCTATGTATATCAATTTCCAGAGACATAGCCTTGCCTACATGCAAAATCTTAGCTCTGTAGCTCTTACGGTCTAGGACGAGTTCGCGTTGATCCAGACGGACGGACGGACGAAAATTGTTTTTTTTAAATGTTAATGGAATGATAGAAGAGTAGACATGCGTAGGCTTACAGCTTCAACAATGTTATTTTACTAAATTTATGCCTACGCATATTGTTTAGCATTAGCCTGACCAAAATGTGTTAGTAGGTGTACTGTGCAACAAGTGCAAATTCGTTTTTACTTAATTTTAGGTAAAATTTCAATTATCTTTAAGGCAAGAGAATTATTTACTAACTGCGTTTCCCATTTTTGAAGAAACCAAAAGGAAAAAATTCATTTAGAAGGAAGTTCTGCACTCCTACAAACAATTGGTCCTTCGAGCGGGATACCAAGATCCTCTCGAACATCAGCATCGTTGGAATTTCAAATATTCGAGCTAAGTAATTTTTGCTTAATTATATGTATATGCGTAAATGTACATGCCTCCAGCATCCGCACCCATACTCACATACATATAATTGCTTCCCTTGATTTTCCTAATCAAAAAAATGACTTTGAGCATAATTCCTACATTCAATTCGTTGTTGTTTTCTTTTCAAAAGAGAGAAAATTTGGTCCCAAATTGTCCAGTACATAAGGCGCCATAATTGTTCGCCTACTTCAAGATTTTTTTCTCGCAATTTCCAAAATTTTACACATATATATGTGGGATTGGGTCTGGCTACTCTGCTGAGCGGGGCGAATTGAGCTAAAGACGAGCGAAAGACGGGCAGTCGAACCGAAGAGACGAGTGAAAGCGGTTGCAAAAACACGAAAGACGAAACGACGCGAAGCAGCAAAGTCGACTAATTTCCAACTAAATCTAATTAAAATAATCCAATAAATAGTTTTACATTAAAATAAACTTAAATACTACAAATAAATATATTAAATAGGACAAATTCCTACAAATATGGGGGCTCAACCTACAAAATAGGCGTGACTCAACCTACAAAGAAGGCATGGCTCAACTTATAAAGAAGTAAAAAAGTAAGATCAGTGAGTGAGAAAGAGACAAACATACACAAAACGACGCAACAGTGGAATCAAACGACCAGAAAAAAAAAACAGCGCGAAAACGAATAAGAATTAGCATCAAACGACGAAAAATTGGCGGCTAACGACGAAAAAGCGGCAAAGAAACGGTGAAAAAGTTTTCAACGAACGACGCGAAAGTGTTTGAATACCACAGTTATCTGGTGACGTGGCAAACGACGTATATATACATATACATATTTGTATGTACAATATTAGTGTGTGTGCGTAAGAGAAAGAACTATGAGCAAACTTGAAGACTTTGTGAATGTGCAAGAGGCACTGAAAACTGAAAAGAAATCTAATATTACATTGTTTCACAAGTTTATAAACGAAGAAGAAGGCGATCGTGCAAATCGCCAAAGACTAAGAAAGTTTGAAGGGTTTGATTTTGATTGCAACAGCGATTTATATAAAAGTAAAGTGTCTTATGTGGAAAAGAATTTAACAAATGTAGGAATTTGTCCTATTTAATATATTTATTTGTAGTATTTTAGTTTATTTTAACGTAAAACTATTTATTGGATTATTTTAATTAGATTTAGTTGGAAATTAGTCGTCTTTGCTGCTTCGCGTCGTTTCGTCTTTCGTCTTTTTGCAACCGCTCTCGCTCGTCTCTTCGGTTCGACTGCCCGTCTTTCGCTCGTCTTTAGCTCAATTCGCCCCGCTCAGCAGAGTTGCCAGACCCAATCCCACAACTCGGCCATCCTAGTATGCATTCGCCTCGAATGCATCCTGGTCGTCTATGTCACAGGGAACCCACGGCTTCATATAGGCAGCGCAAGTCGTAGTTCGCCTAGGACCATCGTTGAACAATGTATCTTTGACCACGTCGTATGTATCTCTGGCCTTTACCATGGTAATGCGGTACGGACCTAAATATTTGGGCTTCAGCTTCAAACCTCCTCCAAGTTGGGTTCTTTTAATAGCTACTAGATCACCGACTTTGTATATGGAAGCAGGTCTGCGACGTAAGTTGTAGGTCTTCTTATTTTCTTCTTGCATACGAAGGATCTGCTGCTTCGCTATATTCCGTAGATCATCTCTGTTGTCGTTAAAAATCTGAATCATCTCATCGTGTATTATTTCTTTCAGCTTAAGGTCGTCTTTTGTGTGCATCTTTGTACCAATCAGTAGTTCGAACGGCGTTGAATGTGTGCTTCTGCTGTACGTTGAGTTAATCGTTTGTTGTACTTTGCCGACAAACTTATACCATTTGCTAGGGTCTTCTATCGAAATCTAGGGTCTTCTATCGACAACACGGATATAATAACAGCGTTAAGGCGTTCGACTTGTCCGTTCGCTTGTGGAAGACCAGTCGTAACTGCGTGAAGTTCGATATTTTCTGCCTTGCAATACTCTTTAAACTCGTCAGAAGTAAACGCAGAACCTCTGTCAGAAATAATTTGAACTGGATTTCCAAAAATTAAACTTTGTTGTTGTAGTCTTGTGATTACTTCCTTCGTAGATGTCGTTTTCGTCGGGTACAACCAGCAAAATTTTGTAAAGCCATCGATAACTGCAAGAATGTGCTTATACTGCTTGTGAGTTGACTCTAAGGGTCCAAGAAAATCGATGTGGAACGTCTGAAAAGGCAGTTCTTCTTTCGGCAGTGGATGCAGTTCTCCTTCTTTTTTACCAAGCTTTCGATTAAGTGTTAGGCATGGAATGCAGCATCTTATTTGGTGTTGTATTTTCTCATCTAATTTTGGGATATAGTACTCCTTTGCAATTATTTCCTTCGTCTTTTTCACAGAAAAGTGACCTCTTTCGTGAGCATGCTTAATAATTTCCCGTTGCAGAGTAGAGGGAACTACAATTAGTTCTTCATCATCAACCAACTTATAAAGTATGCCAGCTTTCATAAAATAGTTGTTATGAGAAGTTTTCTGAGCAAGGATATCGATTATGGCCTTCAATTGGTCGTCTTGTGCTTGGGCATTCTTTAATTTACTGTGTATGTAATCTTCTGTTATAATCATAACGGGGTAGCGACTAAGCGCATCCGCATGACGTATACGATTTCCTGCACGGTGCTCAACATCAAAATCAAATTCTTGGATCTCAAGAATCCATCGTGCGACTCTAGTGCACACATCTTTTTTATCCATCGTCTTTGCAAACGCATTGCAATCGCTTATAACTTTAAAATGCATACCTAGAAGGTAAACTCGGAACTTACGAAATGCTTCAACTACCGCCAAAATCTCTAATTCGTAGCTAGTGAATTTTCTTTCCGCTTCAGTCGTCTTTTTGCTCATGTAGTATACAGGGTGCAATTCTTTATCATCGGGTAACTTTTGTAATAAAATTGCTCCGAAGCCATCAATCGATGCGTCTGTATGTACTTCTGTTTCAAACTTGGGGTTAAATATTTGCAGAACAGGTTTCTGTGTTATCAATTTTTTTAGCAAATTAAAAGATTTTATCTGACTCTCATTGAATCTAAAATTTGCATCGTTTTTTAATAAATCAGTAAGAGGCTTGGCTATAATCGAAAAATCTGCAATGAACTTGCGAAAATAACCAACCAGGCCAAGAAAACTTTGGAGCTGCTTTTGATTCATCGGCATAGGAAATTTGTTTACAGCTTTGGTCTTTGCGTCTGAGATACATATCTTCTGATTCTTTATAGTATGCCCCAAAAATTCTATTTCTCTCTTTAAAAAGCAACATTTCTTTAAGTTAATGACTAAACCATATTCTTCACATCGCTTCAAAACATTTCTCAGATTGGAGACGGCTTCCTCTTCAGTTTTACCAGGGATTATAATGTCGTCGACGTATGGGATAGCCGTACCAGCACGGGTTAAATCACGAAAAATGGCATTAACGTGTCTCTGAAATACCCCAGGGGAGTTCGTCAATCCAAAAGGAACTTTTAAAAACTGGTACTGTCCGTTGTGTGTAACAAACGAGGTGAATCTTCGACTCTCTTTTTCAACATCTAAATGGAAAAATCCATTCTTTAAATCGATTGTGCTGAAAACCGTTGCTCCTTGTAGCCGATCCAATTGATCTTCAATCAGGGGTAATGGAAAATGGTATTACATACTCAAGAAGTGCTTACGGCAGCGTTCTCACGCTGCGGCCAGTCCGCATAAGTGGTGGATCCCATTACTGCACTTATGTACATTTGTTATTGTATAAACATAGCAACAAAGTGTCGTTATGTTATGAGGTGTTACTCTTACTTTAAAGTTGGGCATATGACCACTTGTTATATTGTATACTCTACAATACAGTGGGCATATGCTCATTTGGCATACAACATACTACATTAGACACCTTGGCAATAGTATATGCAGTACGCATGTTCAGAGTGTATTTACAGCTCAGATATTTAAGGGACTTACAGATTGTAATTCACTGACTCTCCATCTGAATCGAATTGAACTGAGCCCAATAATCGCGAAAAGGACTCCTGATGCAACATGTATGTAGATGCGCTTACTTGATACAAATAGTCTTGAAGACAATTTTGTTATATGCCAGCACAAGGACAAAAAGTAGCAGGAAGTAAAAAGAAAGTTGGAAGTTGCTGAGGATAAGGTATTTAAAATGAGAAGCGGAATAGTATACAGTAAAACTAATGCCGGAAGGTTATTGTTTTGTCTTCTTCTCTGTTTTTGTTTAACGCTACTGTTCTTTTGCGTTACAAAAGAGACCAGACGTTTTCTATGATATTTAGATCTGGACTTTTCAGGGGCCAAGTTTAGCGTTGGAACATCAGAGCTTTATGGCAGGGGTAGGCACGCATACCATCAAAAATGAGACTTTGCATTTGTGTGTGTGACAACAAACACGAAGTACGAAACGTTTTCTTGCATTACACTAAAAAAAAATGTTTAACTAATTAGATTAAAATGTTTCGAAAAATTTTTAGATGCATTATAATTAGGTCATAGAGGTAATGTTTAATTTTTATTTAATGCATTATAACCAGATTCAAAGGAATTTGATAGCAAATAACGCATTGCACATCAAATCCAAGGATATTTTTAAGTGTAGGTACTTTTGACATGTGGACTAATTTTTTTTTTCATAATCATTTTTTTCTCTGACATGCACGAGTCGAATTGTTTCCGAAGTGCCATTGCCGAACCTACACGAGCATTTACAGTGTATGTGAGAAGGCAGCGCTGCGGCAGAGCTATTCCCTAGTCCCGGGAATGGGCCGTGCCGACCACTGCTTTATGGCATGGAGCGTTGTCTTGCTGGAGAATACATTACTGCCCGATGAGCCGATCTCCGGAAGGAAAGGCATTTTCATTGAGAGTGGTCAGGTATTGGCCTTGGTTCATCGAACCAGAGATGAGAATAAAATCTCACAGCCCATTATATGCCACACTTTTTGACAAACGGGCCATCTCTTTTGTCTTTGCTCGGGGGATAGCTTTACAAACTTTTTTTTTAAGAATTATACTCAAAGGAGCTCTCATCTGTCCACAAAACACTTCTGCAAAACTCCTTTGGTTTGTTTATATGCTCTGTTTGGTCTGCCCAGTTGCAGATGGTACAAAACTCCACTGCTCAATAGTATGTGGAGTGAAGTAAGGAAAAATAAGTCTTCTCCTCTTCGAATTCCAGAAACAAGTCATTTTTATATTTCGTTTTCATGAGTTAGAAGCTCTTCATGAGCCATGTAACAGAAGCTTTAGAAACATGTTTATGTAAATACAGTGGTAGAAATTACAACAATCTTAAACAAATAATATAAAAAATTTTAATATATACAAATCTTAGTTAACGATGTCGTCTCCTCCAACATACACCCCCATTGAAGGATGAAGTATGACTCCTTCAATTTCCATAAACGTCATCTCTCAAAGGCAATAAAGCAAGTTTGCAGATTGGGCAGCGAATAATTCCTTTCTTGGTGCGAACATCGGTTATTCTGACCCTTCCATCTGCACCAAGTATGGCTTCGACCAGACGAACAGTAATCCAGCATTGCGGTGGAAGATTGTCTTCATGGATGAGAACTAATTGATCCCTTGCAAGTACTTAGAGCGTTCTTGCAATTGATGTACATTGTCGCGCTTCCAGAGTTCCCAGAGCGCGTTATTACGCGGTGGAATAAATGTAATAAAACCTGACACATGACGATAAAATCCCAAAAAAAAAAGATAACTACAAATTATATTAAAGTGTTTTAATCTTCGTTTTTATTTATTTGTTTGCAAGCGTATTTTGGCTTCTAAATAAACGGATTGCGACTTATTTTTAAGATTCGTTTTTTTATTTTTTACGAGCGATGTGTCTTGTATGGGGCAGAGACCGGAAAGAAGAGGGAAGACGATTGACAGCTCACCAGGGTAGCCAAACCCAACGACATCAACAAACCGAGTGGCATCACTCCAGAGTTGACCCTTGGACACCCTGTCACCATGCGAAACACATCGATACCTATCGCCATCTGTGAATGTAGGCGCCAAATCCAAGAACCATAAGCATTGGCCGGCTCATATTACCCAGTGATCGTGGCCACTGCCAATATTGCAGTTGCATCCGCTATTGCCCCCTGTCCATGTTAACTTACACATATATATCGATAAAATAAAGTAGCAGCCTAACACTCCAGAGGTTTGCCCGCAACTGTCGACATAGGTCAGCAACACAAAGATTATTAGTGCGATCTTTTTGCTCAATATGATGGAGGCAGAACGGATAAACCTACTCAAGCTGTTCCACCAGGACTTCACCTCGATTTCCAACTAGGGTTACCCGAACAACTTGAATTATATTGAGAACGCGGGTGTTAGACTTTAGAGAATGTGTTTAGTATGTATATGACTGCTCAATGGGATTCATAAACGACTAGTAAAAACAGCCTGTGGGGAGGTTCTTTGTGAACGTCATAGCTTGTATTTTCACAGCGTATTTTATGTATGTCGGCTATTCATATTAACAGAATCCCTTGCCTGGGTATATAAACATATTAGAGAAGAATGCAAAAGAGTTTCGGACATCACTTCTTGTGGGCGCTATAGATGATAATTGCGCTCCGCGTCTGTACCCACCCTACCATGATCCTGCCAGCGAAATTTATCGCAGACTCCCAATACGAAAGTTATGACTTATCCTTCTACATCAGGGAACTAAAGAAATTAGTAATTCATAATTAATTTAATATTTATTCAAACAATTCATAATAATTAGAACCTGTGTGCTATAGATGTGTTAATTTCGATCTACAAAAATTCTTCATTTTCAAAACAGTTTAGCTAAATAGCTGAATATTGGTATAAATCCGTTTATATAGGTTGCAAAGGTTGCATATTGGTTCTTATTACTAAAGATTACTTTAATGTTTAATATTCATGATTTACTAACTTAACTATAAAAAATTAAAAAAAAAAAAATTAAGTAAGTAAGTCGTTTTGCCCACTTCGTTATACCATACACCAGTAAAGGGAAGTTTAGCGCGTCTGTCGTGTGAGTCAGTCGTGGCTGAGCGTTGAGGAGTGCAAGACAGATATCGAGAGAATATTAATGATAACTACGATAAATAATAACTATAATAAACAATAACCACAATAAATAATAATAAGTACATTACGAAATAAAATAAACTACTATTAATCTAAAGCAAATAAAACCCGATTCTCCTAAACACTCTGACATCGGTTAATTCATCTTCTGCCCACACTCTTTACAAGCACATCTTAGTATCTCTTTCACTCAAGTATACGAGCACCCTAGCACCCCCACCAGACAACGGCCAACTCTGGAAAAACGTTTATATGCATAACTTGGCTATTTTTTGTCCGATTTGAATCCACTTTGGTATTTTGCTGGATATTAGTATCAAATTTAAGTGCGCCAAATTCGATTGCACAAGGTAGAAAATTGTGAGATAGTCGAGTTTTTTAAATTACGGTATAGAATAGAATAGAATAGTTTTTGAGAGACACGCTTTTTTTTAAACTGCGGGAGCGGAAAGGGGCGTGGTACCAAATTTGGTGGCTCTAGCTTTTACAGTCTCCGAGATCTAGGTGTTCATACGGACAGACAGACGGACGGACGGACCGACAGACGGACATGGCTAGATCGACTCGGTTGTTGATCCTGATCAAGAATATATATACTTTATGTGGTCGGAGATGCTTCCTTCTGCCTGTTACATACATTTTGGTGACTTTAATACACCATTTCACCCTATGGGTGTATGGTATAAAAAAAGGAAAGAAAAAAAGTTATACAACTATGTTGAGTGATTACGCTAATATTTTCACAAATTCCATCTTCTCTAAATATTTGTACCTACATATGTCCATTGACAATGTATTAAATGCTAATGGTCACCCAAATGAATTTATGTCATCAAATAAATTTATAGCAATATAAAAGAAAAATTTGGTTTTTGACACACTTACAGCTTGTTAATTTTCCCACGCAGAAAGATATTTCGTTGTGTTGTTGTCGCTGTTGAAAATAGGAAGGTTTACATATTCCAAGTAGAGCTAAAGCATCTAGTTACATTGTGAATTTACATGCATATTCAAATTCTGAAAAATGAAAATTATTAACTAACGAAAATATACACTGCCATTGAATTCCATTGAATTTCTTTTAAAATGGAATCATTTAGCCAACAACCAAAAAAAAAAGGATATTCATTGTAAGCTTAAACTAAAATTGATTCCAAATTACTGCTTCATTAACTACTGTGGAGCCCAATATTGACTCATTTCACTTAATCCTGATTATTTTGTCCGTTTCGAAAACGAATAAAAAATCTCCTTTGGCAAATTATACGCCTTGGTTGTACTTGAAAATAATCCCAAAATGCATCTCATCTACATTACGTTCTTGAGTGAGTTTAGGTTACGTTCGTAGAAAGGTTAGATTTTAGTACATCCTTCTACTGTTCATCCTTCATGATTTAGGTTAGGTTAAAATTGGGGCAAAGGTTAGGTTTCGTACATACATTCTTCTACGTTTTTTTATCCTAAACGTGTTCTGCTTGTATGGCCTGGATTACATGGGAAGCATGATAAACGAAAATTGCGATGTTGACAATTATAAATGTCTCAACATTCGAAATTTTCACTTTGCTTCTGTAACACAATAGTAAACCCAACGACTTCTGTCCAAACTGGAATGGACAGATATATTAAAATAACTAAGCGGAAGCTAAGCCCGCAAAAGAAAAAAAGTGGCAATATGCCGAAAATAACCAAACCAAATGAACGAGTAGCACCCCTTAGCGGGAATCGTTTTAAAATTCTTGCCGATCAGCAAGACGATCAAGCCGGCGCTGTAGATAAAGTTAAATCGGCTAGACCACCCCCTTTATACATCCGTGGAGCCAACTGCAGCGCCCTGATTTCGAAGCTAGTAGAAACAGTAGGGGCAAATAACTTTGTTGTAACCCCTCTCAATAGGGGTAACATTAAAGAAATTAAATGTCAAGCCCAAACTGAGGACAATTTCCGCATCATCGAAAAGTACCTCCGTAATGCTAACATCAACTTCTATACCTACCAACTAAAAAGCAGTAAAGGGCTCCAGGTTGTGTTAAAGGGGATTGAGCCATCGGTCCCTACTCAAGAAATAGCAGACGCGTTGGTCGAAAAAGGGTTTGCGGTCAAGTCCGTTGTCAACATCATCAACAGGAACAAAGTCGCACAGCCGCTCTTTAAAATCGAGCTCCAACCAGATGCAAAGCGGTCGAAGCCAAATGAAGTGCACCCGATCTACAACCTACAGCTTCTAGTGCACAGAAGAATCACTGTAGAGGAGCCCCATAAGAGACGCCAACCACCGCAGTGTAAAAACTGCCAGGAATACAACCACACCTCTAACAATTGCAATCTTAGGTCAGTGTGTGTTGGCTGCGGCGAACATCATGAAGATGGAATTTGCACCAAGGACAGAAACAACGTCGCACTAAGACTATGCAGCAACTGTGGAGGGAACCACACGGCCAACTACAGAGGATGTCCTGTCTTTAAGGATCTTAAATCACACCTAAACGGGCGCAAACCCCCAGCTGGACCAAAAATCATCTTCAACGCCTCCAAAACTACACCGGAGGTCTTCTTCGCCAAGGCTGCTAGATCATCCAACATGACTGCTACAACCAGTCCTAGTGTATCCTTCGCTAGTGTGCTCCGAACTGGACAGACGGAGCCCGCGAAAGAGACCCCGTCACTCCGCCATCTACAGAATCCGCAACCTAGCGCACCAGAGCTTGGCCAGCAAACTCCAAGTGGTCTAGAGGCCCTATTGATCTCACTCAATCAAAACATGACCACTTTTATGACGTTCATGCAAAACTGTATGCACGAACTGATGCGGAATCAAAACCTGCTTATCCAGAAGCTTATCGAGAATAAATAATGGCTTCCCTGCGTCTATGTCTTTGGAATGCTAACGTCATCTCCAAGCACAAAAATGAACTGCAACTATTCCTAGACTCAAGTGAAATCGACGTTTTGCTGATTTCGGAAACACATTTAACATCAAAAAATAATTTTCAAATACCAAAATATACCTTCTACGCAACAAACCATCCAGACGGAAAGGCTCATGGGGGGACCGGTATCCTAATCAAAAACCGTATAAAACACTCGTTCCTCAACAGATTTGAAACACAGCACCTACAAGCAACTGCTATAACCGTCCAAACCAGCTGCGGCAACACTACATTGGTTGCCCTGTACTGCCCACCACGCTTCTCAATCTCTGAAAAGGAATTTACCGATTTTTTTAACACACTCGGAGATCGCTTCATTGCAGCAGGGGACTATAACGCCAAACATACGCACTGGGGATCTCGACTGGTAAATTCTAAAGGAAAGCAGTTGTACAACACAATAGTCAACCCTCTCAATAAGATGGATTGCGTCTCACCGGGTAGGCCTACTTATTGGCCCACAGATCCACAGAAAGTGCCTGACTTGATTGATTTCGCAGTAACCAAGAGGATTCCACGTAATCGGATCACTGCGGAAACACTGCTAGATTTAACTTCCGATCACTCTCCAGTGCTATTCACATTATTAACAAGACCTCAAGTACTTGATCGCCCAACAAATTGGCTTAAATTTAAAATGTACATGAGTGCCCACATTGACTGTTCGCCGAAACTGGATGCTGCAGAGGACATTGATATGTGCGTCTCTGCACTTGAGTCGATGATGGGAGCTGCAGCAAGTGTATCTACTCCACATGCCTCTTCTTACACCAAACCTGTTGACAGGCCTACGAACCGGCGGATAGAACAATTAGTAACGGAAAAACGACGTCTAAGAAGAGAATGGCAGATTACTCGATCACCAGCAGCAAAACTTCGCCTAAGGCAAGCTCATCGCAACCTCTCCAAGGAGTTAAGACAAGAGGAAAGCTGGGCTCAAAGGAAATACATAGAAAAGCTCAGTCCAACCAGCACTAAACATCCTCTGTGGAAAGCCCACCCAACTTTAAGCGCTCCTACAGAGACAATTTCACCGATAAGGAGTCCAACCGGTGGATGGGCCCGCAGTGACGAAGAGAGGGCATCCGTATTTGCCACACATCTTAAAATGGTTTTCCAGCCAAATCCAACATCAAACTCATCTGTACTTCCCCCTTCGAACACATTAACGGATAGTGAGTACTCGGAACTCCAATCGGACGAGATCACTGCAGTTATTAAAAACCACATAAAGCCGAAAAAAGCCCCTGGCCCTGGCCCCCCATGACCTAATCACACCGAAAATGATCCTAGAACTCCCTATCATTGCAATACAATATATCTGCAAACTGTTCAACGCTATAATAAAAATTGGCTACTTCCCAAGAACATGGAAAAAGTCCACTATCATCATGATTCCTAAAGTGGGAAAGGACAAAACCCAGCCCCCCATCATCCTATAGGCCAATTAGTTTGCTGCCATGTCTTTCGAAGCTTTTTGAAAAGGTCCTGCAGATCCGCCTAAACTCATTTCTGGCATCGGAGAACACAATCCCTTCACACCAGTTTGGCTTCCGCGAAAAACATGTTGCAATTGAACAAGTCAATCGCATAACATCCGAAATACGAACAGCATTCGAACTAAAAGAATACTGTGCGGCTGTCTTTCTTGACGTTGCCCAGGCTTTCGATAGAGTTTGGCTGGAGGGTCTGATGTTCAAAATCCGGCAAAAACTGCCACAGTACACACACAAACTCATGGAATCTTACCTTTACAATAGGAAATTCGCTGTAAGATGTAATGGCTCCGTCTCGGCTGATTTTGAAATCAAAGCTGGTGTACCGCAAGGCAGTGTACTCGGCCCATTGCTCTACCTGCTGTACACTGCAGACCTACCAACGAGTTTAGGACTTACAACGTCCACTTTTGCCGATGACACGGCAATCCTTAGCAGATCCAAATGCCCAATACAAGCCTCTGAAAAGCTAGAGAAACACCTTAAGGTGGTAGAGGAATGGCTAGCAACCTGGCGTATCCGGGTCAACGAGAAGAAATGCAAACATGTTACATTTACGCTTAACAGAAGAAACTGCCCAGCTCTAATGCTAAACAACGTACCAGTTCCTGAAGCCGTGGATGTCACTTACCTTGGCATCCACCTAGACAGAAGACTAACTTGGTGCAAGCACATCGAAGCAAAAAAGTCACAGCTTAAATTGAAAGCGAGTAGCCTACATTGGATCATCAATGCTCGGTCCCCTCTACGTCTGGAGTATAAAGTTCTCCAATACAACTCCGTACTGAAACCCATCTGGACTTGCGGAGCCGTACTATGGGGAAATGCAAGTACCAGCAATGTCGATATTATACAAAGAGCGCAGTCGAAGATTTTAAGATCAATCACGGGGGCCCCGTGGTATATACGAAACGACAACATTCAAAATGATCTAAATATACCTAGCGTAAAATCTGAAATAGGTACTCAACAACTAAAGTATTCTGCGAAACTGGATGCACACCCAAATGTTCTTGCCAATTCCCTTACGCGAACTAATAATAGAACTCGTCTTAAAAGAAATGGCAGACCAACCCAATAACAAGTGATTAGGGCCGCATGCAATATCCCCAGGATTTATCTTAAGTACTAGTCTAAGAAAAATATCTCAAACTTGTTGTTAGGCTCTAATTTAAGAGAAGATTCAACAAATATATATTAAACGTTAAAAAAAAAAAAAAAAACTTGATGGAAACTATTTCTGATGCTGTTGAAGAGAAAATTCATAAGTTAAATGTACAATAATTCGAGAATTATTGCAATGAAATTAACTTACATTAATCTCTTGAACAGACACACAAGCAATATAATTTGTTTTTTGTAGGCGCTATGATGCATTCCCCAATCTGGTTACTAATACAAATAATACTAGGACAAATACGTCCGATCAGTTGGAATTCACGTGGAGGAAAGAAAGAACACTTTTCCAAAAACCTCGCTGTCCAATATGTCTCTTTTTCCTTATTTTTCTTATTGTTTTATGCAAACTCCATTTATAGAAAAATAATGTAAAGCAATGCCAAACAAACCGATCAGCTGTGTGGCGTTGCCACTTAGTTCGTTCTTTTATCAGCTGGTTACCTACATTTCGATTCTCACCACCTTACCAAATATCGATAACAACATACTAATAATCGAAATCAGTTGAATTTTAATATAACTGAAATTCCTGTACATTACATAAAGTTGAATTCAAAGCCGGCATTTCGGCTAAATTCCTCCAGATTTTTTGCATTAAGTTCTGAACAGAATTGCCGTTTAAAGTATTCAAGTTGCGAACATGCTCCAACAAAGTTGGTGGCATTGTCACAATAAATCCTCTAGGGTATGCCACGTCGTCCGATGAATCTCTTCAAACAGAGAATAAAATTATTACCAGATAGGTTTGAGATTAGTTCTATATGAATAGCTTTTGAAGAAAAGCAAACAAATATGGCCAAATATGTTTTGTAGGGAACTTTACTTCGAATGCGGTATGATGTAAAGAGTGGTCCACATAGATACACTCCGCATATCAGAAACGAGCGTTCCGCCAGGAGACGGTCATCTGGGACCGTTCTAGGGTCCAGAGGTATGTCAGCCATGGCAAGACGGCCTCCAACACGGATAAGTCGAATATTTTGAGTACCTATCTGTTCATTTGATATGAATGGATTTAATTTTTGAAGTTCCCGGTTCAGACTTCGTCCTGCTTGTAAGTCCTTTAGTTCTTTCGCAAACACATCACTCTGAATGGAAGAGATTATATGATTAAAAACCAATTTATATTCTTCTATTAAAATTCTTTTTGTAACATTTATCGTATTATTGCGGTTAATAGGAACTCGGTTGAAAACTCGTAAAACGTATGCTAAGACTCACACAATCATACGAAAGGATGATAGTCTACTAATGATCTGCTAAACTATGCTCTTTTCTTTATAACTAGTGCTAGCTTTAAATACAAGGGTGTTTCGCAATTCTAATTCTTTGGGCTCGAAATCTGTCTTTCTTTCAGATTTCGGCCAATGTAATGCATCAAGTGCTAAGAACTTTGGTCTATGAAACCAAATTGTCCGTGATTGTGTGATTGAGTTTGTATGGTTGATACGGGGTTGGCAATAAAGCATTTTAGAGTTGATGGGTGCATTTAAAATATGTTTTTCTGACAAGAAAATTGAATTTGTATTTGATTTTTGTCCATGTTTGGCAGAACAGAACGGAAGCACAAAGCTCTAAACGAGGTATGCTTTGCGATTGAGTGGGCGCAACTATCGATCTCGAAATGATCAATGAAGTTACATATTTTCCGTTGTCCAAGACCCTTGCGTATATGCAACATCCATACGCTCGATTTGAGGCATCCGAAAATCCATGGATTTCACACTTATTTTTTGGTGATGTGTTAACAAATTGATTTACGCGAACCATGTCAAGATTAGATAAATCAGCTTCAATTGTCCGTGATTGTGTGATTGAGTTTGTATGGTTGATACGGGGTTGGCAATAAAGCATTTTAGAGTTGATGGGTGCATTTAAAATATGTTTTTCTGACAAGAAAATTGAATTTGTATTTGATTTTTGTCCATGTTTGGCAGAACAGAACGGAAGCACAAAGCTCTAAACGAGGTATGCTTTGCGATTGAGTGGGCGCAACTCTCGATCTCGAAATGATCAATGAAGTTACATATTTTCCGTTGTCCAAGACCCTTGCGTATATGCAACATCCATACGCTCGATTTGAGGCATCCGAAAATCCATGGATTTCACACTTATTTTTTGGTGATGTGTTAACAAATCGATTTACGCGAACCATGTCAAGATTAGATAAATCAGCTTCAAGTTGTTGCCATCTAGTCCGTAAGATCTCTGGCAACTGGGTCGTCCCAGTCCAAGAGCTCGATCCACAAGTCTTGGTTCAAGATTTTGTAGCGTACTATGACTGGAGCTAATAATCCAAGCAGATCATAGAGCCTGGCCATAATCGATACTTTTCTTCACTTTGTTGGTATTGCAGTTAATGGAAGATCAAATCGAAATAATATAAGATCTTCAGTTGGCAGCCACGACATGCCAAGAGCCTTGGTGACATCACTATTGTCAATATTGAGATATTATATTCATAATCTGTTGGTGCCCCACTGAAATTCCACTTTGTCAATTCTAAGCCTGCCTTGGAGAGCAATTTGGTAACTTCATTCGTCTTAGCATTGAGTTCTTCGATTGAGTCAGCTCCATAAAGTAGATCGTCGACGTACATATCCTCAGCTAATACAGCAGCTCCAATTGGAAACAACTCCTTATACGTCTCTCATAAAAACTTTAAGGACTTGATTGCGAGAAATGGAGCGCACGACATCCCATAGGTAACAGTATTCAATTGAAATAATTGAATAGGTTCTTGCGGAGACTTTCTCCACAAGATTTGTTGGAAACTTCTATCCTCAGGTGCGACGAGAAATTGTCTGTACATTTTTGTTATGTTAGATCTTGTAGGACCAACTTGAATAGTAGGACCAACCATGAGAATATCATTTAATGATATATTTGATGATGATTTATACGAAGCTTCAAATACTACGTAAAGTTTAGTTGATGAGCTCTGCGGTCTAAGGACATAATGGTGAGGAATAATGTAATGATTTCCCGATTGCAAATTATCTAACGAAGCTACCTCCATGTAATTCAACTTAAGATATTCATCTAAAAAATCGATGTACATTTCCTTTAATTGGTGTTAAGGATGCAAGCCGTCTTTTGAGTTGAAGAAAACGTCTTTTTGCACAGGGCAACGAGTCTTCAAGTTGGTCAGGAGATTCCTTGAAAGGCAACCGAACCTGCATGCGCCCTAAATCCAGAAATTGTGTGTGCACCTGAAAGTGAGTTTCACATGCTTGTTCTTCTGAGGTTAACGAAATATCTTTATTTTGAATTCCATGTATTTCATCCATTTTCCAAAACCTTTCTAATAATATGTTAAGGTCCTGGTGTTGCGTTAAATTACAAGTGTATTGATGAGTTGATTGAGGTTCAGCAATCTTACCCCCGAGGATCCATCCTAATGAAGATTCCACTAAGAGGAAGACCAACCTAAACTAAACTAATTTTACCCTTCTTAAGTAGATCAACAAACTCCAGCAATAAATCTACTTTTCCGGGCTCATAAAAGAATGGGTCGGCTAACTCAATTTCTTTGGGAATTGGAATTTTACACCAATTCGATAAATCTAGTCTCTTTTGAGGCTGGCGTAAAGATATAGATTTAGTCAAGATAACCTCCATATTCCATTCGTCTGGAAAAATTCTTAAACGAATTTTGGTAGATACGGAATGTTTTATATGTGTACGTATTTCACCGATTCCAACAATCTCATAATGATCGTAACGAAACAGAAGCTGAAGCCTTTTGGCTAATTCTTCAGTTATAAAGGTAAGCTCAGAGCACGAATAAAGTAATGATCTTGCGAGCTGAAACCCACCAAGTTTGTCTTGAATAAGAACTATTGCTGTTGGAAGTAATCCCCGCCGAGCGTGGCGAGTCAACATTGATGTTGCAAATGTTTTACTTTCGTCATGTGTATAATGAATGATTTTTTGCGATTGATGATGAATAGAAGGTCCATCTAGTTGATAATTTCCCTGGACATTTGAATCTTTTTGCATGTTTGTGTGATGTAGACCTCCACAATGACGACATCTATTCAATGAAGGACACTTTGAAGCTGGATGACCCTTATTGAGGCAATTCAAACAAAGTGACGCTGTTTTAACAATCTTAAATCAATGCAAAAAATCTGGAGGAATTTAGCCGAAATGCCGGCTTTGAATTCAACTTCATTCCACCGCGTGCTTCCCATTTTGGAGGCTTATGGGAAGCCGCAGTAAAGTCAATGAAAACTCTGGTCATCTAAAATTTGATTCTCTTCTCATTTAACGTAGGAAGAGCTTAAATCGATTGCAATTCCTGTCAAATATCCATATCCTGACGCCAGACCACTTATTGATCGGATGTTTATTGCGAGCGATTCCTGAACCGGTAGTAAATAACTCAAAACTTTCTTATCTATCTCGTTGGCAAAGGGTGACCTATCTCAAGCAACGCTTCTGGGTACTCTGGAAACGCGACTATGTACATCAATTACAAGAACGCTCTAAGTGGTTGCATCCCGAAAACAACATAGCAAGGGATCAATTAGTTCTCATCCATGAAGACAATCTTCCACTGCAATGCTGGATTACTGGTCGTGTGTTCGAAGCCATACTTGGTGCAAATGGAAGGGTCAGAGTAGCCGATGTTCGCACCAAGAAAGGAATTATTCGTCGCCCAATCTGCAAACTTGCTCCATTGCCTTTAAGAGATGACGTTTATGTAAATTGAAGGAGTCATACTTCATCCTTCAATGGGGGAGTATGTTGGAGGAGACGTCATCGTTAACTTAGATTTGTATATATTAAAATTTCTTATATTATTTGTTTAAGTTTATCGGAATTTCTTCTGTTACATGGCTCATGAAGAGCTTCTAACTCATGAAAACGAAATATAAAAATGACTTCTTTCTGAAATTCGAAGAGGAGAAGACTTATTTTTCCTTACTCCACTCCACATGCTATTGAGCATTGGAGTTTTGTACCATCTGCAACTGGGCAGATCAAACATTCCCTCATACATGCGTTTAAACTGTTAAAAATGCGATCAGCTATTTTCACAAATATAGGTCAATGATCTTTATTCTGATTTGCCACTTGCCAAGGAAAAAAAACCGTACAACACAACAAACTATTGATTTTTTTTTTACCAAAGAAAAAGTATAGATACATATAAATGAAATAAAAACCAGAGAGCCGGGGCTAACTTCGACCGCTTCAAAGTTTGAATACCCTAGCAACTTATTCGGTAACTCTTTTCTTACCCATAGCCATCAAAGTGGCAAAACGTTTTTTCTAAAAAGGCTAATGTTTGAGAAAGAACGGCCTACAGGAAATAACGAAGATATTAATCAAAGTCGCTGTTTTTCACCGATCGTTTCTATGGAAGCTATACAGTATAGTCACCAAATCTTTAGCAAATTCGACACAGTCATTAACAAATATATTAAACTAACAATTTGAAAGAAATCGAGTCAAAAGTAACGAAGTTATTCAGAAAAGTCACTGTTTTTGACCGATATTTCCTGGAAGCTATACGATGTGCTCACCCGATCTTAATCAAGTTTGGCACAGATGTAATAATCTCACCAATTTCACAATAGCTCAGAAAATAACGAAGTTATTGAGAAAAGTCACTGTTCGTGACTGCCGTTTGTAAGGGAGCCATATGATATAGTGGTCCGATCCGGCTGAGTTCAAGATATACAACATGTGCAGTATATACAATGATTCAGACGGACGGACGGACAGACAGACGGACAGGGCTATTTGAACTAGTCTCGCCGTCTGATCAGGAATATATATACTTTATATGGTCAGAGATGCTTCCTTCTATGCGTTGCACACTTCTGACCAAAATTAATATACCCTTTTTGCAAGGGTATAAAAGCGAATAACGTCCCATTTCGTAAATATCAAACATATAACTAACTATTTATGGCGTCACGGATGACATTTGACGTTTGACTGTCATACAATCCGTGATTCAAATTCCAAACACTAGATGGACCACCCTATATTTGTAGAGTCTCTCAGTTAAATTTTTGAAGTATGTGTTGAGCAAATAGTACGTCAACTTCATCTGACGAATTTGCTTTAATTTTAATTAAGTGTATTGACTCACTAATCACTCCTTTTACACTCTTTGCGGGTGCATTGTTGATCATCGGTAAATCAACGATCCGACTTAATTGTTCGGATAATACGCTTCGATTAACGCGCATTTTAAATAATTTAAATTTTGCATCTTTTGTCAAACCCTGATACACCGTCCGATGAATCGCTTCAAACATAGAATAAAATTATTAGCAGATAGGTCTGAGATTAGTTCTGTATGAATAGCTTTTGAAGAAAAGCAAACAAATATAGCCAAATATGTTTTGTAAGGATATTTGCTTCGAATTCGGTACGACGTAAGAAATGGTCCACATAGATCCACTCCGCATATAAGAAACGGGCGTTCGGCCAGGAGACGGTCAGCTGGGAGGTCGCATTAATACAGGTTTGTAATGATAGCAATGTGTGCAATTTCTAACAACCTTTTGGACCAATTCGCGAGCATTTACAATCCATATTGTTAGGCGCAGAATGTATCAAGTGCTAAGAACTTTGGTCCATGAAACCAAATAGTCCGTGATTGTGTGATTGAGTTTGTATGGTTGATACGGGGTTGGCAATAAAGCATTTTAGAGTTGATGGGTGCATTTAAAATATGTTTTTCTGACAAGAAAATTGAATTTGTATTTGATTTTTGTCCATGTTTGGCAGAGCAGAACGGAAGCACAAAGCTCTAAACGAGGTATGCTTTGCGATTGAGTGGGCGCAACTCTCGATCTCGAGATGATCAATGAAGTTACATATTTTCCGTTGTCCAAGACCCTTGCGTATATGCAACATCCATACGCTCGATTTGAGGCATCCGTGATGTGTTAACAAATCGATTTACGCGAACCATGTCAAGATTAGATAAATCAGCTTCAAGTTGTTGCCATCTAGTCTGTAAGATCTCTGGCAACGGGTCGTCCCAGTTTTGGATCAGGATTTTGTAGCATACTATGACTGGCGCAAATAATCCTAGTAGATCATAGGGCCTGGCCATGATAAATACTATTTTTCGCTTTGTTGGTATTGCAGTTAATCGAAATAATATAAGATCTTCAGTTATCAGCCACGACATGCCAAGAGCCTTGGTGACATCACTATTGTCAATATTGAGATTATATTCATAATCTGTTGGTGCCCCACAAAAATTCCACTTTGTCAATTTTAAGCCTGCCTTGGAGAGCAATTTGGTTATTTCTTTCGTCTTATTGAGTTCTTCGATTGAGTCAGCTCCATAAAGTAGATCGTCGACGTACATATCCTCAGCTAATACAGCAGATCCAATTGGAAACAACTCCATATACGTCCCTGATAAGAACTTCAAGGACGACGAGAAATTGTCTGTACATTTTTGTTATGTAAGCTTGCGGCATTGCGGTACAAACGAAACGAGAGTAATGTTAGGATCAGATCTTGTTAAATAGTAGAACCAATTATGAGAATATCATTTAATGATATATTTGATGATGATTTAGACGAAGCGTCAAATACTACGCGAAGTTTAGTTGATGAGCTCTGCGGTGTAAAGACACAATGGTGAGGAATAATGTAATGATTTCCCGATTGCTAATTGTATAACGAAGCTGCCTTCTTGTGATTCAACTTAAGATATTCATCTAAAAATTATATGTATATTTCCTTTAATTGGTGTTGAGATGCAAGCCGAACGGCAACGAACCTGTATGCGCCCTGAATCCAGCAATTGTGTGTGCACCTGAAAGTGAGTTTCACATGTCTGTTCTTCTGAGGTTAACGAAATATCTTTATTTTGAATTCCATATATTTCATTCCATATATTTCATCCATATATTTCAGCCCAATTCAACACATTGATCTCTTTTCAGGATGAGGTAGAGATATAGATTTTGTCACGATAAACTACACATTCCATAAATCTGGAGATATTCCTGAACTAATTTTGGTAGATACGGAATGTTTCATATACGCACGTATTTCACCAATTCCAGCAATCTCATAATGATCGTAACGAAATGGAAGCTAATTCGTCAGTTAATTCGTCAGTCTTGAAAAAGAACTATTGTTGGAAGCAATCCTCGCCGAGCTTGGCGAGTCAACATCGACTTTCGTCATGTGTTTTAAGAATGATTTGTTGCGATTGATTATGAATAGAAGGTCCAGCTGGTTGGTAATTTCCCTGGGCGTTTGAATCCTTGTGCATGTTTGTGTGATGTAAACCTCCACAATGTCGACATTTATTGTTTTAACAGAACTTTCTTGTCATATCGCTCGTTGAGGCGATCTAGATTTTGGGATAATTTTCGTCAGACTACTCTTATAGCTTGGCCAAATAGACAACTTATAAGATAGATAAATTTGTGCAAATTGGACAATGAGTTGTCTTAATGTACCATATTTGTAAGTGAAGTAATAAATTTTTTGAAATCCCCATATTTGCCGTAAAATTTAGATAATTTGAGGGATGGAAGCCGATTATGATGTCCCCCATGATAAGTCGATGAATTAAAGTATTATGATTGCCTCTTTGTTTCGATAAAAAGATTTTCTCTCTCTGCCCGATTCGTGTATGCTGGATCTAGCTTTTCAATATTGGTTATAACTTTTAATGCCTGTTTAAAATACGACTCAACAATTTGAGAATGACAATCTAATATAATAAGTTCATTTTCAAGATGGATTCTCGCTTTTAAGCTTTCAATATTAGATTGCAGATGATTCCGTTGTTGTCTAAGAGGTGGGAGTTGCGTTTCAACTGGTGGACACATTTTGGGCCCTTAACGAAAGAAATGTAGTAACCTGATAACCTGAGCTAAACGAGTTCTAGTTTTAAGAAAACACTCAAATGCATTAAGTTTCACTCAAGAGATTAATAAGTGAGCGTTAATATATAGATCGTTTGAGTTTTTACTCCGATGTGCGTAATACTTAGCACGTGTTAAAGCTTTTGAGTGTTTTACATGTGAGTGTAAAGCATGTGAAAGCTTTAGGATCGCTATTGAGTGGCAATTGAGTCAAAACTTGAGTTCTTGTTAATATCAAAACAATAACAAACGCACATATTGTAGAGGCTGGCAGTAACAGGAAGGATTAAGTTTCTACAGCTCAATCTAAACCACTGCAGGTCGGCACAGGACCTCTTAAAACAAACTGTACGGAACCTGAAAGTAGATTTCTCAATTTTGTGCGAGCCATATTCCCATATACAGCACCACAGCTGGACGCAAAACCATCGTTATGGCGCAATATGGCAATTTGGAGCAACAGCAGGACACATCTGGAAAATCAGCACAGCGCGGACGGATATGTAAGGGCGAGGTACAATGGAGTATATGTCTACAGCTGCTATATAGCACCGAGCAAACACATCGAAGAATTTCGCAGCATACTGGATGGACTAGTGGAGGACGCCAGAGCTCACACGCCAACCATCATAGCTGGCGACTTCAATGCATGGGGAACGGAATGGGGTAGCCAAAGGACTACCAGAAGGGGCTGGGCCCTGCTGGACGCTTTTCCCAC